>NC_091287.1:82856173-83178316 GCF_032444005.1 Ranitomeya imitator
AAACCAGATTTTAGATGAATTCCTCAGGGGTGAGATGCTTGTGTTTAAAGCAAAGCTTTACCTTTACCATTGAAGTACTGAAAATCTGACTTATGCATGCTCGTTGCCAAATGGTTCATATTACACATTGGCTCAAAAACAGATAAATCCCCAAACTCTTATTTAACATCACCCCCTAGTCAAGTAAAGCAGACCAAACTTTGGTAGGATAACAAATATGTGAATGAGTTTGAGCAAGTCTAACCTTTGATCCTTAGCCAGTTTTACTTTGTGAAAGTATTCACCCCACTTGGCTTTTTACCTACTTTGTTACTTTACAACCTGTGTTTAAATATTTTTGTAATCTGATTTGTGTGTGACACATCAGCACTAAATAGTCTATGCTGGTGAAGTGGAAAAAATATAGGCATAAATTTATGGGATCAGATAACTAAAAATTGGCATGTGCATATGTATTCACCCCTTTTGCTATGAAGCCCCTAAAAATGTCTGGTTCAAGCAATTACCTTCGTAAGTTACATGCTTAGTGAAGAGAAGTACACCTGTGTGGGCATTAATCAGAGAGGCAGCAAAGAGACCAAAGGTAATCCTGAAGGAGCTGCAGAGTTCCCAAGCAGAGAGTGGACTATCTATCCATACAGCCACAATAAGTGCTGTGGTTAGATGAGACCAAAGTGTAACTTTTTGGCCACCAAAGTAAACACTATGTCTGGCACTAAACCAGCACAGTTCATCACCCAAAGAACACCATCCCTCAGTGATACATGGTGGTGGCAGCATCATGTTGTGAATATGTTTTTCAGCAGCAGGGACAGGGAAAGAGGTCCAAGTCAAGTAGAAAATGGATGGTGCGAAATACCTTGATATTCTTGAACAAAACCTTTTCAGTCTGTCAGTGATTTGAGACTGAGATGGTGGTTCACCTTCCAACAAGACAATGACCCAAAGGATACTGCTAAAACAAATCTTGAGTGGTTTAAGGGAAAATGTGTAAATGCTTTGAAGTGGCCTATTCAGAGCCCAGCACCTAAATCCAATTGAAAATCTGTGGTAAGACTTAAATGCAGTATTACTGTTCACCAGAGGAAGCTATCTAACTTAAAGGACCTGGAGCAGTTTTGCCTTGAGGAATGAGAAACATCCAAGTAGTAAGATGTAGAAAGCTCATAGAGACTTATCCAAAGCGACTTGCAGCTGTAATTGCCACAAAAGGAGGCTCTACAAAGTAATAACTTTAGGGTGGTAAGTAGTTATGCACGCTAAAGTTTTCAGCTATTTTGCCCTATCTGTTGATTGTTACACAATGAAAAGAAAAACAAATGTTCACAGTTGTAGGCATGTTCTCTACATGTATTGATGCAAACCCTAAAAAAAACTGTAAAATTCTAGATTGTGAGGTAGCAAAACACAAAAAAATGCCAAGGGCGTGAATACTTTCGCCAACCAGTGTACCTACAGTAGTGGTTGTAGCCAACATGCAAACACAAAGCAAGGAATCACATATACATGTCCATATATCTTACATTCACTGTTTCCATGTAGAACCGGAACATGGATTTTATCTTACCCACCTATCACAATTGATATATTTTTAATAGTTGTCAACTGCATTATTTACCATTAATGTATATATTTTGAACACGGAGGTGTAAAACATGGAACCCAATGTGCAGTAGTATTGTAGTCCATAGGAAATATATCACAAAGTCATATCAAAACATAAAATATGTGGTTTTGGTCATCACTGTATGACATGATATACATAACTAAACAATTTAGTATCTTTTTTCTGCAATTTACTAACATACTGGCTCTATGGCCAGGGTCACATTTACAAATGTGATGTGAGAAACTCGGGCTAGTCTCTCGCATCAATACAAAGTGCTGCCGTCGGCACTCTGGACCGAAGCATTTGGCTGTATGTATTTCTATGCAGCTGAACGCTTCGGTCCTGAGTGCCGTCGGCAGTGCCGGGTATTGATGCGAGAGACTCGTGCGAGTTTCTCGCATCACACTCGTAAGTGTGACCCCTGCCTATGGAGGATACTTTTTTGGCCATCATCAGGCTGATGGAGCACTATTGATGTACTTAGCATGTACATCCACCACAAATGAATTAGCAAACTCTGTCTTATAGAAGAATAATATAATCAAAGATGGTGCTTAGAGTACCATTGCCATGATTTATTTACCTTTGAGGCAACGCCATCTGGTAATTCTGGCAACATGACAGATGCACTGGTCTGGCAGTGGGGTTCAGGATACTAATTCTGTTAACACCTTCAGAGTAGAAAAGAGCTTTCGGATCCCTGATGCACCACATGCTCCCTCAAGAGGCCGGCACAGCGCAGGAAACTTCGGGCGATATGATTACATGGTTGCATCATGCTGGCCCTCACTAAAACCCGAGATCACAAAAAATGGAGATGCTACGGGTATCGGAAAATTGCACAATTTGTTTTTTAAGCAGAGTTTTGAAAAAAATTTTACCACTTAGATAAAAATAACCTAGACATGTATCTATGAAATCGTAATGATCTTGAGAATCATAATGGCAGGTCAGTTTTGGCATTTAGTGAACCTAGCAAAAAAGCCAAACAAAAACCAGTGTGTGATTGCACTTTTTTTGCAATTTCACCTGACTTGGAATTTTTTTCCCGTTTTCTAGTACATGACATGCTAAAACCAATGATGTCGTTCAAAAGTTCAGCTCGTCCCACAAAATATAAGCCCTCACATGGCCATATTAATAGAAAAATAAAAAGGTAATGGCTCTGGGAAGAAGGGTAGTGAAAAAGGAAAACGCAAAACCGAAAAAAGCTGGGGTCATTAAGGGGTTAAACTGGGCTTTTAAGTCAAGTCTAGTGAGTATTTTTTTCATCAAGAAATAATTACATGAAAGTCCTAAAAGGAAAGAAAAAGTAATAGCAAGCGGGTAAAATCTCAAAACTTTGTTTTCTTTTTTTACAGGTTTGTACAATCATTAATATTAAGGTTTTTGAAGGCCAACTTCCATTAAAATGTGTCACTGACAGATTTTTAAACATTGCTGGAAAATCACTTAGTATTATTAAACTACTACTTAATCATCATGGTAAAAGAAATACATTTCCTCTCCTGAAGGAAAGCTAGCAAATGCCAAAAATCAAATCAGATAAACAAATGGAAAGTGGTGAGAAATAAAATGACTCCATTTGTTTAATGGAAATAGATAACATTCTTGTTTGATCGTTTTAATGAAATTGTGCTGAATGTTGTACACTGGTAAAGAGGATGATGGGAGTTTATTATAGCTGGTTGCGAGCTCTGAATAGATTGGACCATTTAACTAAATAAATTGTCCATTTGCAGAAAATTAAGCCATCCAGTCTTGAGATTTTCTTGGCTGGTGCTCTGTATCGGTACCCAGCTGTGTTGTCACAAATTAATGGCTTTGGCAAATGACAAAGATAAATAAAAACATCTGGAATAGAGCTTTTTGTCTTGTGGACTTTCATTAGGATTATAATAGATTTCGTCATAAACATAATTGCAGTCTAATTAAAGTAAAGATATTTGTTGATGATTTTATGATAATTAGTAATGTGCCTTCCAAACAATCTGAAGTTTATTAAGCTTGAAGTGAATATTCACCTTTTCACCTTTTCATGCCATGTTGTTTTTAAGTCTTGAAGGGAACTTATTTTTATATTTTTAAGATTTAGCTCTAGAATGTATTAGGAGCACTTTATCATCCTGCTAATACTCTTTTTTTAATGATGCTTGTATTAGCCCTTAATGTACAGTAAGTGTTGAAAAACTAAATTTAATTGTACCTGCTCTCCCAGCCTGCTGCTTCCATCTAGTTCGGACTGATGTCAATAAATACCACTTTTTTATGAGAGCATGCTCAAAACAATGTGGCTGACATTCTAACATGTGCTGGGAGAGCTGGAAGGAGGAAAGAGGGATCACTTCTCCGCCTTTCCTGCTCTTCTTGTACATGTCAGTTATACTGCTGTGGGTAAGCCCTCATAATGAAGTGGCTTTTATTGACGGTGATTCTAGATTAGTCAGGAAACCACTGGCATGGAGTGTAGGAACAATTAAAATTAGTTTTTAAATTCTTTTAACATTTTGGACTAACACAAGCATCATTAAAGAGGGTATTAGAAGGCTGTTAATGCCTTTTCTGGGTGTATCATGATGACAGTTTTGTTTGAATTCTCTACAGATTTATTTCTTACTATATCTGTGTAGTGGTCTTAGATTTATCATTCTGATGCACAGCTAAAAATCTCATAAACAGCAATAGAGGGAACCTGTCATCAGAAAAAAACACTATTAATATGCATATATACAGTTAATCGGCAGGTTAATAATGTTACTAACCTGCCCAGCAGAAAGCTGTTGGGAGAAAATTAACTTTATTTTCCCCAGCAGCGTTCGGTTTACGTCACAGGGGGAGGTGGTGGAGTGAGTTCAGTTATGGCTCGGAGTATGCATAGCAGCGTCAGTAACCGTGCCCCCGGCATTGACTGACACTGGCTCTGCATTGGAGCCATCAGTCAGTGCCGAACGAACAGTTACTGATCCCACACTGGCGCTGCCCTTGTGACTAAAATCGGAATTCTGTGAGCGGTATGAAGTTTGTTTTCTTCACTCAGCGTTCAACTATATGCAGGCTCCGGGCATGTGAGTAATGCTATTAACATGCATATTAATTCCATATCTGCAGGTTACTATTTAGAGTGCCGGATAATGGTGACCCCAAACATTTGTAAAATGTTCCCAATAAAAGCTTGAAATCAATCCACAAAGAAAGCAAGTCCTTACTCAGGTCCATCATCTGTTAATGGAAATATAGAGGACATCCACATTCCTGGTGGTTAGTAATGGGCGAATTCGTGGATGTTCGGGTTTGGCGGGTCTGGACAAAAATAAAAAAAAAGTTTGGTTCAGGTACCAGAACAGTACCCAAACCCAAATCCAGACCCCATTCGGACAAATGGGGAGAACGAATGTCCATTGTTTGCCACGTTGTTATCTGCATGACAGTGTAGCAAACACTGGCTCTGAATGGTGGTAAGATCATTACTGCCGGTCAGAGAGCTGCAGTTTTTTTTCACTGCCCACTGGTATAAAATTCTGTTACACATCTGTAGTGTCAATATGATCAATGCACCCTAAATGAATTCATTGGGTGGTATAGTTTGTAAAATCAGGTCACTTATGAAGGGGTTTTGCTTTTTTGGAATCTCAGGGGCTCAGCTAATGTGACATGGCACCCTCAAACAATTACATCATAATCTGAGCTCTGATATGGTGCTTCTTCTCTTCTGAGCTTTGCACTGTGCCTCAAAAAGTTTTCAACCACGCATGGTTTATCAGAGCACTCAGGAGAAATTACACAACAAATTTTGGGGTCTATTTCTCCCTACTATCAGTGTGAACATGAAAAAGTTGGGGCTAAAAACATTTTTGTGAGAAGAATTTTTTTTTTCATTTTCACAGGTCAATATTGCAAAAATTCTGTGAAGCACCTGAGGTATCAAGGTGCTCACCACGAGTCTAGATAAATTCCTTGAGGGGTCTAGTGTCCAAAATGTGGTCACGTGTGGTGGGTTTCCACTGTTTAGGCAAATCAGGGGTTCTCCAAACATGAGATGACACTCGCAAACCATTCCATCAAAGTCTGCTTTCCAAAACATCACTCCCTCCTTTCAAAGGCCTGCTGTGCGCCCAAACAGTTTTCTCCCACATATGGGGTATCAATGTGCTCAAGAGAAATTGAGCAACACATTTTGGGGGTCAATTTTCTCCTGTTGCTCTGTTAGGGCTAGCGGAACGCACCGAGCAAATATAGATGTTTTATTGTTATTGGTGCGTTCGCAGCCCGGGGTCCACCGTGCAGGAGAACCTGCTGCTAGCAAACGGTGGAACTATATGGCGTTATGAACTAGCTCTGTTATTTCACAGAGTAGCCGTGAAAGCAAAGCACTGTGCCCTGTTAGACTTCACAGAGGCACAGGGTAACTACCCAACTGAGAGCAGTCAGTGGTCATGCATGCACACAAAACTCCTCGCCGGAGGTGCCTGCATTCTAGGGGCTTATTTCAGCCAGGTCCCTGAATACATACACACACAATTTCCTCACCAGAGGTGCCAGCATGACCACACTGGCGCAAAGCATATAAAATAGAAAGATACTAGCGCATGGCCGTGCAGCCTTCAATAGTTGCAGCACGTACAGGACCTTCCTAGCAGGACCAATGAGAGGCTGCCACAGAGCCTGAGCACCTTCAGGACCTTCCTGAAGGACCAATGGCTTTAGCTGCAGTATCTGAACATGTGACCCTCGATCTCCACTGAGAGATCTTACTCTGGGCATGCTCAGAACGAGAAAAGCAGGACCCTTTTACTTTCAATAGAGTATGTTAGGGGTCGAGTTCCGCCTCTGTACAGGGGGAATCTCGGGCCATCTCCACTGCGGTCTCCCATTCTTCTCCTGCCACTGTGAAGCCCACTCAGTGGAGACTTCGGTCCCAGCGTCTCGCTCAGTCTGACTCTGTGCGAAGGGTTACTGCTGCCTTTCCAGCTTCTGCCATTGTAGCCAGTACTGGGCAGCGGCGAGCAGATGTTTTTGGGACTAAGTCCTGCTTTTCCCCTTCTGAGCATACCCAGGGTAAGATCTCTCTTTGGAGATCAAGGGTCACATGCTTTGATACTGCAGCAAATCCCATTGGTCCTCCAGGAAGGTCCTGAAGGTGCTCAACTTCTGTGGCAGACTCCCATTGGTCCTTCTGGTAAGGTCCTGTACTTGTTGCAGCTATAAAAGGTTTGCATGACCGCACGGCCATGCGCTAGTATCAATCTAAGTTATGTGCTTTGCACCAGTGTGGTTATGTGTGTATGTATTCAGGGACCTGGCTGAAATAAGCCCCTAGAATACCAGCACCTCTGGTGAGGAGATTGTGTGTTGTGCATGTATTCAGGGACCCAGCTGAAATAAGCCCCTAGAATACTGCCACCTTCAGTTAGGAGATTGTGTGTTTACATGACCACAGACTGCTATCAGCTCAGCAGTTAGCTTGCGCGCCTGTGAGTCTAACAGGGTGCAGTGCTTTCCTTTCACAGCTACTCTGTGAAGTAACAGAGCTAGCTTATACCGCCAAATAGTGCCACCATTCACTAGCAGCAGGTTCCTCCTGCACGGTGGACCCCGGGCTGCAAGCGCACCAATAATAAACATCTACATTTACTCGGTGCATTCCGCTAGCCCTAACACTTGTGAAAATGTAAAATTTAGGGCTAAGAAATATTTTTGTGGAAAAAATGTGTATTTTTTTTATTTTCACAGCTCTGCATTATAAACTTCTGGGAAGCACCTGGGTGTTCAAGTTGTTCACCACATATCTAGATACATTCCTCGAGGGATCTAATTTGAAAAATAGGGTAATTTGTTGGTGGGGTTCCACTGTTTAGGCATATTCGGGGCTCTACAAACATGGCATGTTGTGTGCTAATGATTCCAGCAAATTTTGGGTTCAAAAAGTCAAATTACACTCCTTCCCTTCTGAGTTCTGCCATGCTCACAAACAGTAGTTTTCCTCCAGATATTGGGTAATGGTGTACTCAAGAGAAGTTGCACAACAATTTATATAGTGCATTTTCTCCTGTTGCCCTTATAAAAATCCAAAATTTGGGGCCAAAATAACAGTTTTGTGGGAAAAATGTGATTATGTATTTTCTTCACGGCTCTACATTATAAACTTCTGTGAAGAACCTGGGGATTTAAGGTGCTCACCGCACACCTATATAGAGTTATTGAGGGGTCTAGTTTCCAAAATGGGGTCAGTTGTGGGGGGTTTCTATGGTTTAGGCATATCAGGGGCTCTCCAATTTCAACATGGTGTCAGCTAATGATTCCAGCAAATGTTGCGTTCAAAAAGTCAAATGGCACTCCATCCATCAATGCCAGAATTACGTTTTTTTGGTCGCTTCAAAATGCAGTAAAATTAAATAACGGGCGATCAGAAGAATGTATCTGCACCAAAATGGTATCAGTAAAAACTTCAGATCGTCGTGCAAAAAATAAGCCCTCACCCAGCCCCAGATCCTGAAAAATGGAGACACTACGGGTCTCGGAAAATGGCAACATTTTTTTTCCAAACTTTGGAATGTTTTTCACCACCAAAAATGTTCACACGCCCCCTCAAAACAAAGCTAATGCTGCATATTTGGCAACAGAGTGCACAGCCCTATTCCCTTTCTACATACTGTCTTCTGCCACTGTCCCTGCTCCTTCAATTCTCTCTCTACACTAAAGGCAGAATGCATGTTATACAATTAGCAAAGCAAATGATTAGCCAGACATCCGGCTCTGGAATTGAAGTTTTACATAGCGCGCCGCCCAAGTATCACCGATTAATGAGCACATTAGATCACTCAGATACTCAAGTGATATCCAAGTATTCCTAATAAAATCGCGGAACAGGTTTTTTTTAATTAACCAGTGCATTTAGCTTAGTGACTGTAAAGCTCATTACAGTTTCTGTTAAAGGGTTACAACATAACTAAACCACTGCTTCTACAGACTATATATAGATAGATCCAAAAATATTTGGACAGTGTTCAAATCTTCATGATTTGGACTCTGCATGTAATTATTTTTTTTATTTAAAATGAAACAACTGAAATGCAGTTGAAGTGTAGACTTTCAGGTTTAATAAAAGGGGCTGAACATAAATATCCTGTGAAAAGTTTAGGAATTACATCAATTTTCTGCAAAGGGTCCTCATTTCAGGAGCTGAAAAATAATAGACAAATTAATGTTATCATAAATAAAATTTTCATTTTTAAGACTTAAGAGAATCCTGCGCAGGCAATGACCGCCAGAAGTCTGGAAGCCATGGACGTCAAGAAACACTGGATTTCCTCCTTTGTGATGCTTTGCCTGGCCTTTACTGCAACGGACTTCTTTCTTTGTCTTATGCATGTGAGATGCATGTTCAGTGGGGTCAAGATCTGGAGAATGACTCCACCAATGCAGTATATTCCACTTCTTTTGCCTTAAAAAACTCCTGGGTTGCTTCTGCAGTATGTTTTGGGTCATTGTCCATCTGTGCTGTTAAGCGCTGTCCAATCAACCTTGCTGCATTTGGTTGAATCTGAGCAGAATGTAAAGCCCTGTACCCTTCAGAATTCATCTGGCTGCTTCTATCTTCAGTCACATCATCAATACACACTAGTGACCCAGTGCCATTGGAAGCCATGAATGCCCATGCCATTACATTGGCTACACCATATTTTACAGAGGAAGTGGTGTGCCATGAATCATGAGCTGTTCTAATAATTCTCAATACTTTCTTCTTGACCTCATTCTGGTACAGGTAGGCCTTCATTTCATTCTATTTTTAAGGCTGATTAATGGTTTGCACCTTGTGGTGAACCCTCTGTATTTGCTCTCATGAAGTCTTCTCTTTATAGCAGACTTAGATACTGAAATTCCTACTTCCTGGAGTGTGTTCTTTACTTGAGTGGATGTTGTAAAGGGGTTTTTCTTCACCATGGAAAAAATTCTGCTATCATCCACTACTGTTGTCTTCTGTGAATGTCCAGTCATTCTTCGGTACCAAGCTCACCAGTGTGTATTTTTTAGAATATACCAAGCTGTTGATTTGGCCCACCCTCATTTCCCCTATCTCACTGATAGATTTTTTTTTTTTAATGATGGTCTGTTTCCCTTCCATTGAAAGCCCCTTTGACCGCTTGTTGTGGGTTCACAGCAACAGCTTCCATTGATGATTGATTAATTAGGGAATAGCTCATGCAGCCCATTAAAAAGCTTTTGAAATAATTGTCCAACTATGTTTGGTCGTTTTATAAAGAGGCAGCTACTAAATTAAAAAACTGTAATTCCTAAGCT
This sequence comes from Ranitomeya imitator, assembly GCF_032444005.1. Classification (NCBI taxonomy): domain Eukaryota; kingdom Metazoa; phylum Chordata; class Amphibia; order Anura; family Dendrobatidae; genus Ranitomeya; species Ranitomeya imitator. The sequence goes on from NC_091287.1 coordinate 82,866,081, forward strand.
CTTACTCCAATCAAGACGTGAATACTCTCAAGTTAAAGCTGAGAGTCTGCACTTTAAGCCCAAATAGATTATATAACTGTATCTTGAATATATTTGGTTAAACAGCTAAAATGCCCAAACTTGTGTCACTATCAAAATATTTCTGGACCTAAATGTATGCATAGTAATAAGCTTACAATGTTTTCACCTAGATGCAATACATGGTGTAATTGAAGTCTAATTCTCACAAGTTGGTATGGACAGGACAATTCCTCAGTTACGCTATGTCTGTAAATTGCAAGTTTTGGTTGATATGTTTATGTTGGCACTGGTTGCTAGAGACATTTCACAAAACAACCGTATTTTCAGCTTGAAAATCTACTTTTTATTATTTTGCTCAAAAAAATATCTTCGGTTACGTAACTCAAAACCATTCAACAATGTTTTCAGGAATAAACTGTCCTTATTATATACATTTATAGTGTATTTTACAGGTGCTGTGCAGTGCTTTTTAGGGACTTGCCTTTATTAAACCTATTCCCAGTTTTCTTACAAATGAAGCTTAATATATAATTTGTGCTGTATGGATAGTGTAAGTTATATTGCATTCTTTTGATTCTTTGCAGCATTAAAGTGGACAGTTTTATTTCTAACACCTTCAGATTCACATATTTTATAATAAAAGATTGTATGAAATATTTATAAGCATTAAATCTAATAATGTCACGTAACAACCGAGATATACTCAATAATATTTATATAAATACTTGCCATTGCTTTATTGGATGATAATATTATTTTCAATTTACAGTGGGGCAAAAAAGTATTTAGTCAGTCAGCAATAGTGCAAGTTCCACCACTTAAAAAGATGAGAGGCGTCTGTAATTTACATCATAGGTAGACCTCAACTATGGGAGACAAACTGAGAAAAAAAAATCCAGAAAATCACATTGTCTGTTTTTTTAACAATTTATTTGCATATTATGGTGGAAAATAAGTATTTGGTCAGAAACAAACAATCAAGATTTCTGGCTCTCACAGACCAGAAAGGCCGTACTGGGGGCCCACGGCACGTAAGGGGAGGCCGCCATGACGGGGTTACGTGGGACCTGGGGAGCTGGAGCAGTTAGAAGGGATACAGTTGTAAGGGGTTAACTGGGAACTCGAGGGGTGGCTTAAGGGGCATTTTTTGAAAATAAGGGGTGGAACTAGGGGACTGCGGGGAGGGGGCACATAAAAAGGGGCACGCTCCTCACGCAGGCATCCATTTTAGGTGCCTGCGTGACAAGTGAGGAATCTCCCGCCCACCCTCCCTTTTTTGGTTAGGGTAATGGGGGGGGTGAAGTTGGCACATGTGGGCTTTTGGAGTATTGTTTTAAGAGGTGCCTAAATGTATTTATTTTGTTATGTGAATGCTGTCAGGGTATTGTCACGGCAGTTGGCGGGGGTGGAGGTCCTCGAAGTCGGTGGAAATGGTAAATCGTGGTTCAATGGGGTGGGGATCTTGAGAGGTCCTGGACACCCCATGAGTAGTGTTGAGCGATACCGTCCGATATTTGAAAGTATCGGTATCGGATAGTATCGGTCGATACCCGAAAAGTATTGGATATCGCCGATACCGATATCCGATACCAATACAAGTCAATGGGACACCAAGTATCGGAAGGTATCCTGATGGATCCCAGGGTCTGAAGGAGAGGAAACTCTCCTTCAGGCCCTGGGATCCATAGTGAGGTGTAAAATAAAGAATTAAAATAAAAAATATTGTTAAATTCACCTCTCCGGCGGCCCCTGGAACATCACTGCGAGGAACCGGCGTCCGGCAGGCTTCTTTGTTAAAAATGAGCGCCTTTAGGACCTGCGGAATGACGTCGCGGCTTCTGATTGGTCGCGTGCCGCCCATGTGACCGCCACGCGGCCAATCAGAAGCCGCGACGTCATTCCACAGGTCCTAAAGGCGCTCATTCTAGGAATTTATCTGAGGAATGACGTCGCGGCTTCTGATTGGTCGTGTGGCGGTCACATGGGCGGCACGCGACCAATCAGAAGCCGCGACGTCATTCCGCAGGTCCTAAAGGCGCTCATTTTGAACAAAGAAGCCGGCCGGACGCCGGTGACTCGCGGTGATGTTCCAGGGGCCGCCGGAGAGGTGAATACAACATTTTTTATTTTAATTCTTTATTTTACACCTCCGATACCGATACCCGATACCACAAAAATATCGGATCTCGGTATCGGAATTCCGATACCGCAAGTATTGGCCGATACCCGATACTTGCGGTATCGGAATGCTCAACACTACCCATGAGAGAATTTAACAAGGCGCGGTACGGTTATCCCGCGTGAGGTGGATTTATGGGCCCCTGGCATGGGGGTGGGTTCGGTGGACCAGGATTGGTTGTTATCTATCCCTGAGCTGGTGCTTTACGGCTGGGGGTAAGACTCATCCTGGGCTGAACATTGTGGAGTTTTTGGGATACTGAGTTTTATAACTTTGGGGCTTCGAGGACCGCCCCTCCTATTCTGGGTTGTTATAAAAGTTCTGTTATCTTTTATTTAATAAAATGGCTGCTGTGGCCAATTAAATCCAACATATGTCTCCGTCTGCTGTTTTGAGTACGTTAGAAGTTTATTCTTTAGATTGTTAAGAGGCCTGTTTAAGGGGGTTGGGGTAATTTTTCCAGGTCACGGAACTCACGTATACCCTATGTCATGTAACTTCTTCTTTAAGAGTCTCCTCTTTCCTCCACTCATTACCTGTAGTAATGGCACCTGTTTAAACTTGTTATCAGTATAAAAAGACACCTGTGCACACCCTCAAACAGTCTGACTCCAAACTCCACTATGGTGAAGACCAAAGAGCTGTCAAAGGACACCAGAAACAAAATTGTAGCCCTGCACCAGGCTGGGAAGACTGAATCTGCAATAGCCAACCAGCTTGGAGTGAAGAAATCAACAGTGGGAGCAATAATTAGAAAATGGAAGACATACAAGGCCACTGATAATCTCCCTCGATCTGGGGCTCCATGCAAAATCCCACCCCGTGGGGTCAGAATGATCACAAGAACGGTGAGCAAAAATCCCAGAACCACGCGGGGGGACCTAGTGAATGAACTGCAGAGAGCTGGGACCAATGTAACAAGGCCTACCATAAGTAACACACTACGCCACCATGGACTCAGATCCTGCAGTGCCAGACGTGTCCCACTGCTTAAGCCAGTACATGTCCGGGCCCGTCTGAAGTTTGCTAGAGAGCATTTGGATGATCCAGAGGAGTTTTGGGAGAATGTCCTATGGTCTGATGAAACCAAACTGGAACTGTTTGGTAGAAACACAACTTGTCGTGTTTGGAGGAAAAAGAATACTGAGTTGCATCCATCAAACACCATACCTACTGTAAAGCATGGTGGTGGAAACATCATGCTTTGGGGCTGTTTCTCTGCAAAGGGGCCAGGACGACTGATCCGGGTACATGAAAGAATGAATGGGGCCATGTATCGTGAGATTTTGAGTGCAAACCTCCTTCCATCAGCAAGGGCATTGAAGATGAAACGTGGCTGGGTCTTTCAACATGACAATGATCCAAAGCATACCGCCAGGGCAACGAAGGAGTGGCTTCGTAAGAAGCATTTCAAGGTCCTGGAGTGGCCTAGCCAGTCTCCAGATCTCAACCATATAGAAAACCTTTGGAGGGAGTTGAAAGTCCGTGTTGCCAAGCGAAAAGCCAAAAACATCACTGCTCTAGAGGAGATCTGCATGGAGGAATGGGCCAACATACCAACAACAGTATGTGGCAACCTTGTGAAGACTTACAGAAAATGTTTGACCTCTGTCATTGCCAACAAAGGATATATTACAAAGTATTGAGATGAAATTTTGTTTCTGACCAAATACTTATTTTCCACCATAATATGCAAATAAATTGTTAAAAAAACAGACAATGTGATTTTCTGGATTTTTTTTTCTCAGTTTGTCTCCCATAGTTGAGGTCTACCTATGATGTAAATTACAGACGCCTCTCATCTTTTTAAGTGGTGGAACTTGCACTATTGCTGACTGACTAAATACTTTTTTGCCCCACTGTATAAGACATTTTTCTATGTAGACGTTCCAATATTAGATTTCCCTATTCTTTGTTACTTATATGTATTATGCCAAAAAAAGATATTTGATTTTTCTCTTTCTCTTGCTTTCATACATGATACTACAATGACTCTGTGTCACTTATAGATGTATATGAGACCTTGCTCATCCTCTGCACACTTACAAATTTACTGGAAAACACACCGAGGCAAGAAATCATAGTTTGCTTCATTCGTTACTGTATTATCAAATTATTACGCACTAGAAGCATTGTCTATTTGGTATCCCACTATCATGACTTCGATGCATTATGGGAATGTAAAATATGCTGGGCTGGCCAGCTTCCTATATGCACAGGGGCCAGCTACTTAGCAAAGAAATGTAGGTAACTAACCAATGGTTAAATACAGTTGTGGCCAAAAGTATTGACACCCCTGCAATTCTGTCAGATAATACTCAGTTTCTTCCTGAAAATGATTGCAAACACAAATTCTTTGCTAGTATTATCTTCATTTAATTTGTCTTAAATGAAAAAAACCCAAAAAGAATTGTCCTAAAGCCAAATTGGATATAATTCCACACCAAACATAAAAAAGGGGGTGGACAAAAGTATTGGCCCTGTTCTAAAAATCGTGATGCTTCTCTGATTTGTGTAACAGCACCTGTAACTTACCTGTGGCACCTAACAGGTGTTGGCAATAACTAAATCACACTTGCAGCCAGTTGACATGGATTAAAGTTGACTTAACCTCTGTCCTGTGTCCTTGTATGTACCACATAGAGCATGGAGAAAAGAAAGAAGACCAAAGAACTGTCTGAGGACTTTAGAAACCAAATTGTGAGGAAGCATGAGCAATCTCAAGGCTATAAGTCCATCTCCAAAGACCTGAATGTTCCTGTGTCTACCGTGCGCAGTGTCATCAAGAAGTTTAAAGCCCATTGCACTGTAGCTAACCTCCCTAGATGTGGACGGAAAAGAAAAATGGACAAGAGATTTCAACGCAAGATTGTGTGGATGTTGGATAAAGTACCTCGACTAACATCCAAACAAGTTCAAGCTGCCCTGCAGTCCGAGGGTACAACAGTGTCAACCCGTACTATCCGTCGGCATCTGAATGAAAAGGGACTGTATGGTAGGAGACCCAGGAAGACCCCACTTCTTACCCCGAGACATAAAAAAAGCCAGGCTGGAGTTTGCCAAAACTTACCTGTAAAAGCCTAAAATGTTTTGGAAGAATGTTCTCTGGTCAGAAGAGACAAAAGTAGAGCTTTCTGGGCAAAGGCATCAACATAGAGTTTACAGGAGAAAAAAAGAGGCATTCAAAGAAAAGAACACGGTCCCTAGAGTCAAACATGGCGGAGGTTCCCTGATGTTTTGGGGTTGCTTTGCTGCCTCTGGCACTGGACTGCTTGACCGTGTGCATGGCTTTATGAAGTCTGAAGACTACCAACAAATTTTGCAGCATAATGTAGGGCCCAGTGTGAGAAAGCTGGGTCTCCCTCAGAGGTTATGGGTCTTCCAGCAGGACAATGACCCAAAACACACTTCAAAAAGCACTAGAAAATGGTTTGAGAGAAAGCACTGGAGACTTCTAAGGTGGCCAGCAATGAGTCCAGACCTGAATCCCATAGAACACCTGTGGAGAGATCTAAAAATGGCAGTTTGGAGAAGGCACCCTTCAAATATCAGGGACCTGGAGCAGTTTGCCAAAATGAATGGTCTAAAATTCCAGCAGAGCATTGTAAGAAACTCATTGATGGTTACCGGAAGCGGTTGGTCGCAGTAATTTTGGCTAAAGGTTGTGCAACCAAGTATTAGGCTGAGGGTGCCAATACTTTTATCTGGCCCATTTTTGGAGTTTTGTGTGAAATGATCAATGTTTTGCTTTTTGCTTCATTCTCTTTTGCGTTTTTTCATTTAAGACAAATTAAATGAAGATAATAATACCAAAGAATTTGTGATTGCAATCATTTTCAGGAAGAAACTGAGTATTATCTGACAGAATTGCAGGGGTGTCAATACTTTTGGCCACAACTGTATATACATTTGACAAAACAAATACAATATCCTAACCAGTCTTTATGTGGTTAGTGTAGATAAAATATTGATGCCCCAGATCTTTTGACCAAGTGAGACCAATACAGCTATTTTACCAAAGGTTACCTACTAAGAAAGACAAGAGTTAAGAAATGCTAATAAATATTCTGACAACATTTCCAGGATGAATCCAAAAAAATTCAGGCTCACAAAAATGTGATTTATGACAAATGGAGCAGGCTTTGTTTGCCAGGGTTTCACAGCTTTGTGTGGGAGCCAATGATGGAGATCATATTCCATTGTTACCGTGTTCACATGATGGTCTGATCATGTCATGTTTTTCATGATATTTTTTAAAACTTTATTACAACAATTGAACATAAATTTGTGTTTTCATTGGCTAAGGCCGCTTTTAATATGTGAGTAATTTTCAAGTTTGATAGCTTTTTTTCATGTAATACTTTGAGAAAGTACTTGCTTAGCCAAAAATATGACACTACCTTTTGAGATAAAGTGAAACAAGATAAGTTTTATGGAAGATCTGGTGCCTTGGATTCTGCCTTGCATTGCTGTACAGTGCCAATTAATTTACAGCAATTAGCTAAGGTATCTAATGGGTTTATCATAAAATCCTGGGGTCTACCGCAGTATTGTCATTAATGTCAGTAGTCCTGGCAGTCTAGTCAATGTCTGGAGACAAATTTTGCATTTCTGGTAGTCTAAAGCAGAAAGACGTTAATGTTAGCTTAATGGATAAGCTATAGCTGTGACGGCGGGTAGTTTGGACCCATTGCAACGCTGATCGGGCTTACACTGGAGGGTCATAACAAAGTGATTGCCTGGTCTTCCCTAGAGCAGCTGATGGTGAGAATAGTGCCATTATGGTAGTAACCAGGTGCCACTCCAGAGCACTACTCGGACCTGCAGCAACTGATCTACAGATCAGATGCACAACACAAAACACAGAGGGCAGAGACAGACACGTGGTCAAACAGTCCTGGGTCGGGGCAGACAGCACAGGGTCATAATAGTAAGCCAAGCTCAGGAGTAGAAGAGGTCAGAAAAAAATGAGCTAACAAGCCAAGTAGGTAGCAGGAGAGACAAAACAATAATGCACAAAGACAGGATACAAGGAAGGAACTGCAGCTAGAAACCTAAGTTCAGGCCAAGTGTGTAGGGATTAACTGCATAATATATCCCCTGTTGACAAATTGTTGTGGGTTAAATTCTTGACTGGCAGTGCATCCCTATAGTCAGGTGGAGGCTCTACAGCAACAAGAGGATGCAGTAATGCTGGGAATGTTGCAACAGGCAGCTCAGTGAGACGACTTGATACTGGGAGGAGCAGAACAGTGAACACAGTGAGTAGGACCATGTCCAATAATAATGGGAGTCACGGGCATGATAATTAGGGATGAGCGGATCCTTGGAAGCTTGGGTCCTGGTACACGACCCAAACTTTATTCCAAAGTTTGGTTCAGGAATCAGAATTGTACCTGAACTTGAACCAGAACCCAAATCCCATTGAAAACAATGGATATCTGAACTTTCAACCTGGATATCTCTCTCTCTTTTGACTTACCCTGGAACTCTGAACATTGCAATAGACTTCCGGGAAACGTCCATGTTAACTACCCTAAGAGTCATCCATAACTTATTATTTTGTGTTATTTTTATGTGTAGCTGGAACTGCAGTTACTTATTTTTTTGACAATCCCTGAAAAAGGGATTGCAAAATATGTACTAAGCCTATTAACATAAAAGTATGAATGTATAAAACAGGAAAATATTAACAAAGAAATGTAAGTTCCCAAAAGCTAAAGCTAGAATAAATGCTATCAAAGAAGGATCTAACATGCACAAAATTGGAGGGGGCAAGAAGCACGGGCCAGGAATAAACATAAAAGAAGAGACTACTTATTTATTTTTATAAGAGGCAATCATAAATGAGCCATAATGTTCATGCTTCATTTCAAGAGTTAGAAAATAGTTTTCAAAGAAAGCCCTGTGAACTACAATATTTTCATTTTTCTTTTTGGAAGATCAGCACATTTACATTATTTGCAATTACATATTTTATTTCCACAAAGGAAAAACATATTTTGTTTGCCCATCAGTTACTCTGGGTGGCCATACTAGGACCCACATTCAACTCCAAGCCCCCATGTTGATCTTGACTCCCGTGACAAATTAATTTCAAAAGTTAATAAAGATAGATTTTGGATTCCTGATACTGTTCCAGAGCATAGTCATGTCTGCCAACATTTCTCCTGACTTGTCTAGTAAAATGATGATCTCTGACTGCAGAGTCTGGAATGAGAAGACATATATTTAAGTGACTGCAGCTCATATATAGGTATGTGTTATAGCACCATGGACAAGATAAATGTACTTAATTGTACATTGGAAAGCTCGGGTTGACATATTTGCTGGGGTAAGTACTGTTGTATTGTTCTGTGGACAATAAGAATACTTCCAAAAATATACTGCAATTGTTAATAGTTTATTGGACAATAAGAATACTTCCAAAAATATACTGTAATTGTTAATAGTTTATTTTATCCAGTTTACAAACTGAAAAGTAAATGAACAGAAGAGAAAGCTAAATCAAATCAATATTTGGTGTGACTAGGGTTGAGCGACCTTTACTTTTATAGGATCGGGTCGGGTTTCACGAAACCCGACTTTTTCAAAAGTCGGGTCGAGTGAAATCGGCCGATCCTATGTAAAAGTCGGGGTCGGGGTCGGCCGAAACTCGAAACCCAATGCAGTGCATTGGGTTTCCAATGGTTCCCAGGGTCTGAAGGAGCGGAAACTCTCCTTCAGGCCTTGGGATCCATATTTAAGTGTAAAATAAAGAATTAAAATAAAAAATATCGCCATACTTACCCTATGACGCGCCCTGGTACTAACCGGGAACCTTCCTTCCTTAGAATCAGCCTTCCAGGACCTTGCAGTGACGTCGCGGTGACATCGAGGCTTGTGATTGGTCGCGCGGCCGCCCATGTGACCGCTCGCGCGACCAATCACAAGCCGCGACGTCACCGAAGGTCCTGGAAGGGCTGATTCTTAGGAAGGAAGGCTGCCGGAAAGAAGCAGGGCGCGTCCCTAATAGGAATATACTCACCCTCGGACACGCCCTGCTTCTTTCCGGCAGCCTTCCTTCCTAAGAATCAGCCCTTCCAGGACCTTCGGTGACGTCGCGGTGACGTCGCGGCTTGTGATTGGTCGCGCGAGTGGTCACATGGGCGGCCGCGCGACCAATCACAAGCCTCGACGTCACCGCGACGTCACCGCAAGGTCCTGGAAGGCTGATTCTAAGGAAGGAAGGTTCCCGGTTAGTACCAGGGCGCGTCAGAGGGTAAGTATGGCGATATTTTTTATTTTAATTCTTTATTTTACACTTAAATCTGAATTCCGATACCAATTCCCGATATCTTAAACATATCGGGAATCGGTATCGGAATTCCAATTCCAGATTCAGAAGATCGCTGACTTCATGGCCGACCCCACACAGGGGTCGGGTCGGGTTTCAACCCTAGGTGTGACATCTTCAAAGAAGCATCACAACATCAACTCATCAGTACACACACAGTTTTTGAATGAACTCAGCAAGGAGCTGTTCCAATTATCTTGGAGTACTAACCACAGATTTTCTATGGATGTAGGTCTGCACAAATCCTTCAGTCTCTACAGGGTTCTGCGGGGGCCATATTATCATTTCCAGAACTCCAGGGCTCCTTGTTCTTTTTAATGCTAAAGATACTTCTTAATGCTTTCCTGCTAGAGGATAAAAATGGATATTTAACGATAGATAAGTACCTGCCAGTACTTCGCAGAATTGAAAAATGGGGAGAGAGGAGTAATCTGCTTCCACACACCTCCTTCATGGAGCAAAAGATGGTCAGATGTTGAAACTCAACTTGCCCAATCCTTATTTCTGAGGAGATTTATGAGAACTACATAAACTGATAAATAGTGGTCTGGTCCCACAAGAATGAATACATACTTTTCTGATCCTATTAATATTGACGTGTTAGGCCAACCTTGCTCTAAGGGCTAATTGATACTTAAAGAGGTTGTCCAGTTCAAATAATCTTGCAGTCACTCTGAGTGTGTGTATTAATCCCATCAGTGCAGGCGCTCTGCACTGTGGGGATTTGCCGGTTTCTGAGTTGGGACGGAAGGAATCTATGAGTTATACATACTTACATCCAGTAAACATGGCCTGGCCTTACTTCCATGCCCTTGTATGGAGCAAGGCGCGCCATCTAGTCAGCTGCTTTACTAGACAGGGCATGGCCTCGCTCCATACAAGTGTATGGAGCAAGGCCAAGCCCAAGAGCTGGGGGTATGCATAACTCAAACATATCCTCTGGTCACTGGTCAGAAACCGTGCTTGTGCTGGGGGGATTCATAAGTCTGCAGTTACACAGAGTGACTGCAGACTCATAAACTTAGACCAGAGAACCTGTTTAAGGGCTTAATAACACAACTTCACATCAGTCAATTTTACCATTTTGTGTTACAGCCAGAATCCCAGTAAAGACTGCACTACTAGCAACATATATGTCTATAGTATGTAGCTGTTATTACAGGTTATAAGTTGGTAGTCGGGTCAAGAATTTGCCACAATTGCACAAACCATAAAGCCTTCACTACTTATGAGTGATGCACTAATCATGAAAAAGTAAGGCACTGTTTGTAAAGAATTATAAAGAGGGAGTGCACAAATGAAAATAGAGTAATAATCAGTCAAAATGTAAAATGTAATCAGTCCCACAAGCAGCGTCATATTTACAATAGGTCAAACTGAAAAAAGTCAATGATTTTCAAATTATGTGCTCAAAGCCCTTTCGTCTTGTCTCTTACCTCCACTCTTCTGACAAAAAGAAAGTGGGGAGACAAAATAGTGATGCAAAAGAATCATGCTGTAAAATTTTGCATATAAAATTACAGCTTTAGTGATGTCATGCACCCAACTTAGTTTTGTATTCCAGATAGTTTTGGGGCATACAAGGTTGAAGCCAGATCACTAAAATCTGAGTTAGGCGGATGACCTCACTATGGTTGATTTAACAACTGTAATGTGGGTTTCTCACTGGTCGGCTGGCACTTCCAAATATGACTACCACAGACAGGCTAAGCCACTCTGTTTACCAGATCACAAGGGTTGCCCTGGTCTTCACCATTTAACCCCTGCACAGGAATATTTAGTTTCACAGGTGCTCCATAGTTTGGGTCACTGTGTCAGCTGCTGGGCGGTGGTGCTGGTGCGAAGAAAGAATAGGTCAGAACCAGGAGGTACATATAGGGACAAAATCATCAAAATCAAGCAGGAGAGTAATTCAGTAACTGAGTAACTGAGCTGAAATCAGATTCAGGAATATCCACTGGGAATGCAAGGAACGCACACAGGTGTTCACTAAGCTAGTCAAATTATAACTAACAGTGGACAGTAGGATTTCAGGAGATTAAATAACTTACAGCCTGGGCCAAGCTACACAACAGGGAGCAAATACTTACATAATTTAACTATTGAGCTCCCAGTCTAGATGGAATTACAAGTCCCGGAAGACACAGAACTAGAATTGTAACCCGCATCGCCCACAATAAGGATACCTGTGAACATCGATATACAAGTCACAACAATATGGTCCTGTACGTACAATAAAATCCTTTTGCAATAAGAAAAGCCCCATGGTACATCAATATTGGAGGACATGTCTCTCCTTTATCTTGATGCTGTGTAGGATGCTGTGTGAACACAATGACAGTTTAAGATGCAGCGTGTGCTCTAAGAACTTATCACATGTGATGGCACTATGGTGGGAATGTGAACACGATCTGACTGCAGTGCTTTTTCTAAAGGTTATAGCTAAGGAATCAGATCAGCACATATATTCTAAATTATTTTACTGTATGTATACACAAAAATTCACATTTTTTATGGTGTGGAATTCAAATGAGAAAGATGGAAAAACATTATCGATTTGAAAAAAAATATGCCAGGCAATACAATTATATTGCTAAGAGATAATAAATCACATTTCATTGCACTTATAACCTGTAATAAATGATGTACTATTGAAAAAATATTTCTATATCTCCTGAACAAAATTTAGCACAGAAAATGATTTTGAGGTTCTGGAGCATTTTAGAGTGTGGCCCTATACCGCACACTGATCGTTGTCTTTACACCTGCACAGCATGACTGAGTGGAATCTGACTCTTGATAAATAGAATGAGAGTTTTATGTCATTGCTGCAGTTTTATAATTACTTTTATGTATGTGCCTTGGCAGGTAGGCAGGCATGCAACACAACCCCAGGCGCATTTCTGGCAAAGATTGGGATTTATATATTTGATATGTAGTTTCATACACTTTCAAATACAAATCACTTTTTTCCTCCTCTCATATGTTGCTGGACTGTGCATTTAAAACTGCAAATCAAATGGCTACAAGCGCTCATAAATATTTCAACTAGTTTCCTTTCATACTTTTTATTGTGCTTATAGGAGTAAATACTGGATTGAAGTAGTTATGAGTGTGCAGTGTGTGTATACAATATATTTGTGAGTGTATTTCTTTTATTGCGAGCAGAAGTAGTAGTCACCCCAGGGCCCTGCTGTCTGAAGGACAAATGTCCCCAAACTGATCTTTTAGAGATGAGCAGAACGATCTGTGGAGGATCGACTTTGATTCAAATCTCCTAAAATTAACAGGTTCACCTGAATTTGAATACTCTGAAATATGATTCCTGAGGATTGCAAAAAAAAAGCCATTTTACATATTGCTGAAGGCTCAATGAGTGGGAAATGACATCAGGTGTGGCCACACGGTATTTCCCATTATGTACTACACTCCCTGACAGAAGTTATGTCGCTTATCCATGTTATGTAAATAAAAGCTTATAATCTGATGTTAAATTCATCCATTGGTTGTATAAATTATTCTTTTGAAAGCTGGAACACTCCAAAATGTGGTTTAGGTTAAGAAAATAATTGGCATCAATGCAGAAATATTGATCAGTTAATGGACACAGAATGGTCAGATTTTGGCAAGACCCCAAATATATATAATATATACAATATAATGCCCCCAGTCCTAGTTTACATCCTCACCTGTTCTCAGTAAATGATCAGTTTAGGATTCTGTCCCGAAATGGCCTCCATGGTCGAATCAGTGCCTAGAAGCCAGCACTAAACAAAAGGCAAATAAAAAACCGTATGGCATTTGCAAAGTCCCTCAGCCTGCTAAATAGATGGATGCAGGAAAAGTGGCAGAAGGTGGATTTATCTGATGAATCTTCAGTAGAATTACACCCAGCTGCTGCAAATACTGCAGGAGACCTACTGGAGCCCGTATGGATCCAAAATACACCCAGAAAACAGTTAAATTTGGTGGTGGAAAGAACATGGTCTGAGGTTACATTCAGTGTGGGGGGGTGCAAAACCTTTGCAAGATGGAAGGCAATATCAATAGCCTAAAATATCAAAAAGTATTAGCTACCTCTTATATTCCAAATCATAAAAGGGGTCAAATTCTGCAGCAGGATGGTGCTCCATCTAATACATCCATCTCTACAACAAAGTTCCTCTAGGCCAAAAAGATCAAGGTGCTCAAGGACTGGCCAGCCCAGTCAACAGACATGAACATCATTGAGCATGTTCGTGGTAGGATGAAAGAGGAAGCTTGGAAGACAAAACCAAAAAATCTAGATGAACTCTGGGAGGCATGTAAGACTGCATTCTTTGCTATTCCTAATGACATCATTAATAAATTGTATGAATCATTGTTGAGTCGCATGGATGCAGTCTTTCAAGCTCATGGAAGTCACACAAAATATTAAATATGAGTCTAAAAGCACCACAACTTCATTCACCTATGTTACTACAACAATATTTGTATTTTAAGTTAATTATTTGTTTGAATATCACATTACTTTCTGTGGGCGACAAAACTTTTGTCTTGCCAAAATCTGACCATTCTGTGTCCATAAACTGATCAATATTTGTGCATTGATGCCAATTTATTTTCTTAACCTAAACCACATTTTGGAGGGTTTCAGCTTTCAAAAGAATAATTAATACAACCAATGGATGAATTTAACGTCAGGTTATAAGCTTTTAGTTACATAACATGGATAAGCGACAGAACTTCTGTCAGTGAGTGTACTGCTATCATTTCACATGGTCTATTAAGGGTAGATTATTACATCCAGTGTAAAAAATGGAGGCCAGCCCAGCAGTGCAATGTTAGACTTTTTCATCATATGGATAGCTCAGAGCAAACAGCTCATTTCATATAGAGATAGATAAAGGTGTCATCGGATTAGCAAGTAATACTGCAGTGCTGCATCACACGTAAAATGGAAGTGGTAGTCTCATTCTGTGAATAATAATCCAAATATGTAAGTGTTATAGGGAAGTACTGTACCTGTGTAGTTATTCAGTGTGACTGTGATATACTGCAGTAACAATATATTCACAAAAGTCTTTTTTTTATTCTTCATACACTAAAAGCAAGGAGTGCTGTATAAAACTCCACAGTGCTAATTTTGCTACTAAACCAAAATCCTGAAACCAAGGCTTGTGTGTCACAGTAAGGCTGGAGTCACACACAGCATATAAAAAATTGGTTCGTTTTACACGGACGAGAATGGCAGAAATGTTCCCTGAACAGTGATCCGTATGTCATCCGTGTGCAGTGCGAGGATGCGATTTTCTCGCATCTTAGCATCCGTGTGACATCCAAATGGCATCCTTATGGCGAGAATTTCTCGCCGGCTTGCAAAATGGACATATAATGGATTCATGGGCTCAAATATTCGTGAAAACATATATATATATATATATATATATATATTTGTCAGTGAGACATAAATATATATATATATTTATATTTTATACAGAGATAGATAGCAGAATAGCCAGTAATTCAATTGTCGGCTTATGCTAAATCATTACTGAACCCGACAGCATATGAGACATTGTTTACATACAGTAAACCATTGCATATACATTATATTTTTATATATCCCTCCCTAATAATGATAGTAGTGTGTGTGTAAAATTTGTGAGCTGTAGGTGTTAAATTAAAGGATTAATTCACGGAAAAAACTGGCGATGTTGTTGCAGTAAGATGGTGACGCTTTCCACAGATGAGGCGGGGTCCCCAGGGCTCCCAAGGTGTATGGCAGCGATGGTGGGTTGCCGGTAAATAACGGATGACACAGAGTTGCAGTCTTTACCTGGTTTACTGATGGTAAAAGGCCTCAGTCCAGGGTACCGGAAATAGGTGCAGGAGTCCAGGAAGCCTGAAAACAAGTGATAATCTCCCATGGCAGGTCAGGTTGGGAGCATTCCTTTATGTGCTGGTTTTCTGGTCCCTTGCTTCCTGTAGTCTGCTGTCAAGGTTCCCTTTTCTCTCTCCTGTCCTGGGACAGTACCTACACAGCAGGCAGCTTGAGCTGTACTCTTGGGGGTCTCTGACACAGTGACTCTAGGCTATATCTGCTGCTGTGCCTCAGGTATGGTATGGTATGAGCAATTAACATACAGTCCTATGCCCTCCGGTTCTGCTGTGGACCTAGTAGTTATCCACAACCTCAGGCTCCCGATGCCCGGTTTCTGCTCTCTGGCTCACAGGTGGCCAAATTGCAGCCTCCCTGAGTTTCTAATCACACCTCTCCCTTCACTGTTTGCTCCAGACTGAACTCACTCCTCCTATAGACCAGGATAGATATAAGGGAAGTTCCCCTAAAACAGGGTTTTGAGCTCCCCCTTCTGGCCTGGAGTTAGAATATGTTGAGTGTAAAATTTACCTGCCAAAGGGACCCCACTTGTCTCCAGGCATGGCACTACCCTCCCCGAGAGGAAGGCAGCATCACGGTGGTACCCAACCTCCTGGGATGCCATACAGCCACTTTAGAAAAGGTCCAGCACTTAGCCTCTCTCTTCCCAGTGCCCTGTAGCATTGGCATATGGGGTAATAAGAGGTTAATGTCACCTTGCTATTGTAAGGTGACATTAAGCCTGGTTAATAATGGAGAGGTGTCAAAAAATGTCATGCGCTCGAAAATGGTACCAATAAAAACAACAACTCATCTTGTGAAAAGCAAGCCCTCAAATAACTCTGTCAGCCGAAATCTAAAAAAAATTATAGTTCTCAAAGTATGGTGAAAAAGCATCTGTTAGTGTGTGACCGCAGCCAAAAAATAAATAAAATCAATTCTTCACCTGCTGTTAATTTGTTTATTCTGCCTCTCAAAGATTGCATTAAAGCTTGGCGCACATTTTTCCTGTGCTCTACACTGAGCGCTTACAGTGGAGTTTCCATGAAAGTCTCTGAAATATGTGATTAAAATGGAACCCCCTGTTGTCTATAAAATGATTGTCTAGAAAATGATGATAGTCTCACGTTCAAAGCAGTAGTGGATGGTAAGTTATGGAGCCTGAAAGTCAAAAGTTCAAAACATAAATGAACCTCCTAGTCCTTCATCTAGTATAATACACTCTCATAGTCCAGTTATGAAGTGATAAATGGCAGATTTGAAAAATATGGCGTTTTACGCTAAGGCCAAATTTGCTCCATTCCTAAGAGGGTAAGCTGCAGTATTGGGGAAAAAAGTTAGGAGGGTTTACAAATAGACAGTCTAGAGAGATAGATACTGTAGATAGATAGATAGATAGATAGATAGATAGATAGATCTAGTGCCGGGGCCCTAGACCAATGTATTCACCATAGGGGACACCACCATGTTATGGGGCCTGTGAGTTGGGGGAGCCTGGTGCCATCGCAGGCAGCACTCTCACCCTCAAATACACACCTTTTCCCATTCCCCACTGCTCTAGTCTCTTCAGCATCTTCTGACTCTCTGTGATGTCTCAGTACGGAGGGCGAGATGATATCACCACAACATGCCTTCTGCCCTGAGCATTGCACAGAATTAGAAGGCACTGAGGAGACCAGAGCAGCAGGGAATGAGGGAGAGGTGAGTATTTTTTTAATGTATAGAGTATTATATGGGGCCCATTATACTGCATGGATCAATATATGGGGCCATTATACTATGTGGAGCATGATATGGGGCCATTATACTCTACGGAGCAATATATGAGCCCATTATACTGTCTCGAGCAAAATATGGGGCCTATTATACTGTATGGATCAATATGGGGGGCCATTATACTGTATGGAGCAATATATGGAGCCCATCATACTGTGTTGAGGACTATGTGGGGCCCATTATGCTGTATGGAGCACTATGTGGAGCCAATTATACTGTTTGGAGGACTATGTGGTGCCCATTATACTGTATGGAGGACTATGTGGTGCCCATAATAGTGCATGGAGGACTATATTGTCCAGTCTAAAATGAAAAGCCTGCAGTCACTCTGTGTGACTGCAGACTTTGATACCCCTAGCTCACGTATTGTGCACTGTGAGGATTTGCTGGTTTCTGAATTATTGTAGAATTTATAATATACTGTATATCACTCATGTAATGTAAGAAGTAAGTGAAATCTTTAGCATTGTACTACACCTATATTTTTTATCTGAGACTCTTTTGCCCGGGGCCCACGAAAACCCGGAAAAGGCCCTGAGATATAAAGATGCATACAGACACAGTCATCATGTATTACAGTTTGGTTGATGATCAAATTTGTTTTAACCCTCCGTCACATACAACTGATCTGACAGGCGCTTCTCTTTTACTTTCATTTCTCCTTCCTCACCAGATTGTGAGGAAACCCCCTCCCTCCAGGTAGTCTCCTGTCTCTTGAAGGTCTGTGAAACCTGATATCACAGTTGGATTTCAGAGCTTATGGGGAGAGGATATAACTGCACAGATCTCTCAGGCTCATTGTATGTGAATATGTCACATTCAGTAAGGTTGGTATTTTATGTTTTTATTCATCACAATAGTTTATTTAGCTTGTTTTATGAATGTATAGCACAAAATGTGAGGATAGTTCATAGAAATAAGGGAGATTTTATAAAAAAAAGTGTGCTGCTCAGGCATATACAGTAGTTCCCTAACATATTCCTTCTCTTGCTTCAGATTATCTGCTGAAATGGAGAGGAAAATGTACAATTTATCCAAACAACTTGATGTTGAGGAAGTAACAAACATGCTGTTAGATGATAGAGACCTCACACTGAATGAGGATTTAGGAGAGGAAAGTGAGATTGATTCTCATGATGAGGTGGAAGAATGTGTCCTGGATTCTGAAACAGAGCAAGATGGTGACAGTGGTGAGGATGAAGAAGTTGGATCATATTATATTGGAAAAGATAAAAATACTAAATGGAACAAGAAGCCATTCCAGAAAAAACATAGGGAACCTTTAAACATTATTACTCACCTTCCTGCAGTAATAGGAACTGCACGTAATGCAAAAACTGCAGTTGAATGCTGGAACAGTATATTTACAGATGACATTCTGGACTCTATTGTCACATATACCAACCAATATATAGACATTATAAAGGACAAGTACATCTGCAACAGAACCATCAAGCCCACAGATGAAATAGAACTGCGTGCTTTTTTTGGATTACTGTACCTTGCAGGAGCTTATAGGGCAAATAGACAAAGTTTGGAGGAACTTTGGGGTAAAGATGGGGATGGAGTTGAAAAATTTAGCCTTGTTACGTCCATAAACAGATTCAAGATTCTAATTCGTTGCCTTCGGTTTGACGACAGAACTACCCGAACCGAACGCAAAACACATGACCGACTTGCTCCAATTCGTGATATATTTCAAAGATTTGTTGTACATAGTGGATGCTTTCCTGAAACGGAAAGTACTTGCAAGCAGCATAATACAAAGAATAGCAGGTTTACCCAGAATCCTTTGCAGTAGGCGGAGCTATGCAAATCATCTCTTTCCACCCCAGTCTAATCCACAGCGCTTGGAATCGCCAAGCGTGCAATGCTGCGGATTAGTTTCTAAATTTACACAGCCAACCAATTCCTACCTGTGGACACGTGTTTCGGGCTTTAGGCCCTCATCAGCACAGGGCTGGAATTGGTTGGCTGTATGGAGTGGGGCTCGGTGAGCAAGCGATACATACATGCTAGCCACCTTAGGGAGAGACCCAAGTTGGGCTAAATGTAGCGGGACGAAAGAGACCGAAAAGCCCTCTACTTAAAGGAAATACATAGTGGATGCTTTCCTGAAACGGAAAGTACTTGCAAGCAGCATAATACAAAGAATAGCAGGTTTACCCAGAATCCTTTGCAGTAGGCGGAGCTATGCAAATCATCTCTTTCCACCCCAGTCTAATCCACAGCGCTTGGAATCGCCAAGCGTGCAATGCTGCGGATTAGTTTCTAAATTTACACAGCCAACCAATTCCTACCTGTGGTCACGTGTTTCGGGCTTTAGGCCCTCATCAGCACAGGGCTGGAATTGGTTGGCTGTATGGGGTGGGGCTCGGTGAGCAAACGATACATACATGCTAGCCACCTTACAAGAACGGAAAGTACTTGCAAGCAGCATAATACAAAGAATTATGCGGATTAGACTGGGGTGGAAAGAGATGATTTGCATAGCTCCGCCTACTGCAAAGGATTCTGGGTAAACCTGCTATTCTTTGTATTATGCTGCTTGCAAGTACTTTCCGTTTCAGGAAAGCATCCACTATGTATTTCCTTTAAGTAGAGGGCTTTTCGGTCTCTTTCGTCCCGCTACATTTAGCCCAACTTGGGTCTCTCCCTAAGGTGGCTAGCATGTATGGAAAGATTTGTTGTAAACTGTAAACAAAGTTATTACCCTGGAGAGAATCTCACTATTGACGAAATGCTCCCTGGTTTTTGTGGTAGATGTGCCTTTCGTCAATATATTCCATCAAAGCCAAACAAATATGGAATAAAAATTTATGCCCTTGTTGATGCCAGTAAGACCTACACTTACAACCTGGAAGTTTATGCAGGAAAACAACCAGAAGGTCCTTACTGTGTGAGCAACAAACCCATTGATGTTGTAAAAAGACTGGCTGAACCCTTATTTGGATCGGGTCGCAATATTACAGCTGACAATTGGTTTACAAGTTGTGATCTGATTGATTATCTGAAAATTCAGAAGCTGTCATATGTGGGAACTGTAAGAAAAAACAAAAGGGAATTGCCGCCACAGTTTGTAAGTGTGAAAGAGAGACAACAGTACAGCAGTATGTTTGCATTCCATAATGGAAAGGCTTTAGTTTCCCATGTACCACATGCCAAAAAAATCGTACTTCTTCTATCAACACTTCATGATGATGCTGCCATCGATCCTGGGACTGGGGCAGAAAAAAAACCGGAGATAATCACATTTTACAATGCCACCAAAGGGGGTGTGGATACAGCAGATCAGATGTGCTCCACTTTCAACGTCAGCAGAAACATCAAACGCTGGCCAATGGTCATATTTTTTGCTATGTTGAATTTGGGTGGTATAAATTCACAAGTAATTTATCTTGAAAACAAGCTTGAACCACTCCGTAGACGATTGTATCTGAAAAAATTGGCCCATGAACTAGTACTTGGAGAGCTACGCAGGAGAAGCGTGAAAACAATCGGTATCCCCTCTCGCCTTCAAGTTCAGCTCAAAAGGTTCCGCCCAGAAGATGATGGTGAAAAGTCACCATCTGCACCACCTCACAAAAGAAGGAGATGCACCACCTGCCAAACGGAAAGCGGAACCAGAAGGCTTTCAAATTATGAATGTCTCAAATGTCATAAAGCAATTTGCCTGACACATGCAAAAATGGTGTGTAATTCTTGCTATTTGCTCTGCAAGTGTGACTTTTCTGGGGAAACCTCAGCATCTACTTCTGATTGAATATGTTTTTAATAGTACTTAAGGTACCTTAAAATTAAGTTTGTGTTCAAAAATTTTCTTTGTACATTTTTTTGAGAGAGTCGAACTGGGGACTATTTGGCGGGAATTTTGAAAAGTTTGTATTTCATAGTTATTAGTTTTATGTTAAGTAAATGTTGTTTTTTTTGCAACTGATTATGTGTAGTCTCTTTTATTACATCCCTATCAAGGTCACTGATCACTTTTAGAGCACTGAAATTGCAAACATTAGATATTATAGGTATTTTTCCAGCAGGCGCCTGACAGGCACATAGTATGTGAACTCGTTAGTCCGAGTATTGTATGTGATGGAGGGTTAAAAATTAGAGCAGCAATAAAGCAAGCAAATGTGCACTAATAACATACTATTTCAATAAACTTAATTCCTGCAGGCTGCTTTATCAATAAAAAAAGATGTTTAGTAATTATCAAGTAAATCTTTTATGCATGAAAATAATGAATAAATTGGCAGATACAATACAAAGATAGTAAATTCCAGAAATCTAGAATTTATTATTACTTTTCTCCTTTATTTCTTCCTTCCTAGATATTTTATTAATAACTTATTTTGGATAGCTATAGCTATTGCCTTTTTCCACATGCCTGCAATTACTATTGTCTTTCAAAGTATGTAATATACAGTATATTGTATTCAAAAGACAAATGTGTGATACCTTTAAGAAGAAATTTATTTGAAGAGGAATGTGGAGGGGAAAAAAAGATTAAATTCCTCAGAAGTAAATACGTCCCTAAACCCAAATTCAATAAAAGACCCAGGGAAGCAGACATTGTAATTTTGCCAGTGATTGTAACATTTTGTCTTCCTTCAGTTTCTTTCCTTTTATCTTAAGTAAAGTCTGGCAGTGGTAGATTTTATATGTGTTGTCTCAGAAATATTATATCTTCACTAACTAAGTTTGCTCTGTTTGTGGTTAAGTATGCCGTTTACTTTAGACAAATAGCCCCCTTATCCCCTTTAAAGTAGTAGATAAAGGACTATCTTCCTTAAGTGCCACTGGGAGACTGGCACCACTAACTAATCAGGAGATTCAGCAGCTTCATATCCAAAGGATGCATCAAGTTCAAAGAAGATTGTGACATCCTGCTTGGTGTAGTGTTTCATGTGGAGCTAGTAAACCTGCCTTGGGCCTTTTAAAAACACATTTTTCAGTGTCTTTCCAATGACAGAAAACAACATAAAGTCTGATGTGAGCTTTTAATGTTTAAATAAACATAGTTTATTTTATTTTATTAAATTATCAATGAATCGGAGAATCAAATAGGTAATAATGCCGTATGATATCTATTTATCTATCTTTTGGGTATTTTCGCGGTCTCTGTGTTAATCAGAGTGCAAAGCTGGTGACAGCGCAAGGAAAAGACAGCACAAAGATTCCGTATCGGCACTTAAGAGAAAGGCACAACCGTGCACTGAACAAAGTGCGGTTGTGCCTTTCTCCTAAGCACCGATACGGAATCTTTGTGCCGTCTTTTTCTTGTGCTGCCACCAGCTTTATATTCTGATTATCAGCACCTTGTTCTGAGGAAGACCATTATGCCCGAAATGTTAATATCAAACTACAATATGTTTTTTTGCCCTATCATGGACTCACTTTATAATAAACTATTACTATGGACAAGCGCCAACTGGTGAATAATCTCATCAGCCTCGCGTGCTCTCGCTGCTATCAGTGAAGCCAAGAGTAGGTTGATGAAAGTTGTACTCTCACCATCGATACCTGTGGCCGGCGGTGACCTTTTCACCGCCGGTCACAGCTGCTGTCTTACACGCTGTCATCTGTGTGACAGAGTGGGAACTGCAGCGGGCTGACCGGCTGTAATGTGAAAGGTTACGGCCTATCAGCGCTGGTGTTTCTTGCACTATTACACAGATGACAGCGTGGGAAATGCTGTATATTCGGACCCCCCCATTCATTTGAATGGAGTCCGGGTTTGAAAACGCGTTCAAGTACCGTTCTGGTACCTGAACCAAACCTTTTTTTTAAGGTTCAGCCAAACCTGATGGACCCGAACATCCATGAGTCCGCCCATCACTAATTTTAACCTTTTTGAATCCAATAAAATGGTGTCTTGTTGGTTGTCATTTTGCTGGATTTTCAAAAGTCAAATTGTTAGGGCTAGCGGAACGCACCAAATAATAAGACAGATAGAGTATGGTGCGTTCGCAGCCCGGGGTCCACCGTGCAGAGATGGAACCTGCTGCCAAGTAATGACGGACTATATGGCGGTACTCATAAGTATACACACGTGGGTTAAACTTCACCCAGCGTGAAAGAAGCGATCCTGTTGCGTCACAGGATCGCGGTACCGCACATAGAGCGCGAGCAAGTAGTCAGCGAACTCAACCCCAACTAGGATTGAAGTCCGATTAGACCCTTGCTGGCACAACACCGCAACTGGGTGTGTAAAGAAGCCAAACAACAATATTAAGGCACAAGAGTGCATGCGGTGCCGCACTGACGAACGCCACTAACCACCCAGGCTTGGGTAAGGAAAGCACAGAGGAAGTGCACGGCGCCGTACTGGCGGTCACAGCAACTGGACGCTGTAATGTGTGATTCGTGCTGTAGGATAAGTCGGGCGCTAGATAGCAACCATACACCTTCCGCGAACAGACATTCAATAGGGAAGGGGTATCCAAGGACGACTTGCACTCACAACAAACACACGTAAGCAAATGTACACTAGCGCATGGCCGTGTGGTCATGCGCAGTTTATATAGTTGCAGCACAGGAAGTGGCCACAGAAACTTTGCCCTTCCAAGACCTGCCAAGAGGACCAATGGAATGTGCTGCAGAGCCTGAGCACATGACCCTTGATCTCCAACAGGAGATCTTGCCCTGGGCATGCTCAGTGTGTGCAGACAAGGACTTAGTCCCAGAGAAGTCCGCTCGCTGCTGCCCAGCACTGACTTTAATGGCAGAAGCTGAAGAAGCAGCAGTAACTCTCTGTACAGAGTGAGAATGAGCAAGACGCTGGGACCGACGTCCTTGCTGAGCGGACTCCACTGCGGCTGGATAAGAATGGGAGACCGCAGCGGAGATGGCTTGAGATTTCCCCCCGTGCAGAAGCGGGAACTCGAGACCTAGCACAAATCACAAACAAATTACAATTCTGGCAAATATAAATTTTAGGTGCATTAAATTCACCTCCATATGAGTTGATGATCTCCATTGCTAATCATTGTGCCACTCTGATGATTGTATTGCTTATAAATTTCCTTTAGTGCTATTTGATACAGTGGTGCATCATTGCTCATCTGTCTCTTTATTTTTATACCTTTATACAATTATCCATGGTATTCACAATGTCACTGCTCTTAAAATAAAGATACATTACCCAAATATCTGGCTGGAAAACAAATTATGGAAGGTTTAGATGAACGCGTGTTGTCATAATACTCCATAACAAAATTCATAATAACCAGATAAAGATCGTTAACAGAGATTCATGTGACACATCTATTGGAGAAATTAGGAGTTAAGTAGGTGTAACAAATACATTTGAGACCTATCACATAATTTGGATCAGAACATCTTCAGAAACCCTGAGGGTTATTGATATGACCATAATGCTAGTGAAGATTGATAAACTTACTTTTAAAAGATGTCTTTTCCTAGAAAATATAATTGGGAACACACATGTTCTTTTCCCTTCAGGTTGCAGTTTAGATGTAATTGAACACTGTTTATCTGCAAAGTTCAAAAACTACTCAAAATACAAACATTGCTTTACTGGACAGTTCAAAGACCTGGACTTTCTCGTTAAAGCAGATCTTATTTTGTAGCTTAAGGAAAGTGAAAAACAATGACCTACACTGAGCAATCTTTACAATACTAAAGAAATACTTCATCATACTAGTGTGAAATTAACCATTTTGGAATTACCAATATGGCAGAAAAGGGCTTAGAAGGGAATTGAATCGCTGACCCAATGTGTTTTTTGGGCCTCCTTTTTTAACCCAATGACTATAGTAACACGAACCTCAATTATTAAAATAATAACAACCAATACTATTTATTAAATGAGAATATTAAATGAAACTTGTATCACTGTGCAGGCCGCTGGTTTGAGCCCTGCATTCCTGTGCATGCCTACCTAAAGAAACTGGGTATGTTTTGTGTTTGCTGTGTGCCCTGTGTAGGTTATGATAGCTGACACTGTTTAATATGATAATGGCTGACACTGTTCTGATATCTGTGTGATAGAGACAGGAATAGAGACAGTCAGTGGCAGTGGTAGGTCAGCATTGGTAAGGGTTATGGCAGTGTAGTTGTGGGTTAGTATTAAGGGGCACTGTAGAGTGGGAGATTAGATTGTGTTGAGAACTGGTTTCAGCCAGAGTAGTGACAGGTGACAAAGGGGCGGAGCCAGTGTAGTGGCAGGGAGAGCGCCTTTCTGAGGTAATTTTCAGGTAGTGGGAGGAGCTAGAGCAGAGTTAGGAGAATTGTTCTAGAAGGAGTGGTAGTAGTTGTGTGGTGAGTTACAGAGATACAGTTGAAAGAGATAGAAGAAGCACTGAGGGAAGCAGGTCTGGAGATGTTAGATCTTAAAGCACGTGAAAAGTGAGGCAGTCTGGAAGGGTCGGTGGCTTGTCTGTGGGTCACCTCCCGTGACGTCCCGGACTTACGGTCCTACAGGAATTGCAGAGGCAACCTGATTTTTCGCCCAGGATGGGGAAAGTGGACGGGGAGCACCTAGTATCAGAAAGCTAGAATTTCCAGGGAACTGCGTGTCTGGAAGCCATGGTGCTAGAAGATAAGCTGAAGGAAAAGACCAGGGAAAGTGCAGGAGGAGAAGTTCTTATGTCTTTTGAAGATTGTAGGATTAAGTCTGTTATGAAGATGCACGAAATGAGTAAAGTTTTATTGAAAATGAATCGGGACTAGTGTTGAGCATTCCGATACCGCAAGTATCGGGTATCGGCCGATATTTGCGGTATCGGAATTCCGATACCGAGTTCCGATATTTTTGTGATATCGGGAATCACATGACCGCTCAGCGACCAATCACAAGCCGCGACGTCATCGAAGGCCCTTAACGCGCTCATTCTTCGGAACGAAAGCAAGGCGGTTGCAGCGGTGACGACCAGGGCGCGTCAGAGGGTGAGTATATCAATATTTTTTATTTTTATTCTTTATTTTACACATGAATATGGATCCCAGGGCCTGAAGGAGAGTTTCCTCTCCTTCAGACCCTGGGATCCATTACAGGATACCTTCCGATATTTGTGTCCCATTGACTTGTATTGGTATCGGATATCGGCGATATCCGATATTTTTCGGATATCGGCCGATACCATCCGATACCGATACTTTCAAATATAGGACGGTATCACTCAACACTAATCGGGACTTTGATAACATTTGTGTGTGTCTGCGACGGATTGGAGGCCTGTATGCTGTGAAGGATTCTGACCCACAGGTGGGTGAACTACTTGACACAGACAGCACACCACAAAATGGACATAATATTTCTGTAGCCGAGTGTCAGGGTGTGATGAGGAAGCAGCAGCAATCCCTCGGTACCCCTACCACCCTGGCCCCCGTTACATCACATTATAAAATTACACCTTTCAAGGAGAACTTATATGTCGGATAATGCTATTAACCAGCAAATATAGGGTTAATCTTAAGGTTTATGGCATTATGAATGACTGCCGTGCAGTAAAAAATGTAACTTTTTTCCTCCAGGAGCCACCAGCTTTACAGGTAGTCCACGGTGGTTATAGTCACTATGGATGAGAGCATGTGCTCTGTGATACTCGGATATCACTCCAGTATCTGGGTTCTCGGATATTATCATTACTTGGCGAGCATTGGGTGGTGCTCGATTTAAAATTCACATCCCTGCCCCGCATATTTGGTGCCTGTTACACAGCCAATAAGCTTGCGGGGATTGCCTGTGTATCACTGTAATGCCGTAGCCATCTTGGTAGTGGTATTACTGTGATTGGCTGGTCGTATTACATTATCAGGGGTGTAAAAGGACAGGCGCTGCCAAACTCAGCTCACTGTCGCCATTGCACGGCTCAGGGACAGTTTGCACTGGAGGAAAAGAGTGCTTGTCCAGATCTGTGAGTGCATGAGTGCACAGTTTAACTAATTTGAATCCTCGAGTGTTGATACTGGTGCTGGTGCAAAACCATCATACCAACAGCCCTTCTAAGAGCTAATGTTGTGCTTTACTGTTTGTATCAGATACATTGTGCATTTAACCTAGGGACAGTTGCAGGAGCAGGGAGAGAGGTAGAATAAAGGCTCAAGGCAGGGATCAGTGCTTCACAGTCCATTGCTAAATATATAGGTGCTGCATGGGACCAGATTTTTTTTGGGGGGTGCAAAAATTTACTATATTGTCATCAATACAGTATCACATTTCTGTAGTATACACTGATGAGCAAAAGGGTAAGAATGTTTGGAACTTTTATCTTTCAGGCTCCATATCTCACTATCCACTACAGCTTCAAACATGAGACTATCATCACTTTATAAAAAATCATCTTGGCTATCTCATGCATAAATTTGACTTGCTCCTAAAATTTTAAATTTTTATTTTTATTGTTTTGTATTTCCATCTTTGGTTTTCAGGCTTTCAATACTTCCTGAATCCTTCTGTGTATGCTCTTGATCAGATTCAAGCATGTCTCAACAGAAATCATAGTAACATAGTAACATAGTTAGTAAGGCCGAAAAAAGACATTTGTCCATCCAGTTCAGCCTATATTCCATCATAATAAATACCCAGATCTACGTCCTTCTACAGAACCTAATAATTGTATGATACAATATTGTTCTGCTCCAGGAAGACATCCAGGCCTCTCTTGAACCCCTCGACTGAGTTCGCCATCACCACCTCCTCAGGCAAGCAATTCCAGATTCTCACTGCCCTAACAGTAAAGAATCCTCTTCTATGTTGGTGGAAAAACCTTCTCTCCTCCAGACGCAAAGAATGCCCCCTTGTGCCCGTCACCTTCCTTGGTATAAACAGATCCTCAGCGAGATATTTGTATTGTCCCCTTATATACTTATACATGGTTATTAGATCGCCCCTCAGTCGTCTTTTTTCTAGACTAAATAATCCTAATTTCGCTAATCTATCTGGGTATTGTAGTTCTCCCATCCCCTTTATTAATTTTGTTGCCCTCCTTTGTACTCTCTCTAGTTCCATTATATCCTTCCTGAGCACCGGTGCCCAAAACTGGACACAGTACTCCATGTGCGGTCTAACTAGGGATTTGTACAGAGGCAGTATAATGCTCTCATCATGTGTATCCAGACCTCTTTTAATGCACCCCATGATCCTGTTTGCCTTGGCAGCTGCTGCCTGGCACTGGCTGCTCCAGGTAAGTTTATCATTAACTAGGATCCCCAAGTCCTTCTCCCTGTCAGATTTACCCAGTGGTTTCCCGTTCAGTGTGTAATGGTGATATTGATTCCCTCTTCCCATGTGTATAACCTTACATTTATCATTGTTAAACCTCATCTGCCACCTTTCAGCCCAAGTTTCCAACTTATCCAGATCCATCTGTAGCAGAATACTATCTTCTCTTGTATTAACTGCTTTACATAGTTTTGTATCATCTGCAAATATCGATATTTTACTGTGTAAACCTTCTACCAGATCATTAATGAATATGTTGAAGAGAACAGGTCCCAATACTGACCCCTGCGGTACCCCACTGGTCACAGCGACCCAGTTAGAGACTATACCATTTATAACCACCCTCTGCTTTCTATCACTAAGCCAGTTACTAACCCATTTACACACATTTTCCCCCAGACCAAGCATTCTCATTTTGTGTACCAACCTCTTGTGCGGCACGGTATCAAACGCTTTGGAAAAATCGAGATATACCACGTCCAATGACTCACCGTGGTCCAGTCTATAGCTTACCTCTTCATAAAAACTGATTAGATTGGTTTGACAGGAGCGATTTCTCATAAACCCATGCTGATATGGAGTTAAACAGTTATTCTCATTGAGATAATCCAGAATAACATCCCTCAGAAACCCTTCAAATATTTTACCAACAATAGAGGTTAGACTTACTGGCCTATAATTTCCAGGTTCACTTTTAGAGCCCTTTTTGAATATTGGCACCACATTTGCTATGCGCCAGTCCTGCGGAACAGACCCTGTCGCTATAGAGTCACTAAAAATAAGAAATAATGGTTTATCTATTACATTACTTAGTTCTCTTAGTACTCGTGGGTGTATGCCATCCGGACCCGGAGATTTATCTATTTTAATCTTATTTAGCCGGTTTCGCACCTCTTCTTGGGTTAGATTGGTGACCCTTAATATAGGGTTTTCATTGTTTCTTGGGATTTCACCTAGCATTTCATTTTCCACCGTGAATACCGTGGAGAAGAAGGTGTTTAATATGTTAGCTTTTTCCTCGTCATCTACAACCATTCTTTCCTCACTATTTTTTAAGGGGCCTACATTTTCAGTTTTTATTCTTTTACTATTGATATAGTTGAAGAACAGTTTGGGATTAGTTTTACTCTCCTTAGCAATGTGCTTCTCTGTTTCCTTTTTGGCAGCTTTAATTAGTTTTTTAGATAAAGTATTTTTCTCCCTATAGTTTTTTAGAGCTTCAATGGTGCCATCCTGCTTTAGTAGTGCAAATGCTTTCTTTGGTTTTTTTAGAGCTTCAATGGTGCCATCCTGCTTTAGTAGTGCAAATGCTTTCTTTGGTATCTTTCTCAGATACCAAGTCTTTTCTACATGTTCTCTTGCTTATGTATACAGTTTTTTCTTCATCTCTACCTACAAGTGCTTGATTGCGTAGAGGTTTGGGGACGGTGGGGCCAATCCAGCACCTCCACTTCATTGTCATTGAACCATTTCTTCGCTAATATCGACACATGCTTCGTGTCTTTGTCCTGCTGGAATACTATGTTGTCCTTTTCATACCCATAGTACTTTTAGTGTACAAAGTAATTTGTCTTGTAGGATGCTCACATATAGTTCACCGTTGAGACCACCATCGTTCCTGGTCAAGTATCCAATGACTTTGGCTGTAAAACAACCACATACCATCAGGCTTCCTTCACCGAACTTGACAGTTTCTTCAATTTATTCATCCATGAGCTCCGTTTTCCCTTTTTTCTTCCAGACCCATTTTCACCCATCGGAACCTAGTGTATTGACTTTTGTCTCATTGCTCCAAATCACCCATGTCCAATCTTCTATTGTCCACTTTTCATACTTTTTTGCAAACTCGAGCTGATGCTTCTAATGATGATATTGAAGTCGAAGCTTCTTCACCTTTTTTTTGAGTCACCATTCCAGACTAGAGTAATGTGCATTGCACCTTTCTTGCATGGATCTCTATGATTTCACTTTAATGATGCATACAAGCCACCTCCACTGCTGTGTTTGTTATGACAGAACTGATAGACCTTGCGATGAGCCAACTTGTTAACCCCAATATTTTGCCTGGACATCCATCTCTTGGCTTTTGAATGGATGGGCATGACTTCAGTTCATATTCTTCTAACTGTCTTTGCACTCACATGATGAAGTTTGGATTTCTTGGCCAAGAGACCGCTATCGATGAGCTGGGAAATCTTCTTCATGACTTCTCAATTTGAGCCAGTGACCTTTTTCTTGGGAATCAACCTAATAACACACTGAGCTTTTAGTGAACAAGAAGAAAAAGATTTTTCCACCACCAGGAGCAAAACAGTAACAATGCAGTGACATGGCAAGAATCTGCATAACTAATCATATGCTAAATAGTTGCAAGTGTTTGATTGGGTTGAGGTCTGTAGACTGTGGGGGCCAATCGAGCACCTCTACTTCATTATGATTGAAAAATTTATTTTGCCAATCTCGATATACAGTGTGTTACAGGTAGTTGTCCTGCTGGTACACTGTGTCGTCCTTTTCATACCCATAGTAGTCGAGCATATGCAGTAACTCACCTTGTAGGATACTCACATATAGACCTGCACTGAGACTACTATTGATCCTGGTCAAGTATCCAATGCCTGTGGCTATGAAACAACCCATTTTATCAGCAGGCTTGAGAGATCCTTCAATTTCTCGATCTGTTAGCTCTTTTTTCCATTTCTTCTCCCCAACCCATTTGTACCCATCAGAATCTAGTCTATTGACTTTCATCTCATAGCTCCAAATCATCTGTTTTCAATCTTCTACTGTCCACTTTTTGCAAATGTTTAAAAACCTGAGCAAACGCTGCTTATGGCAATATTTAAGTTGAGGTTTCTGCACCTTTTGTTTTTTGGGCCACCATTCCAGACTTGTGTAATTGCATCGCACAGTTCTTGCATGGTTGTTTGGGACCTCACTTTTACGAAGCATAAGAGCCACCTACACTGCTGAATTTGTCACATCAGAATAATAGACCTTGTGATGAGCAGACTTGTTGACTCCGAAAATTAGCCTGGATGTCCACATATCTGCTTTTGAATGGATAGATGGGGTTCATTTCATATTCTTCAAACTGTCATGGCATTCACATGATGCACTTTGGCAATTTTCTTGGCAGAGTCACTGCTATTGATGAGCTGGATGATGCTGTTTCTCTTTTCTTGGGAACTCTTCTTCATGGTTGCTCTTTGATTTGAACTAGTGACCTTTTGCTTGGGAATCAACCTTGTAACACACTGAGCTGTTGGTGAATGTGAGAACAGGTTGTAATTTGTAGTATACAGGAAGAAAAACAGCAAAACAGTAATAATGCAGTGACATGACAAGAATTTGCATAACTAATCATATGCTAAATAGATGCAAGTCAAATTTATGTATGAGATTGCCAAGATTATTGTCCATAGAATGATGTTAGTCTCATGTTCAAAGCTGTAGTGGATGGTGAGATATGAAACCTAAAATGTCAAAAGTTTAAAACATTGTTACCACTTGTTTGTCAGTGTACGACACTCCCAAAAAGCATAGAAAAACTGGTATGCATTCCATTACTCACCCATACAGTATTACGTGCTTTGTGGTACATTTCAAGTTTATAAAACACCTCCAAAAAGCTTCTCATTTTTTTCTTAATTCAATTACTCAACCATATAGTATCACATGATCTGTGATACATTTCGGGGTTATAAAACACTTCTAAAAAGCGTTAACTTTTTTATGAGTTAAATTACTCAACCATACAGTATTCCGTAGTGTGGGGTAAGATTCTGTGATATCTAACACTACAAAAAAGCATTTAAAAATATTTCTAAGTTAAATTAGTCACCAATACAGTATTCCAAGTGTGAGGTACAGTTCTGTGATATCTAACAATACAAAAAATTTTTTAATAATATTGTGGGTTAAATTACTTACCCATACAGTATTACATGCTCTATGGCACATTTTGTTGGTATCTAAAATTCACAAAAAGTGTTGAAATTTTTTTCTGGATTCAATTACTCAACCATATAGTACTACATGCTCTGCTGTACATTTTGGTGTTATAAAACACTTTCAAAAAATGATTAAATTTTTTTCTGCATTTAATTACTCACCTATATAGTATTAAAGGGAATCTGTCACCTCATTTTTCGCATATAAGCTGCGGTCACCACCATTAGGGGCTTATCTACAACATTCTGTAATGTTGTAGATAAGCCCCCTCGATGTAACCTAAAAGATAAGAAAAAGAAAAAAAAGTTAGATTATACTCACCCTGGGGTGGTCTCGGTTCGGTTCGGGTCCGATAGGTGTCGCGAATCTGGGTCGGGCACCTCCCATCTTCATGGGATGACGTCATCTTCCCTGGTTCTGTCACAGCTCCTGCACAGGCGTAATTATCTGCCGTGTTGAGGGCAGAGCAAAGTACTGCAGTGCGCAAGCGCCGGGAAAGATCAGAGAGGCCTGGTGCCTGTGCACTGCAGTACTTTATGCTGCCCTCTAAAGGGCAAATCAGTGCGCCTGCACAGGAGCTGCGACAGAAGCAAGGAAGAGGACTTCATCGCATGAAAATGGGAGGTGCCGGACCCGGATTTGCGACACCTATTGGACCCGAACTGAACTGGGACCACCAGTCTTTCAGGTTACATCGAGGGCTTATATACAGCATTACAGAATGCTGTAGATAAGCCTCTAATGGCGGTGGCCGCAGCTTATATGTGAAAAATGAGGTGACAGATTCCCTATACGTGGCCTGTGGCACATTTTGGATGTACCTTTCAGTCAGAAAAAGCATTCGAAAACCTTTCTGCATTCAATTACTTACCCATACAGTATTACATTCTCTGTGGCTCATTTTGTTGGTATCTAACATTCACAAAAAGTGTTGATTTTTTTTTCTGGATTCAATTACTCATCCATATAGTATCACATGTCCTGCTGTACATTTTGGTGTGGTAAAACACTTTCAAAAAGCATTTAAAATTTTTCTGGATTCAATTACTCAGCCATATAGTATTACGTGGCCTGTGGTATATTTTGGATGTATCTAACAGTCAAAAAAAGCATTCTAAAACTTTTCTGCATTCAATTACTCACCAACATAGTATTATGTTCTCTGTGGTACATTTCGTTGGTATCTAACATTCACAAAAAGAGTTGAAAATGTTTCTGGATTCATTTCCTCACCCATAGCGTATTACATGGTTTGTGGTACATTTCAATGGTATATGACACTCACAAAAAGCATTGAAAAAATCTTATGCATTCAATTACTCATCCATATAGTATCACATGATCTGTGATACATTTTGCTGTTATAAAACACATCAAAAAAGCTTTTAAAAATTGTCTGAATTCAATTACTTATCCATATAGTATTAATAGGTCTGTGGTACATTAATGTCTTATATAACACTTCTAAAAGCTTTTAAAATTTTTATGCATTCAATTACTCACCCATATAGTATTACATGCTTCTTGGTACATTTTGTTGTTATCTAACATTTACAAAAATGTTTAAAAATTTTTCTGGTTTCAATTACTAACCCATATAGTATTACATGTTCTGTGGTACATTTTGTTCGTATCTAACATTCAAAAAATGCATTGAACATTTTTTCTGGATGCAATTCCTCATCTGTAGAGTATTACATCCTCTGAGGTACAATTTGTTGGTATCTAAAATGCACAAAAAGCATTGAAAATTTTTTATGGATGTAATTTCTCATCCATAAAGTATTACATGGTCTGTGGCACATTTTGCTGGTACATAACACTCACAAAAAGCGTTGAAAAAATTTGATGTATTCAATTACTCACTTATATAGTATCATGTGCTATGTGTTATATTTCATACTTCCAAAAAGCTTTGTAACATTTTTCTTGACTATATTACTGACCTATATAGTATTTTGTGGTCTGCGGTACATTTTAGTGTTATAAAACACTTCCAAAAAGCCGTTAAAATGTTTCTTGATTCAGTTACTCACCCATATAGTATTACGTGGTTTGTGGTACTTTTCGTTTGTATCAGCAATAACATTTTTTTTCTGGATTCAATTACTCATCCAAAGAGTATTAAGTGGTCTATGGTACATTTCATTGGTGTATACTCTAACACTCACAAAAAGAATTGTAAAATTATTCTTTATTCAATTACTCATCCATACAGTTTACTTGCTTTGTGTTACATTATGGTGGTTTAAACAAAAAAAATATTTTGACTGCTGCAAGTGACCAATTTTATTTAATTTTTCATAAATGCATAAGGTGTTCAGTAAGGGACGAGGAAGTGGAAGTGCTGATGATGCTGCACTCAGATGCTAAGGACGTGGGGCAGGTGCGACTACACCTGTTGCTGGAACACAAGAAACATGCCCATCCACAGTAAATCATTTCCAGTGCCACATTGTTGGCAGGCATGGTACACCGCTTCTGAAACCAGAGCAGTGCAAACATTGGTTGTTTGGATAGCAGATGCTTTCAGAATGCTTGGCAGCACCACTCAGTCTTACACATGGTGGAGTCTCAACAACAATGCATGTTCCAAGAGGTACAGGAAGAGTTGCACGGTGGCGCAGTGGTTAGCACAGCAACCTTGCAGTGCTGGAGTCCTGGGTTCAAACCCCACCAAGGACAACATCTGCAAAGAGTTTGTATGTTCTCTCCGTGATTGCGTGGGTTTCCTCTGGGTACTCTGGTTTCCTCCCACATTCCAAAGACATAATGGTAGCGAATTTAGATTGTGAGCCCCATCAGGGACAGCGGTGATAATGTGTGTAAAGCGCTGCGGAATATGTTAGCGCTATATAAAAACAAAAAAAAAATATTATAAAGTTGCTGTTTAGTGATGCACAAAACTTAGAGCAGCCACAAGCTCATTGGGAAAAATTTTGTCTAAGAAGAAAGATAATAATGAGACACAGTTACCTATAAGTCAGATTGTTGATAAGTCACCAGGTCAGGAGGACCAGGTTCAGGCGGTGGAAGATGAGGTGGTGAGTGTTGATGTCACCAACCTAACCTGGTAATCTGACATGCAGAGCGAGGGGAGGGTTTGGCAGCAACAAAACAGGCACTGGTGTGACAGAGGGATAAGGAAGGAAACTGTTCCGCAGAGCATTAATACTCCCAACTTTCTACGTCAAAGAGTTAGGTGTTCCTCAGTCTGGGAGTTTTTTAAAGAGAGTTCTGAGACATAAAAGTCATTTACAACCTGTGCCATGCAAAAATCAGTAGGGTCCTGACTAGTGATGAGCGAGCACACTTGGTGGTCTCCGTGTATTTGTGAGTGCTTGGAGATTTTGTTTTTTCGTTGACGCAGCTGCATGATTTACAGCTGCTAGCCAGTCTGAGTACATATGGGGGTTGCCTGGTTGCTAGGGAATCCCCACATGTATTCAAGCTGTCTAGCAGCCGCAAATCATGCAGCTGAGGCAAAGAAAACTAAATCCCCGAGCACTCACAAATACTTGGAGATCACTCGAGCGTGCTCGGGAAAACCAGAGCAACGAGTAAACTCGCTTATCAATAGTCCTGACCACTAAGAACCTAACCACCACCAGCATGATCAGGTACATGTCATCTAAGCACCCGACTTGGTGGGCCAAACGCCTGTTTCCATGATTGATGCCATCGGGTCACACAACTGCCTCTTCTCCTGTGCTAGGTGCTTCCCAATCCCCTGTCCATAACACTGGCACAGATGCCTCCTGCACCTATCCATGTACATTGTGACTTACCATCATCAAGTGGAGAAACTGTCTGGACCGTGGGATACTCGGTACTGGGCCGGTTCTTAAAAGGATGTGTCACAGCGGCAGTGACCCAGTCCATGGCCCTGTGGCCCTGGGCATGCAATAAATGGGGATGAATGGAAGTGGAAATAAAATCTAAAGTAGTAGTGTTTGTGAAGCCACCTGTGGTATTCGGCCAGGGATGGCCGACGCTGCTTAAATGGGTCCACTGGGGATGATGGTATTGCAGCAGAGGTGGTATAGCTCCCCACAGGTAGAGCTTAGTCCTCAGGGCTCCTGTTTCAGTTGGTAAGGATAATAGATGGTGAAGTGCAGGAAAGAATTGGAGGCCACAAGATTGCAGTCTCTTTACCTTTTACTGATGACGTTCAGGTACACAGATTACAGGTGGTCTTTGGAATCCAGGCAGCCTGGAAGAGATTCGGAATCCCCCTAGCCAGGTGGGGTTGGAAGCCTTTCTTTCTGCACTGTATTCTCAGTCCCTTGCTGCCTGAGGCTGTGCACAAGGTCCTCTCTCAATCTTTCCTTTCAGGTGGACACCACCCACATGGCAGGCAAATCAAGCCTTTTTACAGGTGTCCCTCTCTCGTGGTGACTCTGGGCTCTAATCTGCTGTTGTGCCTTTGGGTGTAATTGTGGCCAGGAGACTTGGAATATCCTGCCTTCCTTCTGGCCTGGAGTCAGAACAGTGTTGTATGTACATGTTACCTGTTAAAGGGGATCCTTCTCACTTCCAGGCATGGCATCACCCTCCCTGTGAGGAAGGCAATACCACTGTGACAACTGAATTCCTGGGGTGTCACACAAGCACTTCTAAATCATTGTTTCAGCACAGTGTTAAGGTGTCCCTTCTCCAGGCCTTGGAATGAAAGACAAAGTTTTCAGTCACCCACCTAAAGGCCCAAAGGATAAAGGACACATTTACAGGCTGCTCACAATGGAAATGCTGCCGATTCATGTTGTTAACACGGAGTATTTCCACTGACTTGTAGTCATAGCTGTCATTCGGTACTCAGTCCTTAGCCACCATTTCTCTCACAGTGTGGCATCTTCGCCTTGCTCCAGCACGTGTCCAGGAACATCACCTGTGCCCTTACAATGCAGTTACTGGGATTTTCCATTTAATGATCGACATGTGTACAAGCACGTGTGGCCAGGGATTCTACATTTTACTGATGGCACACTGCGTGAACATTATCGAGGCTGGAGCTGAGTCCCACCCTGGCACAGCACATGTGCTACCGACACCGAGAATTGCTGGCCTTGTTTCTATCAGGATTCATTCACCTCAAACATTAGGTCCAGAAGTACCTTGGGCTCCTCTTCATCCTTCAATTGGCAGCTGGAAGCTCTACAGCACTGCCACAGTGAAGTGGCAACAGGCTCTGATGAAGTTGATTTGTCTAGGAGACAAACTGCATACTGCAGTAGAGTTACTTAAAGGAATAACAGAAAATACAGATGTGTGGCTTTTGCGGGTGAACCTCCAACCAGGCATGGTTGTGTGTGATAATGGCCGCAACATGGTGTCAGCTGTGAAGCTTGGCAAGCTCACACATATACCATGCATGGCACACATGCTCAATTTGTTATTTCAGCGGTTACTTAAAACCTAACCAGATTTCCAAGAGCTGGAAGTGGCCATTTCTCAAGGTTGGCTATAGCTACCATCGCGCATTCAGTGCTACTGCAGTGCATGTAAGTGACAGCTCATTGACTGGTGTACAACATGTCCACATGCTGGAGCTCCACACTGCACATGCTAGCAAGGCTTTGTGAGCAGCAGAGGCTAGAGATTGAGTACCAGCTCCACCATGCTCGTCAGTGTTCCGGTCAGCCTTCGCACATAACAACTAAAGAGTGGGCATGGATGTATGACATTTGTGTAGTTCTCCAAGAAGTTGAGGACTTCACAAAGATGGTGAGCGGCGATGACGCCATAGTCAGTGCAACAATCCTGCTTCTGTGCCTACTTAAATAGTGGCTCACAATTAAACATGAAGATATACATGTGGACCAGGTAGAAATGGAGGAATACATGAGACAGGGAGGTACTACACAGCCTCATATCATCCACTCAGAGTGGATTGGGTAATAATGAGGAAATGGAGGCTGAGGATGGGGAAAAGGAGGAGCAACAGGAGCTGTTGACTAGTGCAAAATAGACTAGTACCCACACAACCTTTATCCCATTTATCCTACGTGCATGGGCTGAGGAAGGTAACAAGGAAAAAGGGAATGAGGAAGAAGAGGAGGAGAAGATGGAATTCATCATCATGGTGGAGACAGAGAAATGTTGGCTTTGGGGAGCATGACAAATATGGCCGACTTTATGTACGGCTGCCTTTCCTGTGACCTTTAAATTTATTTTGGTTAAAAAAACAAGCACTGGTTGCTCACTCTGCTATACACACGCTACAAGGAGAACTTTACATTTCTCTTTCCTGAGGCAAAGAGGTCTTCTAAAATGTTGCAATACCAGTAGGCCATTGCTGAAAATAGGTTAAAAAAAACTCACATCAGACAATGCTAGCAGCAGGAAGCAAATGTCTTCTTTGCCCAACCAAGGAGGAAAGGTGAGGAAGACATACAGCAAAGGCAGTGGTACACAGTCAAAGGTCTTTGCCAATTTCATAACACCATCCCAGCATTCAGGGCCTGATGACTTGATAACTAGGTATTTTTGACAAGGAGGATAAGTTTTTAATCATGGTCAAGGAATACCGTACCGACCAAACCAGAGTACTCCCTAAGTCCTCTGCGACCTTCAATTATTGGGTCTCAAAGCTAGACATCTGGCATGAGCTGTCCCTCTATGCCTTGGATGTCCTGTCCTTCCTTGCTGCTAGAGTCTTGTCTTTTTAGTGCCACAGTGGGGATCATAACAGGCAGGCGCATTCACTTGTCAGCAGAGAATGCTGACAGGCTCACTATGATAAAAATGAACAAAGTCTGGACTAGCTCCCACTTTTCCACACCACCAGATGACAGTAGTACATAAAGTGTTTTTAATGTTCAATATTTGACTGACACCCTCCACTTGTTACCTTCAAAGGTGTATAGATGACCCTCCTTATAATGTTTTCCAGGATTTGCTTTGTGCAAATCCTTTATGAGTGTAGGAGTACATCAACTACACTTTGTTAATGTTTTCTATGAGGCACTACAGTTGGTGCCTTCATGGTCATATGGATGACCCTCTTTACAATTTTTTCCAGACTTTTTAATTTGTTCAAAGCCTTTATGAGTGTAGGAGTACAGCAACGACACTTATTTGAATGAGACCTGCCAGTTGTTGCCTTTCAGGGGTTTATGATTGACCCTCCTTATATTTTTTTCTTATCTTTGCGCTTTCTGCAAAGCCTTTATGAGTGTAGAAGTACATCAATTACACTTTCAAAATATTAATGTTAAATAAATCTTTCTGGATTCAGTTAGTCATTCATACAGTTGAATGCATTTATTGTTACATTACGGTGGTATGTAAAGCTACAAAAAAGCACTGAAAAATCTTTCTGGATTCAATTACTCATCCTTAGAGTATTACATGCTCTGGGGTAATTTTTGGTGTTATATAAACCCTCCAAAGAAGAGTTGAAAAAATGATCTGGATTAAATTACTTATTCATATACTATTACGTGTTTTGGGGTACGTTTCAGTAGCATATAAGCCTCAAAACAATTTGCCAAATGTTTTTCAGTATTATATTGCTTATCCATACAGTATTATATGTTCTTGGGTACATTTCAGTGGTATATATTACGCAACAAAAAAGCAGTTTTTTGTCTGGTTTCAATTATTCATACATACAGTTTAACGTGTTGTGTGTAAAAATACGGGGGTTTACAATTTTTAAAAAACACTTTGCCTGGTACAGTTTACTAAATAATTTTGGTCAAAGAATTGACTATTGTCATATATACTGTAGAGCCTGCTTTGTGAAAATTTTGCTGGTTTTAAATAAAAAACAAAATTGACCGGCTACACGTGTACACTTTCTTCATTTTTTATTTAGGCCAGTCAGTTATTGCCTTCAATGGTATATAGATGATCCTGCTTGTAATTTTTGGAAGGGTTTGCACTCTCCATAACTTTTAGGAGTGTAGGAGTACCACAACTATACTTTGCCCACAATACTGGAATGAGGCACTACAGTTGGTGCCTTCAAGAGTGTATAGATAGCCCTGCATATAATTTTTTGGAAGGCTTTGCACTTAGCGCATAGCCTTTATGAGTCTAGGAGTGCCACTGCATGACAATTTGAACAGAATTTGTATGACACCCTCCTTTATGTCCAATACAGAGTGTATCTGAGTCCCTGTTTCATCACATTTTGGCAGTTCTTGATTCTTCATAAATTACAAGGAAAATGTCACATTTTTTATGAAAAATTTCAACTTTGGTTTACTTAAATTATTATTTTTTTCAAAAATCCTTTTTACAGTTTGCCTTATATAAAAGTCATTATACAGAATGTTTCTTAACATTTTTTTCATGTAAATTCTAATTTGTTGTCAATTTTGAATGTGTTATTGTCAGTCCTTAAAGTAGAGTAAATGTGTGACACCATTATTATTATTTATTTATATAGCACCATTGATTTCATGGTGCTGTACATGAGTTGTTCTCAACAGTGATCTGGGAGTCAGAGATGCTTCTTCATCCTGTTCTCCTTCCATTCAACACTGTTTCCATCCATTTCAACATTTTCACTGCCTCTGCAGACTCCTTTGTAGGGTCTGCCAGAAAAAATGCTCAGATTACCGATTGACTCCCATTATACTAGGTATTTGAAACGAGCATTTGAGCATTAGGAATTGCTCAGTTTGAGTAACGAGCATCCAAGCATTTTAATGCTCACTCATCTCTAAAAGTCACCACTCACGACACTGTGATCAGTGGTTTTAAGCACACCCAGGCACTTTGACTGACAGCCAGCTCTGCTATGCATCAGTGCAGAGCCATCTTTCAGTCAAATTGCTGTGGCATTTTTACAGCCATTTTTCACAATGCTGTGAGCAGTAAATGTAGCCATGTCACAACATCTGTATGACTGATAGCCAGAGGCATTGTTAATTTTCTTTCGAATTTCTTTGCGTTTTGAGTATGGCAGCCATGCACCTTTCTAATGCTATTAAAGTGCTGATTGACCATATATCAGCAGGTTAAAAGCATTATTCGACATGACACATTCCCTTTAAAAAAATCAGACATGGCCAGAATTCATATATCACATCCATCCAGTTAGTATTAACAGGATAACTGTCCCCAACAACATTAAAACTAGCAAAAGTTAAGTAAGGGTAAGGATCTTTGTCAGATGTCCTTTTCATAAGGCTGTTTTGGCAGTTTAAATGGGAATCTTCCAACCAAGAACACACGTGAACAAATCATTAGGGGTCTGGAGATCCGCATGTTCGAAGTTAAGAACAACTTAGAATCTGTTTGCTGGTAGAGTAAATTTTACAATGGTTTCAAATCTTTTTCGAACAACAAATGGGAGGGTGGCAGAGACATCAAAGGAGGATCATCACACATCTTAGAAATGTGATAAATATAGAGAAATAATCTAAATAAAGACTTACACTTTACAAATGAAATATATGTTTAGGAACACTCAGTACAATTGTTCAGGAATACACATGAGCACTCATACTGTACATACTTTTTATTGCAGCTCTTAACATCCTTTTGATTCAAGTTCACATTTTCAGATTTTTAGCTCTTACTGGCATTCTACCACATAATATAATTCAATTTATTTAATAAGGCTTTGATGAACTCTCTAAGGAAACCTGCAGTTGTGGAGCTATAATGGTGTGTAGAATCTGAACTACAGTTCTGGAGAACTGGCCAATGAGAATTATTTCAAGGATCCAAGTAAAATTAGATTGTCTTCTGTATATTTTTTAAAGCTTCCTGTGATTAAAGTGTTGAATCACATTCATGAAATCAATGCCCTTACTTTGTTATTTTTACATGAACTCTGATTTCTATTACAATATAAATTAAGAACAAACTTTTTTTTTTCTATAGGTAAATGGTCTACTTTTGGTAGAGTTTAAGCCCTATTGGCTTTCTGCTTCTAACTTATTAACAGATTCATTGTATCAAGTGTTATTAAAATTAAATTTCCTCCAGTTGTACTTGGACCAATAATTAATAGACTGCTGTTATAATTATATTAAAAAGGATTCTAACTTTATTTCTCTTCCTTTTACGTAATCCTCCACTAAAAATACAAAACCAAACAAAAAAAAAAACATTTTATTCTACAGTCACCATGTCCATTTTGACATATAGCGTGATTCTTCTGTTCGGAATGTGTGCTCTTGTAACATATCACTAGGCAGTACCTATTAATACTGCTACTCAGTACAAAGCCTTTGACATTGATGTATCTAAAAAGGGTTGTCGTCAATTAGAAAAACATTGATTCTTCCAAAAAGAACAACACCATTCCTTTCTACAAGTCATATCTGGTATTGCTGTTCAGCCATAGTGAAATAAAAGGTGCTGAGCTACCTAATCCCACACAACCTGTAGACAGTGCTGGTGTTGCCTGTAAGGCTATGTTCACATGATGAGTTTTTTAGGTCGTTTTTGATATTGCTAATTTTCTCCACCATTTTTACAGCCATGAAGTAAAATAGGTTACTTGCATTTTTTCTATAATACACAATGATAAAAACTCTTTGTGAGAACTTACCCTAAAAGGTAGCCAGCTACTGTAGAGCACTAATATGTAATATTGCAGTACAATTCCAAGTAAAATCCAGCAACTCAATGACTCATAAAACTAGGAATTTTAAGGAAGTATTTATATTTTTTCAAATGCATATATAATAGCAAATAGCATTGTTCAAACGTATAATAAGCTCTTGCTTTTTAAAGAGGATCTTTATATAAAAAAGAAATAAAATAGTACGTATGTTGCCTATCACTAAAAAGGTTATCTGAAATTTGTCTTTTTTCCTCTGCTAGTTTCTTTAAATGCACAAATTAACTGTCTAAATGGAACAACTTTTCTTGGTGTGTGGTATTATCTCAGCCAATTGGTAGTTTTCCCTCTGCTCTGCTCTCCACTGCTAACCCTCATCCTGTCGCATCATTGGCAGAGAGAAAGAGATAAACTGTAGCTACAGCTTGCTCTACTTCTCTTCTCCATGTTCTCAATTTAATGTTATAATTTTCTGCCTTCTGGAGGACTTCAGGAGACTAATAATAATTTGGAAATATTCAAATTATGAAAGGGACATTAGAAGCTGCTGGAAAGTGAGGAGTATGCCACTTTCCGTTTATAAGCTATAATAACAAAACTGTTGACTTTGGTAGTCCGGTTTTGCATTAATCACACTGTTAAGCAGAAACCAAAGCTGCCCATACAGGTAAGATAATTTATAAGACAGCCAGCTATCTTTCCTAACTTCCCTATAAATATGATCACTTTGTTCCTGTATTTTCTATGCACCGAGAGGATAAAGCTGCTGCCAGACTCCCTTTGACATAAATATAAAAGGATCTGCCATTGAAATCCCAATGGCCTAATCCCTCCCTTCTTCAACAGCATCTGTCAGGGGTAAGTCAGGCTGTTGTCATACACATGGCAGATAGTCGGCTGCTCGGGCTGATATTGACAGGTTCATCCATCCTTAATCTGATCTTTAATCTGATGTGCATGAGGGCTTTAAGGACCGAGACACAAACAGAATCAGAATCTAAATGCCAAGTTAGGAATAGTGGAGTCAGGATTTCTGAGAGTCAGGCAGAGTATCAAGCAATTAAAATGTAAATTCTCTCAAGCATTCTCTCAAGCATCTTTGTGAGATAGTCACCTTGAA
The DNA here is from genome assembly GCF_032444005.1 of Ranitomeya imitator. Classification (NCBI taxonomy): domain Eukaryota; kingdom Metazoa; phylum Chordata; class Amphibia; order Anura; family Dendrobatidae; genus Ranitomeya; species Ranitomeya imitator. The sequence goes on from NC_091287.1 coordinate 82,910,037, forward strand.
TAGCTTTTCGGTAGTCTTCAAGGAGTTCTCAGATGTGCAGAGCACTTGGCTGCTGTATTCAATAATCTCAAATCGTCTCAATTGCATTGTGGTCAGGTGACTGTGGAGGCCATGTCAACTAAAATCCAAACCCTCTCATACCTGATGACATTGCATTTAAATAGCCATTACATAATGTTTGAGTTCATTATCCTGTTGCAACACAAGTGATTGCTGAATACTGTGGTTGCTGTGCAAGCCTTACCTGTGTGCATTTTTGCTACTAGGCATAGCATTTATTATTGGGGGCCTGCTGCACCCTGTGATTACATTTGTCATTTGACAAGGCTGTGGTGAGTCTGCTCTTCATGTGTTTTTTTGAGTTTTTCTATGTTAGCTGTTTTTTTTATATTAGAGTAGGACTTGCAAGTTAATGAGGACCCTTGAAGTTGGGTTGCAAGCTTATCCATTTTGGCCAAAATTGTAACTAATACCTCATCTAATGTATTATATGCATTATTTAATTTTTTATCTTTTTTGCACTTTTTATCATCTTTTTGCAGGGTGCGGGCCCCTTTCTGTTGTTTCCTGTGTGTTGCATGTGTATATATAGTGCTGGATGGCCCGCCTGCTAATACTATGGGCGTGATCAATAGGTTGTCCAGACACTAGTGCATCATATTTATCTGTGTGAATAGTGTCTTATGCAAGCCTTACCTGTGTGCATTTTTGCTACAAGGCAGCCAACCCCTCTAATGTTTGGGCGAGTGTTATGAAAGGTAATTCAGTACCACAATGGACATAGAGGTCAGCGCACATACAGTGACCTGGCAATAACCCAAAAAACAAGAACGAGCTCTGAGACGTGGGAACTCTGTTGACCACAATCCCTAATCCTCTCCAACAACACTAAAGGCAGCCGTGGATTGCGCCTAACGCTCCCTATGCAACTCGGCACGGCCTGAGAAACTAGCTAGCCTGAAGATAGAAAATAAGCCTACCTTGCCTCAGAGAAATGCCCCAAAGGAAAAGGCAGCCCCCACATATAATGACTGTGAGTTAAGATGAAAAGACAAACGTAGAGATGAAATAGATTTAGCAAAGTGAGGCCCAACTTTCTGAACAGAGCGAGGATAGGAAAGGTAACTTTGCGGTCAACACAAAACCCTACAAAAACCACGCAAAGGGGGCAAAAAGACCCTCCGTACCGAACTAACGGCACGGAGGTACACCCTCTGTGTCCCAGAGCTTCCAGCAAGCAGTAAAAAACAAATTGACAAGCTGGACAGAAAAAAAACAGCAAACAAATAGCAAAGAGGAACTTAGCTACGCAGAGCAGCAGGCCACAGGAACGATCCAGGAGGAAACAGGTCCAATACTAGAACATTGACTGGAGGCCAGGATCAAAGCACTAGGTGGAGTTAAATAGAGCAGCACCTAACGACTTCACCACATCACCTGAGGAAGGAAACTCAGAAGCCGCAGTACCACTTTTCCTCCACCAACGGAAGCTCACAGAGAGAACCAGCCGAAGTACCACTTGTGACCACAGGAGGGAGCTCTGCCACAGAATTCACAACAGTACCCCCCCCCCTTGAGGAGGGGTCACTGAACCCTCACCAGAGCTCCCAGGACGACCAGGATGAGCCATATGAAAGGCACGAACAAGAGCGGGAGCATGGACATCAGAGGCAAAGACCCAGGAATTATCTTCCTGAGCATAACCCTTCCACTTAACCAGATACTGGAGTTTCCGCCTTGAAACATGAGAATCCAAAATCTTCTCCACAATATACTCCAACTCCCCCTCCACCAAAACCGGGGCAGGAGGATCAACAGATGGAACCATAGGTGCCACGTATCTCCGCAACAATGACCTATGGAATACGTTATGTATGGAAAAAGAATCTGGAAGGGTCAGATGAAAAGACACAGGATTAAGAACCTCAGAAATCCTATACGGACCAATAAAACGAGGTTTAAACTTAGGAGAGGAAACCTTCATAGGAATATGACGAGAAGATAACCAAACCAAGTCCCCAACCTGAAGTCGGGGACCCACACAGCGTCTGCGATTAGCGAAACATTGAGCCTTCTCCTGGGACAAAGTCAAATTGTTCACTACATGAGTCCAAATCTGCTGCAACCTGTCCACCACAGTATCCACACCAGGACAGTCCGAAGACTCAACCTGCACTGAAGAGAAACGAGGATGGAACCCAGAGTTGCAGAAAAACGGTGAAACCAAGGTAGCCGAGCTGGCCCGATTATTAACGGCGAACTCAGCCAAAGGCAAAAAGGACACCCAGTCATCCTGATCAGCAGAAACAATGCATCTCAGATATGTTTCCAAGGTCTGATTGGTTCGTTCGGTCTGGCCATTAGTCTGAGGATGGAAAGCCAAGGAGAAAGACAAGTCAATACCCATCCTACCACAAAAGGCTCGCCAAAACCTCGAAACAAACTGGGAACCTCTGTCAGAAACGATATTCTCTGGAATGCCATGTAAACGAACCACATGCTGGAAAAACAATGGCACCAAATCAGAGGAGGAAGGCAATTTAGACAAGGGTACCAAATGGACCATCTTAGAAAAGCGATCACAGACCACCCAAATGACTGACATCTTTTGAGAGACGGGAAGATCTGAAATAAAATCCATAGAGATATGTGTCCAAGGCCTCTTCGGGACCGGCAAGGGCAAAAGCAACCCACTGGCACGAGAACAGCAGGGCTTAGCACAAATCCCACAGGACTGCACAAAAGTACGCACATCCCGCTACAGAGATGGCCACCAAAAGGATCTAGCCACTAACTCTCTGGTACCAAAGATTCCAGGATGACCAGCCAACACCGAACAATGAACCTCAGAGATAACTTTATTCGTCCACCTATCAGGGACAAACAGTTTCTCCGCTGGGCAACGATCAGGTTTATTAGCCTGAAATTTTTGCAGCACCCGCCGCAAATCAGGGGAGATGGCAGACACAATTACTCCCTCTTTGAGGATACCCGCCGGCTCAGATACACCCGGAGAGTCGGGCACAAAACTCCTAGACAGAGCATCCGCCTTCACATTTTTAGAGCCCGGAAGGTATGAAATCACAAAGTCAAAACGGGCAAAAAACAACGACCAACGAGCTTGTCTAGGATTCAACCGCTTGGCGGACTCGAGATAAGTCAAGTTCTTATGATCAGTCAAGACCACCACGCGATGCTTAGCTCCTTCAAGCCAATGATGCCACTCCTCGAATGCCCACTTCATGGCCAGCAACTCTCGATTGCCCACATCATAATTTCGCTCAGCAGGCGAAAACTTCCTGGAAAAGAAGGCGCATGGTTTCATCACCGAGCAATCAGAACTTCTCTGCGACAAAACAGCCCCTGCTGCAATCTCAGAAGCATCAATCTCGACCTGGAACGGAAGCGAAACATCTGGTTGACACAACACAGGGGCAGAAGAAAAAAGACGCTTCAACTCTTGAAAAGCTTCCACCGCAGCAGAAGACCAATTGACCAAATCAGCACCTTTCTTGGTCAAATCGGTCAATGGTTTAGCAATACTAGAAAAATTGCAGATGAAGCGACGATAAAAATTAGCAAAGCCCAGGAACTTTTGCAGACTTTTCAGAGATGTCGGCTGAGTCCAATTATGGATGGCTTGGACCTTAACAGGGTCCATCTCGATAGTAGAAGGGGAAAAGATGAACCCCAAAAATGAAACCTTCTGAACACCAAAGAGACACTTTGATCCCTTCACAAACAAAGAATTAGCACGCAGGACCTGAAACACCGTTCTGACCTGCTTCACATGAGACTCTCAATCATCCGAGAAGATCAAAATGTCATCCAAGTACACAATCAGGAATTTATCCAGGTACTCTCGGAAGATGTCATGCATAAAGGACTGAAACACTGATGGAGCATTGGCAAGTCCGAATGGCATTACTAGATACTCAAAATGGCCCTCGGGCATATTAAATGCAGTTTTCCACTCATCGCCTCGCTTAATACGCACAAGATTATACGCACCACGAAGATCTATCTTGGTGAAGCAACTAGCCCCCTTAATCCGAGCAAACAAATCAGATAACAATGGCAAGGGTTACTGAAATTTAACCGTGATCTTATTTAGAAGGTGGTAATCTATACAAGGTCTCAGTGAACCATCCTTCTTGGCTACAAAAAAGAACCCTGCTCCTAATGGCGACGATGACGGGCGAATATGCCCCTTCTCCAAAGACTCCTTCACATAACTCCGCATAGCGGCGTGCTCAGGCACAGATAAATTAAACAGTCGACCTTTTGGGAATTTACTACCAGGAATCAAATCGATAGCACAATCACAATCCCTATGCGGAGGTAGGGTATCGGACTTGGGCTCATCAAATAAATCCCGGTAATCAGACAAGAACTCAGGAACCTCAGAAGGGGTGGATGATGAAATAGTCAGAAATGGGACATCACCATGTACCCCCTGACAACCCCAGCTGGACACAGACATGGATTTCCAATCTAATACTGGATTATGGACTTGTAGCCATGGCAACCCCAACACGACCACATCATGCAGATTATGCAACACCAGAAAGCGAATAACCTCCTGATGTGCAGGAGCCATGCACATGGTCAGCTGGGTCCAGTACTGAGGCTTATTCTTGGCCAAAGGCGTTGCATCAATTCCTCTCAATGGAATAGGACACTGCAAGGGCTCCAAGAAAAACCCACAACGCCTAGCATACTCCAAGTCCATCAAATTCAGAGCAGCGCCTGAGTCCACAAATGCCATGACAGAATACGATGACAAAGAGCAGATCAAGGTAACAGACAGAAGAAATTTTGACTGTACCATACCAATGGTGGCAGACCTAGCGAACCGCTTAGTGCGCTTAGGACAATCAGATATAGCATGAGTGGAATCACCACAGTAGAAACACAGCCCATTCAGACGTCTGTGTTCTTGCCGTTCAACTCTGGTCAAAGTCCTATTGCACTGCATAGGCTCAGGTTTAAGCTCAGGTAATACCGCCAAATGGTGCACAGATTTACGCTCGCGCAAGCGTCGACCGATCTGAATGGCCAAAGACATAGACTCATTCAGACCAGCAGGCATAGGAAATCCCACCATGACATCCTTAAGGGCTTCAGAGAGACCTTTTCTGAAAATAGCTGCGAGCGCACCTTCATTCCACTGAGTGAGTACGGACCACTTTCTAAATTTCTGACAATATACCTCTATTTCATCCTGACCCTGACACAGAGCCAGCAAATTCTTCTCTGCCTGATCCACAGAATTAGGCTCATCATACAGCAATCCGAGCGCCAGGAAAAATGCATCGATATTACTTAATGCAGGATCTCCTGACACAAGAGAAAATGCCCAGTCCTGAGGGTCGCCACGCAAAAAAGAAATAACGATCCTAACTTGTTGAACTGGGTCACCAGAGGAGCGAGGTTTCAAAGCCAGAAATAGTTTACAATTATTTTTGAAACTCAGAAATTTAGTTCTATCCCCAAAAAACAAATCAGGAATAGGAATTCTCGGTTCTAACATAGAATTCTGAACCACAAAGTCTTGAATACTTTGTACTCTTGCCGTGAGCTGATCCACACATGAAGACAGACCTTTAATGTCCATTGCTACACCTGTGTCCTGAACCACCCAAATGTCTAGGGGAAAAAAAAGGCAAAACACTGTGCAGAGAAAAAAAAATGGTCTCAGAACTTCTTTTTTCCCTCTATTGAGAATCATTAGTACTTTTGGCTTCCAGTACTGTTATGAAAGGTAATTCAGTACCACAATGGACATAGAGGTCAGCGCACATACACTGACCTGGCAATAACCCAAAAAACAAGAACGAGCTCTGAGACGTGGGAACTCTGTTGACCGCAATCCCTAATCCTCTCCAACCACACTAAAGGTAGCCGTGGATTGCGCCTAACGCTCCCTATGCAACTCGGCACGGCCTGAGAAACTAGCTAGCCTGAAGATAGAAAATAAGCCTACCTTGCCTCAGAGAAATACCCCAAAGGAAAAGGCAGCCCCCACATATAATGACTGTGAGTTAAGATGAAAAGACAAACGTAGAGATGAAATAGATTTAGCAAAGTGAGGCCCAACTTTCTGAACAGAGCGAGGATAGGAAAGGTAACTTTGCGGTCAACACAAAACCCTACAAAAACCACGCAAAGGGGGCAAAAAGACCCTCCGTACCGAACTAACGGCACGGAGGTACACCCTCTGCGTCCCAGAGCTTCCAGCAAGCAGTAAAAAACAAATTGACAAGCTGGACAGAAAAAAAACAGCAAGCAAATAGCAAAGAGGAACTTAGCTACGCAGAGCAGCAGGCCACAGGAACGATCCAGGAGGAAACAGGTCCAATACTAGAACATTGACTGGAGGCCAGGATCAAAGCACTAGGTGGAGTTAAATAGAGCAGCACCTAACGACTTCACCACATCACCTGAGGAAGGAAACTCAGAAGCCGCAGTACCACTTTCCTCCACCAACGGAAGCTCACAGAGAGAACCAGCCGAAGTACCACTTGTGACCATAGGAGTGAGCTCTGCCACAGAATTCACAACAGGCGAGTGAGTGGTTGCTCTCATCAGTAGCTTGCACCTGTGCTGCTTTAGCATTTATTATCAGGGGCCTGCTGCACCCTACGAGTGCATTTGTCATTTGACAAGGTTGTGGTGAGTCTGCTCTTCATGTTGTGTTTTTTTGAGTTTTTCTATGAATACTGTGGTTGCTATGCTGGGTAAGGGAGACTTGATTTTGGAATAAATCCCAAACAGTATCACCAACAAATCAACAAATCAACCCCTCATGATTACACCTCCTCCTCCTTGCTTCATGGTGATCACCACATATGTAGAAACATTTTATGAGTTTCACACAGACATGGTGGTAGGTAGCAATAATTTAAAATTTTGAATTATCATATTAGAGCATAGTACAAATTTTCACAGATCTTATGCATATTTCTTGCGTTGATTGGCCCAAACAAGTCTCTTCTTTTTATTTAAAGTCTTCAGTAGTGGTTTCTTTGCAGCAATTTTAACTTAGAGACCTGCTTCTCGCAGCCTCCACCGGACAGTTGATGTTCAGATCTGTCTGTTATTTGATGTCTGTGTATTATATATGATGGATGTTATTTGAGGTTTTTTCCAATTTGCTGTTTCTAAAGCTTTTAACTCTGTTGAACTTATCCTCTATGGTTGAGATCATTTTTGGTCTTTCTTTCCTGGGGTGGTTCTCGTGAGAGCTAGGTTCATCATAGCAATTGATGGTTTTCATGACTGTGCTTGAGAATACTTTTAAGGTTCTAGCAAATTTCCAAATTGACTGATCTTTATGTTTTAAAATATTGATGGACAGTAGTTTTTCTTTACTCAACGGAGTAGTTTTTGTCATATTCTGACTTAGAAAAGTTTTGGAAAAGCATTTTATGTCACTGAGTACCACCACTGTCTCTGCAACACACCTGATGGTCTCAAACACTGTCTAAATGTATGTGATTCCACAAATGAACTCTTAGCAAAACAATAACTTTGTTGGAAGCAATTGCAGGTGACTACCTGATGAATCTGTTTGAGAGAATGCCGAGGGAGTATGAAGCTTTCATCAAACTAAAAGGGGCAAGGTACTTTGAGGAAAGCCACATTTTTATTATATGTAAATGAGCTGTTCAAGACTATGGGATGGACACTTATCTGCATGAGAATCTGCCTCCAGAAATTATTTTTAATAAAAGTGAAGCTACCAGTGTGAGACATGTATCTAACACACAACACTAAAACTGAACTTCTAACAAACACATTTACTGCCGCCCTCGCAGCTCTGCTGTATTGTATCAATATTACAACCCTGTCTCTCTGTGATATGGTACACGAAGCACTGAGAGGTACCTGCACATGTGTCAGTTATAATCACAAACAGCTCTGCAGTGAGATCAGGAGAACATAGAGTGGCCATTACATGTCTCACACTGGTAACACTCCCTTCTATTTAGAATACTCTCTGGGGGCAGATTCTCATGCAGATAAGTGTCATGACCACAATCCTGAACTGCTCATTTACATATGAGAAAAATGTAGCTTTCTCTGGAATAAGACCTCAGATCGCAGATATCAAGGTATCATCTTATTCAGCTTCCTAGAACCTGCTTGCTCATACAGATAGCTTAAGAGGGTTGATCCTACTGACAGATTCCCGTTAAGATTTAACACATATTCAGGTTTGTTTCACACATATATATTTGCTCCTTTTTTCCATATGTGTACAATGTATCTACAATCTACAATGTACACATTCTAATAAGAACAAGGAAAAGCATTGCATGAACAGGTGTGTCCAAACTTTTGAGTGGCACAGTGTACACTAAGGCTACTTTCACACTAGCGTTGTTTGCTGTACGTCGCAATGCATCGTTTTGAAGAAAAAACGCATCCTGCAAATGTGCTTGCAGGATGCGTTTTTTCTCCATAGACTTGCATTAGCGACGCACTGCGACGTATGGCCACACGTCGCATCTGTAGTGCGATGGATGCGTCAAGTTTTTGCGGACCATCGACACAAAAAACATTGCATGTAACTTTTTTTGTGCGTCGTGTCCACCATTTCCAACTCCGCCCCCTCCTCCCCGGACCTTACAATGGGGCAGCGGATGCGTTGTAAAACTGAATCCGCTGCCCCCGTTGTTCATTTTTTTGCAGTTTGCGTCGGTACGTTGGGCCGACGCATGGCGACGGCCCCATACCGACGCTAGTGTAAAAGTAGCCTATCTCACACTCAGTAGAATACAATAGTAAACAGAAATAGGCCCTCCAGGGTCTCTGAATGATTGGCGAGCCGATTCTTCAGTTGGTCAACTGACTGATGCCCATGGTTGTTCAGTCAGTTGTCTACTTAACTGGATTGATTCCCCACATAGCACCTCTGCCAGAGCCTCAAAAACAAACAGGGCAGAAAATTTAGGCAAAAACAAGCGCTGCAAAAGTGCTGGCAGGTAATGTTATTATAGCTATATTATAAGGTAAATGGGTATATTGACTATGGTTAAATATTAACTATACATTTAGAAGGAAAAAAAGAATAAGTTTGCTTTACAGTTTAAATGAATAGAAAATATGTAATAATATAGAATATTTTGGATATTGTATGATGTAATAGGCACAAAATTAAAGAGCTTGCAGTTGTATTTCAACTAGAAAGGGAAATTAGCTGGGAGAGTAAGAATGTTAATGCTTTTGAAATTTCATTGTGTTTTATTTAGTTATATTTAAATTTGAGCATGGGGCAATGAGTGGAATATAATATGTACAAAAGGTCATTTAATAACATTGTAATTACTTTGCCATTACAAATATTAAAGCAAATGTTCCTACCATATGTGCAATATTTGTTTTATCCTGCTATGCAAATTTACACTTCCACTCATTCAGCTTTTTTTGTCTTCAACTCTCTTTTTCTTTTGTAGGTAGGAAAGCATAAGTTGGACGAACCACCAAATGAAGTGCTGAAGTGGGAGACAAAACTTACATATGCCAAGAGCGCAGATCTAATGTTCTTACTTGTCAACTGTTGGAACAAAAAACCATAGTGAAAAGTTAGGTATCAGACTCATATGCGAAGTGTTATATGTAAAATATAAAAGTCAATGAAAATAAAGCAATAAATCACTACATGATGGAACATATATTTAATTAGACTAGAAAAATAGAAAAGAGCATTCATTTCTCCAGTTAGGGAAATGCTGACATTAAAAAAGCCAAAATAGGGTGTAAACATATCTGTGGTTTTTGGTGCAGACTAGAAGGAGGCTAATTGCAGAAACCTAAGTTGACACATGTTGGCATAATATAAGAATTAAACTATCTGTCACCAGCTTGCTAGAAGTTAATTTTTCTTGAGTGCATAATATCTAAAGGAGAAAGCAGAAGGATAATCTTTCATTCCAAGTGATCTTATTTCCTATTTCCTCTAATCACATTTTAACTTTCTTTTTTTAAATGGAATCTTTACTGTTTTACTTGATTACTTAATCTGAGTGTTATGTTCGGAGTATAAACCACAAGTAGACATTGCATTGCAATTCGGATCATAGATACTAATAGAACTTTTTGAAAATTTTAACCCCTTTACGATGTTCCATGTATATTTACTTCAAAGGTCATGTCCCTAGCTTTAATGCGGGCTCCCACGCTGAGCCCACTTCTTTCCCTGCACTTGATGGCTAATTTAACTAGCCATCAAGTGCTTACAACAGCCACAGGAGGAGCGCCCCCTGTTAACCTGTTCAATCCCATTGTCAATCACTGAGAGATGGATTTAACATGTTCCAGCCAGAAGTGCATCACACATCCCGCCCATCTGCGCCTCAGTCTCGAGATCCCAGGGCACCGATGGGTTGTCATGACAGCCAGGGATCTGAAGAAAACCCTATACCTGTCATTGTGAATCTCCTGTAACACCAACTCGTGGATGGTGTTCAAAGGAGATATTTGTTATACAGAGCAGGGCTGAAGCCCTACGTGTAGCACAGGTGATCAGATGAATAGTCTCCTAAAGGGACTATTGAAGCCAGTAAAATGCATTTAAAACGTTTTAAAAAATTTGTAGAAAAGTACAAAAGTTCAAATTACACCCCTTTTGACTCACTGAAAATAAAATAATTAAAAAGTATAAAATATATATATTTGGTATCTCTGATTTCAAAAATGCTCAATCTATCAAAATATAAAAACAATTAATTCAATCAGTGAACTTTTTTTTGGCTTCCACAACTTTGCAATAAAATCACATGACATCACGACATGTGCTGCGATAGCATTGCGCACAGGTAAGTCAGACGTTCTGTCGCGCCAGGAGCCACAGCTTAGAGTGAATAGGCTGAATAGGATGTGCTATGGGGAAGGAAAAAAGTGGCACGAAGAATTGAACAGTGGCAGTGGGGGCTCGTGGAAAAGTGAGTTGTGAGGTGAGTATTATTTTATTTTTAACTGTTGGCTTGGCATTCTTACATTTTCTTAACATGGAAGTTCTTATTAATATTAAATTGACTAGTGTGCTGTACAAATAGCATAGACCATTCCAGCTTTCTGCAGGTTTATGGTCTTGTCTCTGACATCCTTAGAAAGCTCTTTGGTCTTGTCCATGTTGTAGAGGTTAGAGTCTGACTGATTGAGTCTATGGACAGGAGTCTTTTATAAAGGTGACTATGTAAGAAACCTGTCTTTAATGCAGGTAACGATTTGATTAGGAGCATCTAACTGCTCTGTAGAAGTCAGAATCTTAATGGTTGGTAGGGGATCAAATATTTATATCTCACTGCAAAATGCAAATAAATTTATATAATTTATACAACGTGATTTTCTTGATTTTTGATATTCTATCTCTCAATGTTAAAATAACCCACCCTCAAAATTATAGACTGTTCATGTCTTTGTTATTGGTCAAACTTACAAAATCAGCAATGGATCAAATAATTATTTCCTTCACTGTGTTATCAGGAGACTGGCTGATAACATCATGGGCTGTACACTGCTGTAATGTCCTAGATGGAGGGGTGAGCAGTGAAGAGTAGCTCCTGTAAAACCCACCCCCTGATAATGTCTCCCTGTCTGCAGTCTGTGGGGAGGGGGTATGGTGGGAGTGGGGCATCACTTGATTAAAAGCCGACTAGCTGAGTCCAGCTAAGGCCGGGTTTACATTAGCTCTCGGGGGCTCTGCGGAGGGCTGCATACTTCCTCCATTAAGCCTCGCCTACTTCAGCATACTTCTGCATGCGTCCTGCATACCTATCTTTAACAATGGGTACGCAGGACATGCGGATGTATGCAGATGAAGACGTGCCCACTGACCGTATGGGGACGTAATGACGCATCCGCATACATCCGCATGTCCTGTGTACCCAATGCTAAAGATAGGTATGCAGGATGTATGCAGAAGTAGGTGGACCTAAAAGGAAGAAGTGCAGAAGTAGGCGGAGCTTCATGGAGAAATAAGCAGCCGTCCACAAAGCCCCGGTACGCAAGTGTGAACTTAGCCTTAGCTCTATGCAGAAACAGAAAATCTTTTTTCCCTGCATGAATCACCCCCCTTTTCAACTCCTGACTCAGCTACTCTACTTCACTCCCCTGCCAGGGACTTTTGCAGTAAGCAGAACTGTAGTACTAATGATGACTCATGAGGGAAAAAGAGACTTCCTGCTGAAAGATTCAGCTAGTCTGTTTTTAATCACGTAATGTTATAAACCTATGAGAAAAAATAATTTATTGGGCAGAAAGGCAAAATTAGCAATTGTAAGTACACAGTGCTATATAATATGATGACTGTAATACATTAAGAGGATAAAAATTTTATGGGAGCGCTTCTTTACATTTTTGGCACATCCACTTACATTTATTGACTAATACATCTATAGATAACTTTTAAATCACATATTACTTTCCCTCTTCCTTTACTCTCTTGTGGCTATTTAGCAGAGTTGAATGTAGAATCTGTCAATATTCGAATTAGAAAAAATGACTGTATTTTACAAGGAAATTCAGTTTGCAGGAATTTTCCACAAATTGAATGATCTTTCTTTAGACCCCAGAGCACAATAAGCATGGAATGTAAAAAAAAAGTTATTGTTCACCTTACTGCTCACCCGTCCCACTGGCTCTGCAGATCTAGCCCGGAGTGAAGAGGTAGAAAAGAATGCACAATAGGTAAGTCAAAAAGAAGCTGAGGACTGGATGGCAAGCTGCAGGGATGGTAAGACAAATGATGAAGAGGCAGTGAGGTGATTATTATCAGCATTTCTTGCTGCCATTTAGATGAATTCATGTGGAGCCAACTAATAACATCCATAATATGGAGAATACACATTTTGGGAAAAAGTTTAATTCAACTCAAATAAATGTGTTTACCTCTAGTATTTAAGTATCGGAAATGTTTACATTACCAACTGTACTATACAAGAATACAATTGGGTTAGATAAGAGATCAGAATTGCTCTTTTTGTGGAAGGGTAGTAGTATGAGTTATATGTGATTCAATCCTCTGATTTGCATATTATTTATTACATTATTTTAAAATATTTATTAATAGTTACAGTGTAACGTTAGATTACCTACTCTATCTGACCACGGTCATTGTGTTGTGTGATTTTGTTTATATGGTAAATCGGTTATGAATATAGCAATACTATTTATGTACAGAAGTTAGTGACAGTGTGAGTGTCAAGCCAACTAGGTAAGCTAGATTTTATGTGCATACAATATATACTGTAGTTTCATTACTAGAGATGAGCAAATGTTGGAAATTCAAATTTGACAGTTTCATCGAATCTTCTCCAAAAGTTTGATCAGTGCCAAATACATTCTCACGGATCTCAACGCTGGAAAGGTAAGAAAATGAGACAGCGAGAGATTTCAATATGATATGCATGTTCCGCTTATCCTGTGGAATCTAGAGATGGAAACCGACTCATGCAAACTGTCAGTCCTGGAGACCACTGGCGACCCAGATACTGATTACCAATGTACAAGGTATGTCACAGCTGCAGGGCATATGAGGATGCCGTCGCAGCCACGCAAAATGAGATTAGTCCGCTCACTGATGCTTCAGCGGAGTAGGATATGGAGATGGGCAAGATTTATCTTTTGCAAACGAAAATCGAAACTCATAGCGTTAGGGTTGAATCGTGAATTTCAGGAAATTTTGAAAAGCTTACATAAAAAATATAAAGAAAAATGTTAGAGCACCTTTTAAATAAATATTGTTTTATGTAACACATCTTGGGACACTCTTGTAGGAATGGTTGTCACTAGAAATGAACCGATGTGACAACATTTGAGATTGTCAACTCAAGCGGCTGTTACAGGTCACTGGAAACGCCCCTTGCATTTAAAATAATCTCTGGAGGCAGACTCTCAGGGAGATATATGTCTGACCCATAGATCTCAACAGCTCATTTACATTTAAAGAAAAAATTTCAATTTTCAGGAATAAGACTTTGACTCACTAACATAAGGTACCATTTTATTCAGCTTTGTATGACCTGCGTGCCTATATAGGCGGTTTAGAAAGGTTGATCCTACTGACAGATTCCCTTTAAAGGGACAGATGAATGTCAGCTGGCTCATGCTCAGTCTATGGGATATGAACCAAGGAATTCCCTTTGTAATCTGTGTTTCTTAACACAAAGGATTGTTTTAAGAAGTAAAACATAAAGTACTTACACTCCATCCCTAGTTTATCTCTTTGCCAAATCTAATTGTATGACATAAGTTTTATTCTTCTGTCCAGTAACTTGCAACACAAAACCATGGAGCAAAAATGTCCAAAATCACATAATTATAAAAATATGTAAAGTCTTTATTTATTATAGAAATAGCACACTTTCAACAATTCCAATAAAGTGCTGTATGCACTATGCATTTAAAAGAGGACCACAGGAAGGAGACATGACGATAGCCAAGCATAGGTGGGGGTACAATAGTAAATATACAGTACATCCCTTTTCATTTAGCAAAGAAGGTAAGACAATGATCACATATGCAGGGTCCAGCCGGTATCCCCTTAGAAAAAGTAACGCAGATGCAATACATTAAAAGCAGTAAATGAAGGATCAAGCTTACCCATTGCAGTCATATGAATAGAGTGCCCCCTCCTTGCCTGGCGCCCCCATAACTTGACAGTTTATTTAATTTTTATGTTTTTTTTCAGCAGACTTTTTCCTTCAACTTTAATGCATGTGGTATGTGAGTCACTTTTAAGGTATTGCCCAAACTCTAGAATGGTCACTGTGACCAAAGTGCCTAGAAATTTGCTACCATTGCCTACATTTTTGTTATTTTTCCACTGAGGTCTATTAAAGGTCTGTCAGGACACTCAGAAACTCAGCATTTTGCCAACTCTAGAAATAGAGGAATAGATAGTTTTTTGCATCCCATGTACACATTGTTTAACCTTGGAACCACAAATGGGTTATGAACCTTCACCCATGATGCAATACCTCCAAGCAGAGAAACATCACACTAGTACATTCCTTTTGAAAACATGCATTTTAAAGAAGCAGTGGGATTCAGCTTCATAGCCAGGAGCAAATTTCTAAAGATACAACAGATGTCGACAAAGTGTGCAAAGTAAAATCCAGGTCACATAATCACATAATATGTCTGCTGTGAATGTCCATAATTAGAAACAGTTTCTACTGGAGCTTAGGCAAGAACTTTATAGGAACTTCACATTCTTACCTCTTGTGTTGCTCTTCTTAGTTAAGAAGTCATCTCTTTAGCAGAAAACATTCATCAGATATTTTTATTCTCTAGATATCACACTGTATTGAAAATTACTACTGAATGCATAGCTGAGCCAGATTTTACACTGCTAAAAGAATGTGACCCTTCTAGATGCCTGTGGACCGTCCAGCTTGTAAGTCTGTCTTAAAGGTCAAACTAAGTATTCCATAATGTCAGTAGATAAAGTGTTATGCACATCGTCAATGAGCAAAATAGTATAAAACAAAACTTGAAGCCTCATGCAGACAACCATACTGAAATACATAATTCACAGTTGCATGTTTGATGAGGATTTTGCATTTTTTTAAAGGAACATTTCATACTGAACACAATCGATAATTTCAGGGAAACATGTTATAGAGCAGCAGATGAGCCGATTAGAAAAATCTTTTGGCTAAAACAAAAGCTGCTAGCTATATGTGTGATCTAGTGATGGAACTGTTAATGTGTGATTGGTAAGAAGTTTTTTCAAGAGAGAGCGGTGGGACTGTGGACAGTTTGAGGGGTGGAGCCTGGGCGGAGTCTCAAGGGGGCCCCTAAAATTTTTCCAGTATGGGGCCCCGAAATTCCTAGTGGCAACCCTGCACGTCCAGGGAGATTAGCTACAGTGCTATGGGCTGTAAACATCTTGATTATGGAGTGCACAGTAGACAAAGGAAGCTCAAAATCTTTGGAGATGCATTTGTAACCTTAAGGTTGATGATATTCTTCAGCAATTTTGGTTCTCAAATCCTCATACAGTTCTCTTCTCACCTTTCTGTTCTCTATGCTTAATGTGGCACACACAGACACAATGCAAAGTTTGAGTCGATTTTGCCCCAATTTGCCTGGTTTTGGGTGTGATTTTCATATTGCCCACACCAGTTACTTGCCATAGTTAGTTTGAATGAGCATCACATGTGTTAGGGTTGGCGGGACGCACCGAATATATATATATCAGACAGTAGGTGCGTTCGCAAGCCGGGGTCCACCATGCAGGAGAGAAACCTTCTGCTAGTAACAGGCATACTATATGGCAGTATAAGCGAACTCTGTTGCTTCACAGATCCACTAAGAAAAGAGAACACCATGCCCTGTTAACCTCACAGGAGATCACGGCTACCTAATAGAGCCAACAGTGGTCATGCAGTCAGAATAGCACACAAGCAACTCCTCTCTGGTGGAGCTGGAATTCTAATGGCTATACGCCAGCCCTGAATCCACATACACAAAACTCCTCACCAGAGGTGCCGGTATTCTAGGGGTTTATTTCAGCCAAACCCTGACCACATACAACCATGACCACACTCGCGCTGAGCTCATAACATAGGTTTGATACTAGGGCATGGCCGTGCGGTCATGCGAACCTTTTATAGTTTTAGCACTCAAGGACCCCTGACCTCCAATGGGAGGTCGTCCCATGGGCATGCCCAGTATGGGAAAAGCAGGACTTTGTCCCAGAAAGATCTGCTTGCTGCTGATCAGCGCTGGCTACAAAGGCAGAGCCTGGAAGAACAGTAGTAACCACCAGTTGCCCAGTATCAGCCTGAGTCAGATGCTGGGACCAATGTCTCTGCTGAGCAGGCTCCACTGTGGCTGGAAAAGAATGGGAGACTGCAGCAGAAACGGCCCGAGACTCCCCCTTTGCAGAGGCTGGAACTCGACACCTAACAACATGCTTCAGAAAAAATTGTTTACCCACAATTTTGTAAAGGTGACAAAAATTTTGTCTTGCCCATTTTTTAGGTTTTGTGAAATTATATCCAATTTGTGTTTTTTTTGTGATGTTCCAATACACATAAAGGAAATAAATGTGTGTAACAAAACATATGTAATTGCATTGAAATTCTGGGAGAAATACTTCATTTTCTGAAACAATTTCAAGGATGACAACACTTTTGGTCATGACTGTACAAGATTATCTCAGCACAGGAACATTATTTAACACATCCAATTGTGGAACTTACTTTTATTTCTCGATCTATTGAGGAAAATGTACTTTGTTTGTGGGAAAACCCCTCTAACAGCATCTATTAGATAAAAAAAAAGTCTTCAACTGCCATACAGAAAAATTAAAGTAACTAATTAGGCAAAATGAAAGCTCTATTCTGAATATACATAATGCGTCTTCCCTCTAATTTGTTACAATGTTTTGTCCAATTACAAAAACAATATAGTGTTTATTTGTGTTTTCTATTGCCAGGTATCCCGCACTGGAAATAAAATGGACATCTTGTTACATGATATCAAAATAACTAGAATATAATACAGATACCATTTCCAAGAAATTACAACCATCAGATGTCAAATAAAACTTTATATGGAATCTATTATTAATATTCTATACAATTGTCAAGAGTTTCAAACTACTATTCCTAGTTTTCTGAAAGTAAATTGGCATTACCATGAGCTATCTGCGCAACGTTCATTCCTCCTCAGAGTCTTGTAAACATCATCCTTTGTTTTTGCCAAAGTCTCTGTTGTTTAGGGTCATAGGCATTACCATGAGATAATGGGATCCATTCCAGAACATCTGCAATGTAATATACGTATATGTACATGAAGAATTGTATGTGTTTACAGTATTGTTACAGTTTATCACTGTACATTAATTTTTGTATATATTTTGACTCTTTATATAGTATCCATTTACTATTTATATTTTATCACCAATATACATCCCATTTTTCAATAGCTTCCTACAATTCCAGCTTTTTAGGCTGTTCTACCATTACTTTCTTGAAATAAGTTCAAGTCAAGAAAAACGGCATATATCTCTCTTTACCTGAGACAAGGTTTTTAAAGCATGCAACAACTGAAAGGAGTTTGTATGTTCTCCCCGTGTTTGTGTGGGTTTTCTCTGGGTTTTCCGGTTTCCTCCCACACTCCAAAGACATACTGATAGGGGATCTAGATTGTGAGCCCCAATGGCCACAGTGCTAATAATGTCTGTAAAGCGCTGTGGAATTAATAGTGCTATATGGCTGCCGTCACACTAGCAGTATTTGGTCAGTATTTTACATCAGTATTTGTAAGCCAAAACCAGGAGTGGAATAAATAGAGGAAAAGTATAATAGAAACATATGCACCACTTCTGCATTTATCACCCACTCCTGGTTTTGGCTTACAAATACTGATGTAAAATACTGACCAAATACTGCTAGTGTGACGGCAGCCTATAAGTGAGTTAAATAAATAAATGCTGCTTTTTTCATATACTATAAATCCATTTCTAGGCATGAACCCAGAACCAAACAATGAAGATATGAAATCCATCAACTGTCCACTTGTTTCCCCATTAAAGATCATGCAAATATTGGCCTTAAATGAGTCAGACACTTTCTATGGTCCTTTTTTTTACTTACATGCATGTATTTTGGGCTAAAAATCATTTTTGTTACTGGGTTTTATTATAGATTTTGCACTTTGGTTCTTAAAGGCTTTTCTATTGCAAATTTCATCTATGGGAATATATAAGAGAGGAGCACATAGAAAGACAGATAAAGAAGAGTTACAAACTTTTCTACTGATAGCTTCTCAGGTAAACAGGTCAGCCACTTTTTCTTGTTTGTGCAGCTTTCCTCACTTACTGACTGGTTCCTCTTTCCAAAAAATGTCTGCTGGTGGAGGAGCATCAGCCTCCTCCAATAGAAAAGCAGCTTTCCTAAGTGAGGTGCTTTACAACTCGATGAGGCTGATGGACAGGTCTGGTCACATTTACCCCTACCAGAAGCAATTGTATGGAGAGAAGCATTTGGTCCATGAGTGAGGAAAGATGCACTAACCAGAGAAAGGGACCATCACCTTTATCTTTGAAGTAATTAGTAAGCTCGTTCTGACAGTCTAACTGGAAAGATTGTAACTCCTCTTGCACATAATTTGGTCAAATCACGCCTGCCCATCAACAAACGTCAATGTGGTCTCAAAAAACTGATTGGTCCCTGCGTGTATGAATACTTCTCTTAGGCTGATGTCTGAATTCCTGGGTGAATGTGGACACCTCTCTCAGCAAAGCCTACATTTTTGGGTAGGTAGGAACCTGCTGTAATTAAATTATGTGCAAAGCATCTCATTTATTTCCTAATATTCAGAAGCTGTATTGCTATTCATATTTCTGATATTTCACATTGACATGCTTTAGAGTGCAACCTTTTTTTGTATATTGTATATGGAGGTAGTTGCTCCTGATATGCACCTATTCACACTAGCTTGGATGTGCCAGTCAGTCTTTTGTTATTAGCATGAATCAACTGACTGGTTTATTTTAATAAAAAGCAGCAGTGATATATTTCTGCCTTTCTCTTTCACTCTGCTTCTCCCTCCTCTTTCCATTCAATGCTCTATAAACTTAAATTGGCAGCTGTAATGTGATTCCGTAGTGAACTGGCAATCTATGAAGTTTTTAAGCGTTCTGGAGGCAGGAAGGAGAAGATAAAGTGGCTTATAAGTGGGGAAAAAAAACACATTTCTCACAGAAGAGATATTTCAAAGTATCCTATATTTACGGCTCGCTCACACAAGCGTATACTGTATTTTTCGCTTTGTAAGACGCTCCGGATTATAAGACGCACCCCAAATTTTGAGGCAAAAAAGAGGAAAAAAACTTTTTTTAATAAAATGATGGTGCATCTTATAATCCATGCGTCTTATTGCTTACCGGGGGTGGTGGCTGCAGTGAAGCGGGGGTCCCAGGCTGGCTGGTGGAGGAGGCAAGAGTGGAGCGTTGTCGCAGGCTGGGATTAGTGGGTGTTCAAAGTGCGGCACGCTGCTGAGGGTGTCCCGGTGGTGGTGCTGTGTCCCAGTGGCAGTGCTGCGCTGTGTTCACTGTCCACAGTTGCGGTGCTGAGCTGCGCTGTGTCCCCGGTGCTGCGCTGTGTCCCTGATGCTGTGGGGGGCTCTGCTGACATTCTGTGAAAGGTCAGAGCCCCCTGCAAGTTCTTCCATGGTTTCCTGACTCCTGTGTGGAGGTGGACTTCGGGAAAATGGTCACCGCCAGGCGGTGCATGTGCAGATCAAGATCTCGGCGCCAAGATCTCGATCTGGGCATGCTCCACCTCCTGGCGGCCATTTTATCGGAGTTCTCCACTGCACAGGAGTCAGGAAACCATGGAAGAACTTGTGGAGAGCTCTGGCCTTTTAAAATATGTCGACAGAGCCCCCCACAGCACCAGGGACACAGCGCAGTACCGCACTGCCACCGTGCACACAACGCAGCACCGCCACCAGCACACAGCGTAGCACTGCCACCAGGACACCCCCAGAGGCACGCCGATAAAGAATATCTGCATTATAAGATGCACCCCCATTTTCCCCAAAAATGTGGGCAGGAAAAAGTGCATCTTATAATCTGAAAAATACGGTAATTAGGATTAGTGCTGTCTGATTATATTATCAGATAGCACTCATACCAATGTTATTCAATGGTAGGGGTGGTGTTAGGCATCAGGATTCTCCCACTGCATGGGATAGAGCCCAAGCATTGCCTGG
The DNA here is from genome assembly GCF_032444005.1 of Ranitomeya imitator. Classification (NCBI taxonomy): domain Eukaryota; kingdom Metazoa; phylum Chordata; class Amphibia; order Anura; family Dendrobatidae; genus Ranitomeya; species Ranitomeya imitator. The sequence goes on from NC_091287.1 coordinate 82,930,776, forward strand.
TGCTGTGGTTTCCCATTCTGGCCCAGCCACTGCAAGGGCTGCTCAGCACAGACGTCAGTCTCAGCGTCTTGCTCAGGATCATGGTATTTGTTTGGTTACTGCTGGCTTTCCAGTCAAGCCTATGGGTGACCAGCGATATGCAGGTACAGCCTGATGCTTGGGAGTCTGTCCAGAGATCTCCCTACTGAGCATGTCTATGATGTGGCGTCTGCTCATTGGTGGTCAGACTGTTGTTGCCTCGGTGTGGTGGCAGCTTTAGATTGGCCCCCGGGCGACGCCTTGGCCGACTGGGTGTGAGTGTTTAGGGTGGTTCCTTGTGTATAAAAGAACACCAGCGGCGCATGCGGGCACGCTAGTACTACTTATGTGAGGTGTATGTGAGTGGATACTTTTAGATTGTGAGCCCTCGTGGGCAGAGGCCTCTCTCCTCATATACCAGTCATGACTTGTATTGATTAAGATTATTGTACTTGTTTTTTATTATGTATACCCCTTCTCACATGTAAATCGATATGGAATAAATGGCGCTATAATAATAAATAATAATACTCTACCACTCTGTTTGCACGAGTCGCTCTATTCTCTGAGTGCTCTTCCTTTGGCAGGTAGGGTTAGGACTTGACAGCTTCCCCTTGGCTTAGCATCTGTCTTCTTCATGTGTGCGGTTATCACAGATGAGTAACAGAGCAAGCCCAACCCTCAGGCTACACCTTTCAGGGGTTTGCACCTAGCGTCATTTGAGTTACTTTCCTTGACTTGTTGTCTACTTTATTACACATGTGCAGTTAGCACAATTTACGTGCAGAGCGAGCAATACTCATGTGCTATTTCTCCTGTGATGTTTAACAGGGTTTAGCACCTTGCTTACTTTCAGCAGTATCTTTCTGTGCAATAACTGAGTTGGTACTCTGAGTTCTGCTTACACTGAGTGAAGTTAAACACAGTGCGGTTTTAGGGATCACATGTTGTTTAGTTTCGTCATTGTTCACTAGCAGCAGTTTTCCATCTCTGCACGGTGGACCCCAGGTTGCGATTGCACTTTATAATTTATTTTTTGTTCAGCGCAATCCGCCAACCCTAACAGGTGGTGCTGATGCCCAAATTTTTTCACTGAGAGAATCTGTCTGTGACACACATCACAGCGTGCTGCAATTTCCCATTGAAATTGGAGGCCATTCACCCCTTGAAGTGCGTGTAAAACATATGACTCCAAGTGGATGACATCTGCATGTAGTCAGATTTCTGCGGACTTACAGAATGGAGAAATTTTGTTTTCCGTCTTCTTCTCACAGTATGCTATGGTTCTCTTATCCGATAGATTCAGATCACACTATGTTGCCACTTGGATCAAAATCTGATTAAAGTGTCATTAGCATAATCTACCCGATTCTCTCGGATGAGAAAGTCTATAGTCACGTGAGTGAGCCTTCACTTGTCCTATTAATTTGCACAAAGTTTGTTAAAACCAAAATGAGCATTTAAAGTATACTATATCCATCACTTAAACAGTAGTCATGTTTTTCTAATAGACAAGTTCCAGTCTAGGAAAAGATACGGGATATAATTCAAATATTTTTACTGACTCAATAAGGTTACGGATGCATAATGCATCATTTCCTGCATTAGCACTAAGTAGTCACTTTACTTTCTGTCTTTCTTCTCACCATCCATACAAAACTCCTTCGTTTCTGTTTTTAGAACAAAGGATGGTAGTGTGGATTATTTTACACTTCAGTCTCGTCAAATCACCAGCACTTCATTCCTTCACAAGCACTTGGCAGATTTAAAATACTGTTGGGCTAAAGCCAATAATCTATTCTTTAATCACAGGCTTCCAAGAACCTGTCTCTTGGGCCTTTCTTCTTTAGAAGGTCAGTTGTTCAGAACTAAATTATACATAACACATTCACATGCAAATAAGTATCATTATATGCACATGACATCAATTGCAACAAAAGTTCTTATATGCATGTAAATTTCAGATTCCAGAAATATGACCTCTTCAGTGTCTCAGAAGACCTATATTCTGGAGGCCTGTAATAAACAGCTCAATTGTTCAATTTCTTAAAATATGTTAAACAAAATGTTAATATAAAGAAAAACCTAACTTTAATAATATAAATAAAAAAAAGTTATGGCAAATGAACAAACTTTTTATTATAATTCACTTTGTCATACATCTGAGACGAAGCAGGCAGACTTTTATCTTTTGTTACAGAACATCATTAGTGCTTCTTGTAAACCTCTTGCCAAGCCTAGTCATTCAAGATGAGCAAATTTCTTCTACCGCAATCAATGTCTACTCAAATTTCACAAAAATCTGTATTTTTTAGAATACAGATTTTTTGTAATTCTTTATGCATGAATTCAAAACCTAAGATAGAAGCAAAATAAACATATACCCTGCTACAAGTAAGTAAAACACAATAATAGTGCATATAAATAACACAGGGTACTAAGTAAACATTGTTTATGATTAGTTATGAGTGAGTATGCTCGTTACTCGAGTTTTCCAAGCATGCTCGGGTCACGGGTGTTCTCCGAATATCTTGGGCGTGCTAGATACTGTATTATGTTTGAGTCCCCGCAGCTGCATGATTTGCAGCTGTTATACAGCCTGAATACATGTGGGGATTCCCCAACAAACAGGCAATCCTTACATGTATTCAGGCATCTAGCAGCTGCAAATCATGCAGCTGCGTCAACAAAAACTAAATCTCCGAGCACTCAAACATAATCTATGAGCATGCCCAAGATTCTCGGAGAACACCCGAGCATGCTCGGAAAACTCAAGTAAGGAGCACACTTTCTCATTACTATTTATGATCAAACAATTGTAAAAAACTGTCACGCCAACACCAAGGTGTATCCTGGAAAGACTCCAGAGCCTAAGGCTATGTGCACACGATGCGGCTTTTGATGTGGATCCGCAGCGTTTTTGGAAGAGCGGAATTGCATCAAACCCGCAGTATAGTGCACAAACAATATTAGTCAATGTGAAATTCACATTTGGTGTGCACATGCTGCAAAAAAAAGGGTGGAATTGCAGCGTTTTTTTTTCTGCAGCATGTCAATTCTTTTTGCGGACCTGCAGCGTTTCTGCTCCCATTGACTTCCATTGTGTCAGGCCAATCAGAAACAAAACTGCAGGTTTAAAAAGATCTGCGGATTTGCTGTGGATGTGCCTGTGAGAAATGCTGCAGTTCGGGAGGGGGAAGAGTGTGTGGGCAGAGTTTGGGTGGATACTGTGTGTGTGGGCGGAGACTGTGTGTGCGGAGAAGATGTGCGTGTCTGTGTGTGGGTGTTTGTGTGTATCTCTGTGTGTCTATGTGTGTCTGCAGGGGTCGGCAAGGGTCTTCAGGGCTGTGCGGGGGTCTGCAGGGCTGTGTGTGTCTGTGTGCGTGGGTGTGCGGGGCTCTGTGGGGGTCTGCGGGGCTATGTGTGTGTGTGTGTGGGTGTGTGGGGCTGTGCAGGGCTGTATGTGTGTGTGTGTGCGGAGCTGTGTGTGGGTGTGCAGGTCTGTGTGTAGGCAGTCATCGTTTGATGGGACTACTAGTCCCATCTGGCTATGCCTGCTACAGTGACAGGTAGCCAGATGATAGGACAGTAGTAATCCCATCATCCGGCTACTGTGTTCAAGGGAAAAAAAAAACACATATAGACATACAGTACATACAGTACATACAACATACAGTACATACTCAACATACAGCTAATCCCCAAAGCCCTCGACCACCTGTAAAAAAATTAAAAATAATAAACCAACAGTATACTCAATGATCTGATGTAATCCATTTAATAACGAGTGTCCCACTACGATCTCCCATAGAGAGCTGTCACATTGGCAGATGCGACTGCTCTCCAGCGGCTCCAGGATACAATGACGGAAGGTGTCCTTCTGCACTGTATCCCTCCGCCACTGTGAGTATAGTATAGTTCATACTGTCACTTGCGGCACCGCTGCATGTGAAAATTCTCACCCTGCAATCCTGTAAAGTGAGAGGCCATTGAACCCTCTGTGATAACACTGCAGGAGCCATTGGAGGAGATCGTCGTGGGACACTTTTTTGCAGGAGATCGAGGGCATCATTTGGATTGGCAGAAATATAGAGATGGCAAAACTGTGTAGCGTTTTATTTCATTAAAATACTTTATTCTGCATGTGTGTGTGTTTATTTAACCCATTAACAACTATAGGATAGGTGTCTTATTGACGCCCTCCATTACTAAGCCAGCTTGATGTCACCTTACAATTCAAAGGTGACATTAACCCACTATTACCCCATATGCCACCATACAGGGCAGTGGGAAGAGAGAGGCTAAGTGCTGGAATTGGCGCATCTTACAGATGCGCCATTTCTGGGGAGGCTGAGTGCTGGTGTTTGTAGCCGGGGGGCAATATCCATGGTTTCTTCCTAGGCTATGAATATCAGCCCGCAGCTGTCTGCATAGCCTTTTCTGGCTATTAACTATAGGGTGACCCCATGTTGTTTTTTGGGGGGTCTTCCTACTTTAGTAGCCAGTAAAGGCTAAATTTATAGCTTCGGGCTGATATTCATAGCCTGGGAAGATCCATGGATATTACCCCTTCCCAGGCTATAAACATCAGCCCCTTGTCTCTGGCTTTCCTTCTCTGGTGCAGAAAATTGCACGGGAGCCCACGCTATTTTTTTTTTTTCATTTTTTTAAAATGAAACAGATATTGCGTTTAAGGCCGGGGTCACACTTGTGAGAAACTTGCACGAGGCTCTCACATCAATACCAGGCACTGCCGCCGGCACTCGGTACTGGAGCTTGGAGCTGCATGTATTTCTATGCATCTGAACACTCCGGGCTCGAGTGCCGGTGGCAGTGCCGGGTATTGAGATGCGACTCCGAGACTCGTGCGAGTTTCTCGCAAGAGTGACCCCGGCCTAACGCAGACTTTGTGTGTGTGTGTCTTAATTTAGCTCTTTATGTACCATTTTATTATGTTTATTACAAAACATCAGGCTTGGTATTATCTATCTATCTATCTATCTATCTATCTATCTATGTATCTATCTATATAGATATATAGATAGATATATCTATAGATAGATGTATAGATATCGATAGATGTATAGATATCGATAGGTAATAGATAATAGATAGATACATAGATATATAGATAGATAGATCAATAGATCTATCTATCTATTATTTATCTATTATCTATCTACATATCTATCTACCTATCTATTTTCTATCTATCTATATATCTATAGATCTATCATCTCTTTATCTATCTATACATCTATCATCTATCCCATATCTATCTATCGATCTGTCTATCTTTCAGTGTGTGTAAACATTATTCTTCAATGGCTTATGTAAATGAAGAGGTTGGACAAGAAATGACATCACTATTCTTTTTTTTTGTTCAATGATAGATCTTTATTTAGCTTTCAAAAACGCATACAAATCCGCATGAAATAAACGCATGAAAATCCGCATAAAAAACACATTGTTTTTTACCTGCGTTTTCTGCCATGAGATGCAGAATCTGCGCAGAAACTTCCACAGGCAAATCTGCAACGTGTGCACATACCCTTACAGGGAATATTCAATTTATGGAGAATAACTTCAAATCGAATGTCCCAGTAAGATTCACACGATTTGGCAAATTTGAAAATTGTCAGATCTGCTCATCTCTACTCCTCTCTGTTGCATAGTCTACAAAGAGTCTTCATGAAGATAAGAGTTAGTAAATAATATATTTTTGCAAGCAAATTTTGCATTGGAACTACTCTACAGTATGTAAGGTTAGTTCCATGTACAGCTTGCTTTTTATTATAACTGGCACACAAATTGCCAATTTTAACACATTTTCTTCACAGTTTACTTATGTACCTTTTGACGGACTAATAGAAAAGGAATAAACCTGAACGGGACAAAAAGCACAATAGGATCTTATCTTTATAGACAGTGTGGAGGAAAATACATGCTCACCTGATAAGGTTGTGTGCACAAAACCACTGAAAGAGGCTAAAGATACCGTTACACTAAACGACTGATGCCGAAGTGCCCCTGCAGTACCCGGGTAACCAGGGTAAACATCGGGTTACTAAGTGCAGGGGCGCGCTTAGTAACCCGATATTTACCCTGGTTACCATTGTAAAAGTTAAAAAAAAAACAACTAGATACTCACATTCCGATGTCTGTCACGTCCCCCGCCGTCAGCTTCCCGCACTGACATCTTACAGATGCACCATTTCTGGGGAGGCTGAGTGCTGGTGTTTGTAGCCGGGGGGCAATATCCATGGTTTCTTCCTAGGCTATGAATATCAGCCCGCAGCTGTCTGCATAGCCTTTTCTGGCTATTAACTATAGGGTGACCCCATGTTGTTTTTTGGGGGGTCTTCCTACTTTAGTAGCCAGTAAAGGCTAAATTTATAGCTTCGGGCTGATATTCATAGCCTGGGAAGATCCATGGATATTACCCCTTCCCAGGCTATAAACATCAGCCCCTTGTCTCTGGAGGAGAAGGAAATTCTCTGGTGCAGAAAATTGCACAGGAGCCCACGCTATTTTTTTTTTCATTTTTTTAAAATGAAACAGATATTGCGTTTAAGGCCGGGGTCACACTTGTGAGAAACTTGCACGAGGCTCTCACATCAATACCAGGCACTGCCGCCGGCACTCGGTACTGGAGCTTGGAGCTGCATGTATTTCTATGCATCTGAACACTCCGGGCTCGAGTGCCGGTGGCAGTGCCGGGTATTGAGATGCGACTCCGAGACTCGTGCGAGTTTCTCACAAGAGTGACCCCGGCCTAACGCAGACTTTGTGTGTGTGTGTCTTAATTTAGCTCTTTATGTACCATTTTATTATGTTTATTACAAAACATCAGGCTTGGTATTATCTATCTATCTATCTATAGATAGATATATCTATAGATAGATGTATAGATATCGATAGATGTATAGATATCGATAGGTAATAGATAATAGATAGATACATCGATATATAGATAGATAGATCAATAGATCTATCTATCTATTCTTTATCTATTATCTATCTACATATCTATCTACCTATCTATTTTCTATCTATCTATATATCTATCATCTCTCTATCTATCTATACATCTATCATCTATCCCACATCTATCTATCGATCTGTCTATCTTTCTGTGTGTGTAAACATTATTCTTCAATGGCTTATGTAAATGAAGAGGTTGGACAAGAAATGACATCACTATTCTTTTTTTTGTTCAATGATAGATCTTTATTTAGCTTTCAAAAACGCATACAAATCCGCATGAAATAAACGCATAAAAATCCGCATCAAAAACACATTGATTTTTACCTGCGTTTTCTGCCATGAGATGCAGAATCTGCGCAGAAACTTCCACAGGCAAATCTGCAACGTGTGCACATACCCTAACAGGGAACATTCAATTTATGGAGAATAACTTCAAATCGAATGTCCCAGTAAGATTCACACGATTTGGCAAATTTGAAAATTGTCAGATCTGCTCATCTCTACTCCTCTCTGTTGCATAGTCTACAAAGAGTCTTCATGAAGATAAGAGTTAGTAAATAAAATATTTTTGCAAGCGAATTTTGCATTGGAACTACTCTACAGTATGTAAGGTTAGTTCCATGTACAGCTTGCTTTTTATTATAACTGGCACACAAATTGCCAATTTTAACACATTTTCTTCACAGTTTACTTATGTACCTTTTGACGGACTAATAGAAAAGGAATAAACCTGAACGGAACAAAAAGCACAATAGGGTCTTATCTTTATAGACAGTGTGGAGGAAAATACATGCTCACCTGATAAGGTTGTGTGCACAAAACCACTGAAAGAGGCTAAAGATACCGTTACACTAAACGACTTACCAACGATCATGACCAGCGATACGACCTGGCCGTGATCGTTGGTAAGTCGTTGTGTGGTCGCTGGGGAGCTGTCACACAGACAGCTCTCTCCATTGACCAACGATCCGGGGAATGACTTCAGCATCATTGAAACTGTCTTCAATGATGCCGAAGTGCCCCTGCAGCACCCGGGTAACCAGGGTAAACATCGGGTTACTAAGTGCAGGGCCGCGCTTAGTAACCCGATATTTACCCTGGTTACCATTGTAAAAGTAAAAAAAAAAAAAACTAGATACTCACATTCCGATGTCTGTCACGTCCCCCGCCGTCAGCTTCCCGCACTGACTGTGTCAGTGCCGGCCTTAAAGCAGAGCACAGCGGTGACGTCACCGCTGTGCTCTGCTTTACGGCCGGCGCTGACAGTCAGTGCAGGGAAGCTGACGGCTGGGGACGTGACAGACATTGGAATGTGAGTATGTAGTGTTTTTTTTTTTACTTTTACAATGGTAACCAGTGTAAATATCGGGTTACTAAGCGCGGCCCTGCGCTTAGTAACCCGTTATTTACCCTGGTTACAAGTGAACACATCGCTGGATCGGCGTCACACACGCCGATCCAGCGATGACAGCGGGTGATCAGCGACCAAAAAAAGGTCCTGATCATTCCCCACGACCAACGATCTCCCAGCAGGGGCCTGATCGTTGGTCGCTGTCACACATAACGAGATCGTTAGCGGGATCGTTGCTACGTCACAAAAAGTGTGACATTGCAACGATATCGTTAACAATATCGTTATGTGTGAAGGTACCTTTAGGCTACTTTCACACTTCCATTTTCTGGGGTCCGTCGTGGTGCAGTAAAATGACGTATCGACGTACGTCATGAAAATAGGTAAAAATGTGTGCGATGGATCCAGTGTAATACATAGTAACATAGTAACATAGTTAGTAAGGCCGAAAAAAGACATTTGTCCATCCAGTTCAGCCTATATTCCGTCATAATAAATCCCCAGATCTACGTCCTTTTACAGAACCTAATAATTGTATGATACAATATTGTTCTGCTCCAGGAAGACATCCAGGCCTCTCTTGAACCCCTCGACTGAGTTCGCCATCACCACCTCCTCAGGCAAGCAATTCCAGATTCTCACTGCCCTAACAGTAAAGAATCCTCTTCTATGTTGGTGGAAAAACCTTCTCTCCTCCAGACGCAAAGAATGCCCCCTTGTGCCCGTCACCTTCCTTGGTATAAACAGATCCTCAGCGAGATATTTGTATTGTCCCCTTATATACTTATACATGGTTATTAGATCGCCCCTCAGTCGTCTTTTTTCTAGACTAAATAATCCTAATTTCGCTAATCTATCTGGGTATTGTAGTTCTCCCATCCCCTTTATTAATTTTGTTGCCCTCCTTTGTACTCTCTCTAGTTCCATTATATCCTTCCTGAGCACCGGTGCCCAAAACTGGACACAGTACTCCATGTGCGGTCTAACTAGGGATTTGTACAGAGGCAGTATAATGCTCTCATCATGTGTATCCAGACCTCTTTTAATGCACCCCATGATCCTGTTTGCCTTGGCAGCTGCTGCCTGGCACTGGCTGCTCCAGGTAAGTTTATCATTAACTAGGATCCCCAAGTCCTTCTCCCTGTCAGATTTACCCAGTGGTTTCCCGTTCAGTGTGTAATGGTGATATTGATTCCTTCTTCCCATGTGTATAACCTTACATTTATCATTGTTAAACCTCATCTGCCACCTTTCAGCCCAAGTTTCCAACTTATCCAGATCCATCTGTAGCAGAATACTATCTTCTCTTGTATTAACTGCTTTACATAGTTTTGTATCATCTGCAAATATCGATATTTTACTGTGTAAACCTTCTACCAGATCATTAATGAATATGTTGAAGAGAACAGGTCCCAATACTGACCCCTGCGGTACCCCACTGGTCACAGCGACCCAGTTAGAGACTATACCATTTATAACCACCCTCTGCTTTCTATCACTAAGCCAGTTACTAACCCATTTACACACATTTTCCCCCAGACCAAGCATTCTCATTTTGTGTACCAACCTCTTGTGCGGCACGGTATCAAACGCTTTGGAAAAATCGAGATATACCACGTCCAATGACTCACCGTGGTCCAGCCTATAGCTTACCTCTTCATAAAAATTGATTAGATTGGTTTGACAGGAGCGATTTCTCATAAACCCATGCTGATATGGAGTTAAACAGTTATTCTCATTGAGATAATCCAGAATAACATCCCTCAGAAACCCTTCAAATATTTTACCAACAATAGAGGTTAGACTTACTGGCCTATAATTTCCAGGTTCACTTTTAGAGCCCTTTTTGAATATTGGCACCACATTTGCTATGCGCCAGTCCTGCGGAACAGACCCTGTCGCTATAGAGTCCCTAAAAATAAGAAATAATGGTTTATCTATTACATTACTTAGTTCCCTTAGTACTCGTGGGTGTATGCCATCCGGACCCGGAGATTTATCTATTTTAATCTTATTTAGCCGGTTTCGCACCTCTTCTTGGGTTAGATTGGTGACCCTTAATATAGGGTTTTCATTGTTTCTTGGGATTTCACCTAGCATTTCATTTTCCACCGTGAATACCGTGGAGAAGAAGGTGTTTAATATGTTAGCTTTTTCCTCGTCATCTACAACCATTCTTTCCTTACTATTTTTTAAGGGGCCTACATTTTCAGTTTTTATTCTTTTACTATTGATATAGTTGAAGAACAGTTTGGGATTAGTTTTACTCTCCTTAGCAATGTGCTTCTCTGTTTCCTTTTTGGCAGCTTTAATTAGTTTTTTAGATAAAGTATTTTTCTCCCTATAGTTTTTTAGAGCTTCAATGGTGCCATCCTGCTTTAGTAGTGCAAATGCTTTCTTTTTACTGTTAATTGCCTGTCTTACTTCTTTGTTTAGCCACATTGGGTTTTTCCTATTTCTAGTCCTTTTATTCCCACAAGGTATAAACCGCTTACACTGCCTATTTAGGATGTTCTTAAACATTTCCCATTTATTATCTGTATTCTCATTTCTGAGGATATTGTCCCAGTCTACCAGATTAAGGGCATCTCTAAGCTGGTCAAACTTTGCCTTCCTAAAGTTCAGTGTTTTTGTGACTCCCTGACAAGTCCCCCTAGTGAAAGACAGGTGAAACTGTACAATATTGTGGTCGCTATTTCCTAGATGCCCAACCACCTGCAGATTTGTTATTCTGTCAGGTCTATTAGATAGTATTAGGTCTAAAAGTGCTGCTCCTCTGGTTGGATTCTGCACCAATTGTGAAAGATAATTTTTCTTGGTTATTAGCAGAAACCTGTTGCCTTTATGGGTTTCACAGGTTTCTGTTTCCCAGTTAATATCCGGGTAGTTAAAGTCCCCCATAACCAGGACCTCATTATGGGTTGCAGCTTCATCTATCTGCTTTAGAAGTAGACTTTCCATGCTTTCTGTTATATTTGGGGGTTTGTAACAGACCCCAATGAGAATTTTGTTACCATTTTTCCCTCCATGAATTTCAACCCATATGGACTCGACATCTTCATTCCCTTCGCTAATATCCTCCCTTAAAGTGGACTTTAGACAAGACTTTACATAGAGACAAACCCCTCCTCCTCTCCGATTTTTACGATCCTTTCTAAACAGACTGTAACCCTGTAAGTTAACTGCCCAGTCATAGCTTTCATCTAACCATGTCTCGGTTATTCCCACTATGTCAAAGTTACCTGTAGATATTTCTGCTTCTAGTTCTTCCATCTTGTTTGTCAGGCTTCTGGCGTTTGCGAGCATGCAGTTTAGAGGATTTTGTTTTGATCCAATCTCCTCACTGTGGATTGTTTTAGAAATGTTCTTACCTCCCTTCTGAGTATGTTTCCCTGGGTCGTCTTTGTACGAGTCTAATGTTTTTCTTCCCGTCCCCTCTTCTTCTAGTTTAACGCCCTCCTGATGAGTGTAGCGAGTCTTCTGGCGAATGTGTGTTTCCCAGGTTTGTTGAGGTGTAGTCCGTCTCTGGCGAGGAGTCCATCATACCAGTAATTCACACCGTGGTCCAGGAATCCAAATCCTTGTTGTCTGCACCATCGTCTTAGCCAGTTGTTTGCATCAAGGATCCTGTTCCATCTCCTGGTGCCATGCCCATCTACTGGAAGGATAGAAGAAAAAACTACCTGTGCATCCAGTTCCTTTACTTTCTTCCCCAACTCTTCAAAGTCCTTGCAGATTGTCGGTAGGTCCTTCCTTGCCGTGTCATTGGTGCCAACATGTATCAGAAGAAATGGGTGGACGTCCTTGGAGCTGAAGAGCTTTGGTATCCTATCGGTCACATCCTTGATCATCGCACCTGGAAGGCAGCATACTTCTCTTGCAGTTATGTCCGGTCTGCAGATGGCTGCTTCTGTGCCTCTCAGTAGTGAGTCTCCCACCACCACCACTCTTCGTTGCTTCTTGGCTGTACTTTTTGCTGTCACTTGTTGCTGTGTGCCCTTTTCTTTTTTGCTTGCTGGTATTGCTTCATTCTTAGGTGTGCCATCTTCATCCTCTACAAAGATTTGATATCGGTTCTTCAGTTGTGTGGTTGGTGATTTCTCCATGGTCTTCTTGCTTCTTTTGGTCACATGCTTCCACTCATCTGCTTTTGGAGGTTCTCTGACACTTTTTGCACCTTCTGTGACCAGTAGAGATGCTTCTGTTCTGTCTAGAAAGTCTTCATTCTCTTTGATGAGTTTCAAAGTTGCTATTCTTTCTTCCAGACCCCGCACCTTTTCTTCTAAAAGGGCCACTAGTCTACACTTCTGACAGGTGAAATTGGATTCTTCTTCTGGTCGATCTGTGAACATGTAGCACATGCTGCAGCTCACCATGTAGGTTGTCACATCTGCCATGTTGCTCCTAGATCCTGCTGACTTGCTGTGTGTTTTCCTTCTTGTGTAATATACTCAGCCAAGCTCTCTTGTAATAATGTCCTACAGGCAAAAATTTTTGGTGATGCTTTCGAAGCAGCTGGTCCCGGCTGTACCCAACGATCTTCTAGCTTAGGGAGACTTCGCTTCTCCCAGAAGGCACCTGGAATATGCAAATTAGCCTCCTGAAGCTTGAATCTCTGGTTTGGTGATGCTTTCGAAGCAGCTGGTCCCGGCTGTACCCAACGATCTTCTAGCTTAGGGAGACTTCGCTTCTCCCAGAAGGCACCTGGAATATGCAAATTAGCCTCCTGAAGCTTGAATCTCTGGTTTGGTGATGCTTTCGAAGCAGCTGGTCCCGGCTGTACCCAACGATCTTCTAGCTTAGGGAGACTTCGCTTCTCCCAGAAGGCACCTGGAATATGCAAATTAGCCTCCTGAAGCTTGAATCTCTGGTTTGGTGATGCTTTAGAAGCAGCTGGTCCCGGCTGTACCCAACGATCTTCTAGCTTAGGGAGACTTCGCTTCTCCCAGAAGGCACCTGGAATATGCAAATTAGCCTCCTGAAGCTTGAATCCCTGGTTTGGTGATGCTTTCGAAGCAGCTGGTCCCGGCTGTACCCAACGATCTTCTAGCTTAGGGAGACTTCGCTTCTCCCAGAAGGCACCTGGAATATGCAAATTAGCCTCCTGAAGCTTGAATCTCTGGTTTGGTGATGCTTTCGAAGCAGCTGGTCCCGGCTGTACCCAACGATCTTCTAGCTTAGGGAGACTTCGCTTCTCCCAGAAGGCACCTGGAATATGCAAATTAGCCTCCTGAAGCTTGAATCTCTGGTTTGGTGATGCTTTCGAAGCAGCTGAACCCGGCTGTACCCAACGATCTTCTAGCTTAGGGAGACTTCGCTTCTCCCAGAAGGCACCTGGAATATGCAAATTAGCCTCCTGAAGCTTGAATCTCTGGTTTGGTGATGCTTTCGAAGCAGCTGGTCCCGGCTGTACCCAACGATCTTCTAGCTTAGGGAGACTTCGCTTCTCCCAGAAGGCACCTGGAATATGCAAATTAGCCTCCTGAAGCTTGAATCCCTGGTTTGGTGATGCTTTCGAAGCAGCTGGTCCCGGCTGTACCCAACGATCTTCTAGCTTAGGGAGACTTCGCTTCTCCCAGAAGGCACCTGGAATATGCAAATTAGCCTCCTGAAGCTTGAATCTCTGGTTTGGTGATGCTTTCGAAGCAGCTGGTCCCGGCTGTACCCAACGATCTTCTAGCTTAGGGAGACTTCGCTTCTCCCAGAAGGCACCTGGAATATGCAAATTAGCCTCCTGAAGCTTGAATCCCTGGTTTGGTGATGCTTTCGAAGCAGCTGGTCCCGGCTGTACCCAACGATCTTCTAGCTTAGGGAGACTTTGCTTCTCCCAGAAGGCACCTGGAATATGCAAATTAGCCTCCTGAAGCTTGAATCTCTGGTTTGGTGATGCTTTCGAAGCAGCTGGTCCCGGCTGTACCCAACGATCTTCTAGCTTAGGGAGACTTCGCTTCTCCCAGAAGGCACCTGGAATATGCAAATTAGCCTCCTGAAGCTTGAATCTCTGGTTTGGTGATGCTTTCGAAGCAGCTGGTCCCGGCTGTACCCAACGATCTTCTAGCTTAGGGAGACTTCGCTTCTCCCAGAAGGCACCTGGAATATGCAAATTAGCCTCCTGAAGCTTGAATCTCTGGTTTCAAAATTTTTGCCTGTAGGACATTATTGCAAGAGAGCTTGGCTGAGTAGATTACACAAGAAGGAAAACACACAGCAAGTCAGCAGGATCTAGGAGCAACATGGCAGATATGACAACCTACATGGTGAGCTGCAGCATGTGCTACATGTTCACAGATCGACCAGAAGAAGAATCCAATTTCACCTGTCAGAAGTGTCGACTAGTGGCCCTTTTAGAAGAAAAGGTGCGGGGTCTGGAAGAAAGAATAGCAACTTTGAAACTCATCAAAGAGAATGAAGACTTTCTAGACAGAACAGAAGCATCTCTACTGGTCACAGAAGGTGCAAAAAGTGTCAGAGAACCTCCAAAAGCAGATGAGTGGAAGCATGTGACCAAAAGAAGCAAGAAGACCATGGAGAAATCACCAACCACACAACTGAAGAACCGATATCAAATCTTTGTAGAGGATGAAGATGGCACACCTAAGAATGAAGCAATACCAGCAAGCAAAAAAGAAAAGGGCACACAGCAACAAGTGACAGCAAAAAGTACAGCCAAGAAGCAACGAAGAGTGGTGGTGGTGGGAGACTCACTACTGAGAGGCACAGAAGCAGCCATCTGCAGACCGGACATAACTGCAAGAGAAGTATGCTGCCTTCCAGGTGCGATGATCAAGGATGTGACCGATAGGATACCAAAGCTCTTCAGCTCCAAGGACGTTCACCCATTTCTTCTGATACATGTTGGCACCAATGACACGGCAAGGAAGGACCTACCGACAATCTGCAAGGACTTTGAAGAGTTGGGGAAGAAAGTAAAGGAACTGGATGCACAGGTAGTTTTTTCTTCTATCCTTCCAGTAGATGGGCATGGCACCAGGAGATGGAACAGGATCCTTGATGCAAACAACTGGCTATGACGATGGTGCAGACAACAAGGATTTGGATTCCTGGACCACGGTGTGAATTACTGGTATGATGGACTCCTTGCCAGAGACGGACTACACCTCAACAAACCTGGGAAACACACATTCGCCAGAAGACTCGCTACACTCATCAGGAGGGCGTTAAACTAGAAGAAGAGGGGACGGGAAGAAAAACATTAGACTCGAACAAAGACGACCCAGGAAAACATACTCAGAAGGGAGGTAAGAACATTTCTAAAACAATCCACAGTGAGGAGATTGGAACAAAACAAAATCCTCTGAACTGCATGCTCGCAAACGCCAGAAGCCTGACAAACAAGATGGAAGAACTAGAAGCAGAAATATCTACAGGTAACTTTGACATAGTGGGAATAACCGAGACATGGTTAGATGAAAGCTATGACTGGGCAGTTAACTTACAGGGTTACAGTCTGTTTAGAAAGGATCGTAAAAATCGGAGAGGAGGAGGGGTTTGTCTCTATGTAAAGTCTTGTCTAAAGTCCACTTTAAGGGAGGATATTAGCGAAGGGAATGAGGATGTCGAGTCCATATGGGTTGAAATTCATGGAGGGAAAAATGGTAACAAAATTCTCATTGGGGTCTGTTACAAACCCCCAAATATAACAGAAAGCATGGAAAGTCTACTTCTAAAGCAGATAGATGAAGCTGCAACCCATAATGAGGTCCTGGTTATGGGGGACTTTAACTACCCGGATATTAACTGGGAAACAGAAACCTGTGAAACCCATAAAGGCAACAGGTTTCTGCTAATAACCAAGAAAAATTATCTTTCACAATTGGTGCAGAATCCAACCAGAGGAGCAGCACTTTTAGACCTAATACTATCTAATAGACCTGACAGAATAACAAATCTGCAGGTGGTTGGGCATTTAGGAAATAGCGACCACAATATTGTGCAGTTTCACCTGTCTTTCACTAGGGGGACTTGTCAGGGAGTCACAAAAACATTGAACTTTAGGAAGGCAAAGTTTGAACAGCTTAGAGATGCCCTTAATCTGGTAGACTGGGACAATATCCTCAGAAATGAGAATACAGATAATAAATGGGAAATGTTTAAGAACATCCTAAATAGGCAGTGTAAGCGGTTTATACCTTGTGGGAATAAAAGGACTAGAAATAGGAAAAACCCAATGTGGCTAAACAAAGAAGTAAGACAGGCAATTAACAGTAAAAAGAAAGCATTTGCACTACTAAAGCAGGATGGCACCATTGAAGCTCTAAAAAACTATAGGGAGTTAAGAACATGACGGATCCATCGTACAGAAATTCTGGGAATTAAATTTCCGGGGATGAGAGAGAGAGAGACTTTTTTCCCCCAGACTTGAAAATCCTTCCGGACATGTTCAGAAGGGAAAAACTGGATCTGTCGCTGGATTCCTGTGTGTGACGGTCAGCGACTGATCTTGCGTCTATAGACTTCCATTGTAGCCGACGACGGGCAGCGCAGGATAAGTCGCTGACCAATTTTCTGACGTGCACAAAAAACATTACAATGAACGTTTTCTCTGCACGACGGACCGCTATTTTACAATGGATCTAGTGCACGACGGATGAAACGGATGGCCATCCGTCACAATCCGTCGCTTATACAAGTCTATGGGAAAATGCAGGATCCTGCATTCTCAAAAATCTACGGATTGTGATGGATCTGAAAAGACGGAAGTTTGAAAGTAGCCTTAGGCTGCTGTAGACCCATGAAGAAGAAATCAAAGGTGAAAGAATGGTATGGGTTCACGAGTGCTGCCATCAGTTGATCATAGGAAGACAGAAATCCAAAAACCAATTGCTGTGGTTTATTGGTCAACGTTAGGGTTGAGCGAAACGGGTCATTCATTATCAAAAGTCGCCGACTTTTGGCAAAGTCGGGTTTCATGAAACCCGATCCGACCCCTGTGCGGGGTCGGCCATGCGGTACGCGACTTTCGCGCCAAAGTCGCGTTTCAATGATGCGAAAAGCGCCATTTCTCAGCCAATGAAGGTAAATGCAGAGTGTGGGCAGCGTGATGACATAGGTCCTGGTCCCCACCATCTTAGAGAAGGGCATTGCAGTGATTGGCTTGCTGTCTGCGGCGTCACAGGGGCTATAAAGGGGCGTTCCCGCCGACCGCCATGTTACTGCTGCTGATCTGAGCTTAGGGAGAGGTTGCTGCCGCTTCGTCAGAAGCAGGGATAGCGTTAGGCAGGGTCCATTAACCACCAAACCGCTTGTGCTGTAGCTATTTCCACTGCCCAACACCACCTTCGGTGTGCAGGGACAGTGGAAGCTACATTTTTTTTTTTCCCCTCAGCGCTGTAGCTCATTGGGCTGCCCTAGAAGGCTCCCTGATAGCTGCATTGCTGTGTGTATGCCGCTGTGCAAACCAACTGCTTTTTTCAAAGCACAAATCCTCTTGTTCCTTCCTTTCTGCACAGCTATCTTTTTTGCTTGTCCACACTTTTTATTTAATTTGTGCATCAGTCCACTACTTATTGCTGCCTGCCATACCTGGCTGAGATTACTGCAGGGAGATAGTAATTGTTGGACACTCCCTGTTTTTTTTTTTTTTTTTTTTGTGGGAGATTAAGATTGACATTTCTGCTAGAGTGCCATCCCTGTGTGTGCCATCTCTCACTCAGTGGGCCATAGAAAGCCTATTTATTTTTTTGCTTGATTTGGGTTATAAAATCTACCTGAAAAAATCACTACATCAATCAGTGGGAGAAAAATATTGGCCTCAGGGCTTGTGTGCCACTCTTGACTCCTGTGTGTGCCATCTCTCAGTCAGTGGGCCATAGAAAGCCTATTTATTTTTTTGCTTGATTTGGGTTCTAAAATCTACCTGAAAAAATCACTACATCAATCAGTGGGAGAAAAATATTGAATCAGCTGTGGAGGATATCCACTAATAAAACATAACTTTTAATATTAAATGCTAAAAACTGCACATCCAACAGGACACAAACGAAAAAAACATACAAAGTGCTCAGGTGAACCAGTGCTCAATAAAAAAGAATGGTTGGATCTCACCCAAGCTGCCGGACACTGTATACTTCCGTACGACACAGTAGAGATCCAATTAGATGAGGAGGGGCAGGGCTGAAGTAGTATGTCTACCCTGTAACCCCTCTGTAACTCCTGTCCTGACAAGGACAGGCCCCAAATGGACCTTGCTCTAAGGGACCAGCCCACCCAATATGTGTAAAGGCAGAGTCCCAAAACCTCTTGAAACGTAGAATCTTCCTCCCTACGCGTTTCAACTCCGGTCATGGAGAATCATCAGGGGAGTCATATGGAAAAAAGTGCCAACGGGCACAGAGATGTAAGTCCGTCTAAATTGTGGGGCCTGCAGTGGCTAGGTAACCCACGCTGGAGATGACCGTCTGTGTCCACAGTCTCTGGTAGAGTACTGTATGTACTGCTACCTAGTACTGTATGTACTCTACCAGAGACTGTGGACACAGACGGTCATCTCCAGCGTGGGTTACCTAGCCACTGCAGGCCCCACAATTTAGACGGACTTACATCTCTGTGCCCGTTGGCACTTTTTTCCATATGACTCCCCTGATGATTCTCCATGACCGGAGTTGAAACGCGTAGGGAGGAAGATTCTACGTTTCAAGAGGTTTTGGGACTCTGCCTTTACACATATTGGGTGGGCTGGTCCCTTAGAGCAAGGTCCATTTGGGGCCTGTCCTTGTCAGGACAGGAGTTACAGAGGGGTTACAGGGTAGACATACTACTTCAGCCCTGCCCCTCCTCATCTAATTGGATCTCTACTGTGTCGTACGGAAGTATACAGTGTCTGGCAGCTTGGGTGAGATCCAACCATTCTTTTTTATTGAGCACTGGTTCACCTGAGCACTTTGTATGTTTTTTTCGTTTGTGTCCTGTTGGATGTGCAGTTTTTAGCATTTAATATTAAAAGTTATGTTTTATTAGTGGATATCCTCCACAGCTGATTCTGTCTTGAGCCAGGGGGTATATATATGGTGTGTTTTTTGCACACTATTGCTTTTTCTGGAGAAAAATATTGGCCTCAGGGCTTGTGTGCCACTCCTGACTCCTGTGTGCATCATCACTCACAATCAGTGGGCCATAGAAAGCCCATTTTTTTTTTTTTTTGCTTTATTTGGGTTCTAAATTCTACCTGAAAAAATCAATAAATCAATCAGTGGGAGATTAATATTGGCCTTTGGGCTTGTGTGCCAGTCCTAAGCATGCCATCTCTCTCTCTCAGATAGTGGGCCATAGAAAGCCTATTTATTATTTTTTTTATTGGGTTTATAAATTTTCCCTGGAACAAAAAAAAAAAAAGTGGGAGATTAATATTGGCCTCTGGGCTTGTGTGCCAGTCCTGAGCGTGCCATCTCTCTCACAAATAGTGGGCCATAGAAAGCCTATTTATTTTTATTTTTTTGGTTTTATAAATTCTCCCTGAAAAAAAAAGGGAGATTAATATTGGCCTTTGGGCTTGTGTGCCAGTCCTAAGCTGTTGTGAATTCTGTGGCTGAATTCACTCCTGTGGTCACAAGTGGTACTGCAGCTTCTGGGCTTCCTCCCTCAGGTGTTCTGGTGAGCTCGTTGGCTGCCTTGTTATTTAACTCCACCTGATTCTGTCTTCCTTGCTCCTTGTCAATGTTCCAGTGTTGGATCTGAGCTTCTGGATCTTTCCTGTAGCCTGCTGCTCTGCTTAGATAAGTGCTTCTTTGCTTTGGTTGCTGTTTTTTCTGTCCAGCTTGTCTTTTTGTTTTTGCAGGAAGCTCTGAGACGCAAAGGGTGTACCGCCGTGCTGTTAGTTCGGCACGGTGGGTCTTTTTGCCCCCTTTGCGTGGTTTTTTGCTTTAGGGTTTTTTGTAGACTGCAAAGTTCTCGTTGCTATCCTCGCTCTATCTAGAATATCGGGCCTCACTTTGCTGAATCTATTTCATCCCTACGTTTTGTCATTTCATCTTGCTAACAGTCATTATATGTGGGGGGCTGCCTTTTCCTTTGGGGTATTTCTCTGAGGCAAGTCAGGCTTGTATTTCTATCTTCAGGCTAGTCAGTTCCTCAGGCTGTGCCGAGTTGCATAGGTAGTGTCAGGCGCAATCCACAGCTGCCTTTAGTTGTGTTCAGGATAGGTTCAGGTATTGCGGTCTACAGAGATTCCACGTCTCAGAGCTCGTTCTATTGTTTTTGGGTTATTGTCAGATCACTGTATGTGCTCTGATTACTGCACACTGTGTTACTGGATTGCCTTCATAACAGTGCAAGGAGCCAAACTAATGATTCTCAATAGAGGGAAAAAAGAAGTTCTGACATCATTTTTTTTTCTCAGCTCTGTGTTCAGTCTTTTTTTTCCCCTAGACATTAGGGTGCTTCAGGACACAGCTGTGGACATGGATATTCAGGCTCTGTGCTCTTCAATGGATAATCTCGTTATAAATGTACAAAAGATTCAAGATACAATTGATCAGAAATCTATGCTAGAACCAAGAATTCCTATTCCTGATTTGTTTTTTGGTGATAGAACTAAGTTTCTGAGCTTCAAAAATAATTGTAAGCTATTTCTGGCCTTGAAACCTCATTCTTCTGGTAATTCAGTTCAACAGGTTTTGATTATTATTTCTTTTTTGCGCGGCGACCCTCAGGACTGGGCATTTTCTCTTGCGCCAGGAGACCCTGCATTGAGTGGTGTTGATGCGTTTTTCCTGGCGCTCGGATTGCTGTACGATGAGCCTAATTCAGTGGATCAGGCTGAGAAAAATTTGCTGGCTTTGTGCCAGGGTCAGGATGATATAGAAGTATATTGTCAGAAATTTAGGAAGTGGTCAGTACTCACTCTGTGGAATGAATCTGCGCTGGCAGCTTTGTTCAGAAAGGGTCTCTCTGAGGCTCTTAAGGATGTCATGGTGGGTTTTCCTATGACTGCTGGTTTGAATGAGTCTATGTCTTTGGCCATTCAGATCGGTCGTCGCTTGCGCGAGCGTAAATCTGTGCACCATCTGGCAGTATTGTCTGAGATTAAACCTGAGCCTATGCAGTGCGATAGGACTATGACAGAGTTGAACGGCAAGAACACAGACGTCTGAATGGGCTGTGTTTCTACTGTGGTGATTCCACTCATGCTATTTCTGATTGTCCTAAGCGCACTAAGCGGTTCGATAGGTCTGCCGTCATTGGTACTGTACAGTCCAAATTCCTTCTGTCCATTACCTTGATATGCTCTTTGTCATCGTAGTCTGTCATGGCATTTGTGGATTCAGGCGCTGCCCTGAATCTGATGGATTTGGATTATGCTAAACGTTGTGGGTTTTTCTTGGAGCCTTTGCGGTGTCCTATTCCATTGAGAGGAATTGATGCTACACCTTTGGCCAAGAATAAACCTCAGTACTGGGCCTAGCTGACCATGTGCATGGCTCCTGCACATCAGGAAGTTATTCGCTTTCTGGTGCTACATAATCTGCATGATGTGGTCGTGTTGGGGTTGCCATGGCTACAAACCCATAATCCAGTATTAGATTGGAACTCTATGTCGGTATCCAGCTGGGGTTGTCAGGGGGTACATGGTGATGTTCCATTTTTGTCTATTTCGTCATCCACTCCTTCTGAGGTCCCAGAGTTCTTGTCTGATTATCAGGATGTATTTGAAGAGCCCAAGTCCGATGCCCTACCTCCGCATAGGGATTGTGATTGTGCTATCAATTTGATTCCTGGTAGTAAATTCCCTAAAGGTCGTTTATTTAATTTATCCGTGCCTGAACACACCGCTATGCGCAGTTATGTGAAGGAATCCCTGGAGAAGGGACATATTCGCCCATCGTCATCACCACTGGGAGCAGGGTTCTTTTTTGTAGCCAAGAAGGATGGTTCGCTGAGACCGTGTATTGATTACCGCCTTCTTAATAAGATCACTGTTAAGTTTCAGTATCCCTTGCCATTGTTATCTGACTTGTTTGCTCGGATTAAGGGGGCTAGTTGGTTCACTAAGATAGATCTTCGTGGTGCGTATAATCTGGTGAGAATCAGGCAAGGAGATGAATGGAAGACGGCATTTAATACGCCCGAGGGTCATTTTGAGTATCTAGTGATGCCGTTCGGACTTGCCAATGCTCCATCTGTTTTTCAGTCTTTTATGCATGACATCTTCCGTGAGTATCTGGATAAATTCCTGATTGTTTACTTGGATGACATTTTGAACTTCTGAGATGATTGGGAGTCTCATGTGAAGCAGGTCAGAATGGTTTTCCAGGTCCTGCGTGCTAATTCTTTGTTCGTGAAGGGATCAAAGTGTCTCTTCGGTGTGCAGAAAGTTTCATTTTTGGGGTTCATCTTTTCCCCTTCTACTATCGAGATGGATCCGGTTAAGGTCCAAGCCATCCAGGATTGGACTCAGCCGACATCTCTGAAAAGTCTGCAAAAGTTCCTGGGCTTTGCTAATTTTTATCGTCGCTTCATCTGTAATTTTTCTAGCATTGCCAAACCATTGACCGATTTGACCAAGAAGGGTGCTGATTTGGTTAATTGGTCTTCTGCTGCCGTGGAAGCTTTTCAGGAGTTGAAGCGTCGTTTTTGTTCTGCCCCTGTGTTGTGTCAACCAGATGTTTCTCTTCCGTTCCAGGTCGAGGTTGATGCTTCTGAGATTGGAGCAGGGGCGGTTTTGTCACAGAGAGGTTCTGGTTGCTCAGTGTTGAAACCATGTGCTTTCTTTTCCAGGAAGTTTTCTGCTGCTGAGCGTAATTATGATGTGGGCAACCGAGAGTTGCTGGCCATGAAGTGGGCATTCGAGGAGTGGCGTCATTGGCTTGAAGGAGCTAAGCATCGCGTGGTGGTATTGACTGATCATAAGAACCTTACTTATCTCGAGTCTGCCAAGCGCTTGAATCCTAGACAGGCCCGTTGGTCGTTATTTTTTGCTCGCTTCAATTTTGTGATTTCGTACCTTCGGGGCTCTAAAAATGTGAAGGCGGATGCTCTGTCTAGGAGTTTTGTGCCCGACTCTCGGGGTTTATCTGAGCCGGCGAGTATCCTCAAGGAAGGAGTCATTGTGTCTGCCATCTCCCCTGATTTGCGGCGAGTGTTGCAAAAATTTCAGGCTAATAAACCTGATCGTTGTCCGGCCGAGAAACTGTTCGTCCCTGAGAGGTGGACTAGTAAAGTTATCTCTGAACTTCATTGTTCGGTGTTGGCTGGTCATCCAGGAATCTTTGGTACCAGAGAGTTAGTGGCTAGATCCTTCTGGTGGCCATCTCTGTCACGGGATGTACGTACATTTGTGCAGTCCTGTGGGATTTGTGCTAGGGCTAAGCCCTGCTGTTCACGTGCCAGTGGGTTGCTTTTGCCCTTGCCGGTCCCGAAGAGGCCTTGGACACATATTTCGATGGATTTCATTTCTGACCTTCCCGTTTCTCAAAAGATGTCAGTCATTTGGGTGGTCTGTGATCGCTTTTCTAAAATGGTCCATCTGGTGCCCTTGGTTAAATTGCCTTCCTCCTCTGATTTGGTGCCTTTGTTCTTCCAGCATGTGGTTCGTTTGCATGGCATTCCTGAGAATATTGTTTCTGACAGAGGTTCCCAGTTTGTTTCAAGGTTCTGGCGAGCCTTTTGTGGTAGGATGGGCATTGACCTATCTTTTTCCTCGGCTTTCCATCCTCAGACTAATGGCCAGACCGAACGAACCAATCAGACCTTGGAAACATATCTGAGATGTTTTGTTTCTGCAGACCAGGATGATTGGGTGTCCTTTTTGTCGTTGGCTGAGTTCGCCCTTAATAATCGGGCCAGCTCGGCTACCTTGGTCTCTCCATTTTTCTGCAATTCTGGGTTCCATCCTCGTTTCTCTTCAGGACAGGTTGAGTCTTCGGACTGTCCTGGTCTGGATTCTGTGGTGGACAGGTTGCAGCAGATCTGGACTCAGGTAGTGGACAATTTGACCTTGTCCCAGGAGAAGGCTCAACTATTCGCTAATCGCAGACGCCGTGTGGGTCCCCGACTTCGTGTTGGGGATCTGGTTTGGTTATCTTCTCGTCATATTCCTATGAAGGTTTCCTCTCCTAAATTTAAACCTCGTTTTATTGGTCCGTATAGGATTTCTGAGATTCTCAATCCTGTGTCCTTTCGTCTGACCCTCCCGGACTCCTTTTCCATACATAATGTATTCCATAGGTCGTTGTTGCGGAGATACGTGGCACCTATGGTTCCATCTGTTGAGCCTCCTGCCCCTGTTTTGGTGGAGGGGGAATTGGAGTATATTGTGGAGAAAATTTTGGATTCTCGTGTCTCTAGACGGAAAATCCAGTATCTGGTTAAATGGAAGGGTTATGCTCAGGAAGATAATTCCTGGGTTTTTGCCTCTGATGTCCATGCTCCAGATCTTGTTCGTGCCTTTCATGTGGCTCATCCTGGTCGGCCTGGGGGCTCTGGTGAGGGGTCGGTGACCCCTCCTCAAGGGGGGGGTACTGTTGTGAATTCTGTGGCTGAATTCACTCCTGTGGTCACAAGTGGTACTGCAGCTTCTGGGCTTCCTCCCTCAGGTGTTCTGGTGAGCTCGTTGGCTGCCTTGTTATTTAACTCCACCTGATTCTGTCTTCCTTGCTCCTTGTCAATGTTCCAGTGTTGGATCTGAGCTTCTGGATCTTTCCTGTGGCCTGCTGCTCTGCTTAGATAAGTGCTTCTTTGCTTTGGTTGCTGTTTTTTCTGTCCAGCTTGTCTTTTTGTTTTTGCAGGAAGCTCTGAGACGCAAAGGGTGTACCGCCGTGCCGTTAGTTCGGCACGGTGGGTCTTTTTGCCCCCTTTGCGTGGTTTTTTGCTTTAGGGTTTTTTGTAGACTGCAAAGTTCTCTTTGCTATCCTCGCTCTATCTAGAATATCGGGCCTCACTTTGCTGAATCTATTTCATCCCTACGTTTTGTCTTTTCATCTTGCTAACAGTCATTATATGTGGGGGGCTGACTTTTCCTTTGGGGTATTTCTCTGAGGCAAGTCAGGCTTGTATTTCTATCTTCAGGCTAGTCAGTTCCACAGGCTGTGCCGAGTTGCATAGGTAGTGTCAGGCGCAATCCACAGCTGCCTTTAGTTGTGTTCAGGATAAGTTCAGGTATTGCGGTCTACAGAGATTCCACGTCTCAGAGCTCGTTCTATTGCTTTTGGGTTATTGTCAGATCACTGTATGTGCTCTGATTACTGCACACTGTGTTACTGGATTGCCTTCATAACACTAAGCGTGCCATCTCTCTCTCTCAGATAGTGGGCCATAGAAAGCCTATTTATTTATTTTTTTATTGGGTTTATAAATTTTCCCTGGAACAAAAAAAAAAAGTGGGAGATTAATATTGGCCTCTGGGCTTGTGTGCCAGTCCTGAGCGTGCCATCTCTCTCACAAATAGTGGGCCATAGAAAGTCTATTTATTTATTTTTTTTTGGTTTTATAAATTCTCCCTGAAAAAAAAAAGGGAGATTAATATTGGCCTTTGGGCTTGTGTGCCAGTCCTAAGCGTGCCATCTCTCTCTCTCAGATAGTGGGCCATAGAAAGCCTATTTATTTATTTTTTTATTGGGTTTATAAATTTTCCCTGAAAAAAAATAAAAAGTGGGAGATTAATATTGGCCTCTGGGCTTGTGTGCCAGTCCTGAGCGTGCCATCTCTCTCACAAATAGTGGGCCATAGAAAGCCTATTTATGTTTTTGGTTGATTTGGGTTCTAAATTCTACCTGAAAAAATCAATAAATCAATCAGTGGGAGATAAATATTGGCCTCTGGGCTTGTGTGCCACTCCTGACTCCTGTGTGCGTCATCTCTCACTCAGTGGGCCATAGAAAGCCTTTTTTTGTTTTATTTGTTTTCTAAATTCTCCCTGAAAAAATCATTTTATTTTATTTGGTTTCTAAATTCTTCCTGAAAAAATCATTTTATTCTATTATTTTTTTTTCCTAAAGTCTCCCTGAAAAAAAAAAAAAAAAAAAAATCAGTGGGAGATAAATATTGCCCTTTCTGCTTGTGTGCGAGTCTTGACTCCTGGGTTTGCCATCTCTCTCTCTCTCTCCAATTGTGGGCCATAGAAAGCCTATTATTTTTTTAGCTTGATTTGGGTTCCAAAATCTACCTGAAAAAATCACTACATCAATCAGTGGGAGATAAATATTGGCCTCTGGGCTTGTGTGCCACTCCTGACTCCTGTGTGCGTCATCTCTCACTCAGTGGGCCATAGAAAGCCTTTTTTTGTTTTATTTGTTTTCTAAATTCTCCCTGAAAAAATCATTTTATTTTATTTGGTTTCTAAATTCTTCCTGAAAAAATTATTTTATTCTATTATTTTTTTTTCCTAAAGTCTTCTTGAAAAAAAAACAAAAACAAATCAGTGGGAGATTAATATTGCCCTTTCTGCTTGTGTGCCAGTCTTGACTCCTGGGTGTGCCATCTCTCTCTCTCTCTCTCTCTCTCTCTCTCCAATTGTGGGCCATAGAAAGCCTATTATTTTTTTAGCTTGATTTGGGTTCCAAAATCTACCTGAAAAAATCACTACATCAATCGGTGGGAGATAAATATTGGCCTCTGGGCTTGTGTGCCACTCCTGACTCCTGTGTGCGTCATCTCTCACTCAGTGGGCCATAGAAAGCCTTTTTTTGTTTTATTTGTTTTCTAAATTCTCCCTGAAAAAATCATTTTATTTTATTTGGTTTCTAAATTCTTCCTGAAAAAATCATTTTATTCTATTATTTTTTTTTCCTAAAGTCTCCCTGAAAAAAAAAAAAAAAACAAATCAGTGGGAGATTAATATTGCCCTTTCTGCTTGTGTGCCAGTCTTGACTCCTGGGTGTGCCATCTCTCTCTCTCTCTCTCTCTCCAATTGTGGGCCATAGAAAGCCTATTATTTTTTTAGCTTGATTTGGGTTCCAAAATCTACCTGAAAAAATCACTACATCAATCAGTGGGAGATAAATATTGGCCTCTGGGCTTGTGTGCCACTCCTGACTCCTGTGTGCGTCATCTCTCACTCAGTGGGCCATAGAAAGCCTTTTTTTGTTTTATTTGTTTTCTAAATTCTCCCTGAAAAAATCATTTTATTTTATTTGGTTTCTAAATTCTTCCTGAAAAAATCATTTTATTCTATTATTTTTTTTTCGTAAAGTCTCCCTGAAAAAAAAAAAACAATCAGTGGGAGATTAATATTGCCCTTTCTGCTTGTGTGCCAGTCTTGACTCCTGGGTGTGCCATCTCTCTCTCTCTCTCCAATTGTGGGCCATAGAAAGCCTAATATTTTTTTAGCTTGATTTGGGTTCCTTAATCTACCTGAAAAAATCACTACATCAATCAGTGGGAGATAAATATTGGCCTCTGGGCTTGTGTGCCACTCCTGACTCCTGTGTGCATCATCTCTCACTCAGTGGGCCATAGAAAGCCTTTTTTTGTTTTATTTGTTTTCTAAATTCTCCCTGAAAAAATCATTTTATTTTATTTGGTTTCTAAATTCTTCCTGAAAAAATCATTTTATTCTATTATTTTTTTTTCCTAAAGTCTCCCTGAAAAAACAAACAAAAACAAATCAGTGGGAGATTAATATTGCCCTTTTTGCTTGTGTGCCAGTCTTGACTCCTGGGTGTGCCATCTCTCTCTCTCTCTCCAATTGTGGGCCATAGAAAGCCTAATATTTTTTTAGTTTGATTTGGGTTCCAAAATCTACCTGAAAAAATCACTACATCAATCAGTGGGAGATAAATATTGGCCTCTGGGCTTGTGTGCCACTCCTGACTCCTGTGTGCGTCATCTCTCACTCAGTGGGCCATAGAAAGCCTTTTTTTGTTTTATTTGTTTTCTAAATTCTCCCTGAAAAAATCATTTTATTTTATTTGGTTTCTAAATTCTTCCTGAAAAAATCATTTTATTCTATTATTTTTTTTTCGTAAAGTCTCCCTGAAAAAAAAAAAACAATCAGTGGGAGATTAATATTGCCCTTTCTGCTTGTGTGCCAGTCTTGACTCCTGGGTGTGCCATCTCTCTCTCTCTCTCCAATTGTGGGCCATAGAAAGCCTAATATTTTTTTAGCTTGATTTGGGTTCCTTAATCTACCTGAAAAAATCACTACATCAATCAGTGGGAGATAAATATTGGCCTCTGGGCTTGTGTGCCACTCCTGACTCCTGTGTGCATCATCTCTCACTCAGTGGGCCATAGAAAGCCTTTTTTTGTTTTATTTGTTTTCTAAATTCTCCCTGAAAAAATCATTTTATTTTATTTGGTTTCTAAATTCTTCCTGAAAAAATCATTTTATTCTATTATTTTTTTTTCCTAAAGTCTCCCTGAAAAAACAAACAAAAACAAATCAGTGGGAGATTAATATTGCCCTTTTTGCTTGTGTGCCAGTCTTGACTCCTGGGTGTGCCATCTCTCTCTCTCTCTCCAATTGTGGGCCATAGAAAGCCTAATATTTTTTTAGTTTGATTTGGGTTCCAAAATCTACCTGAAAAAATCACTACATCAATCAGTGGGAGATAAATATTGGCCTCTGGGCTTGTGTGCCACTCCTGACTCCTGTGTGCGTCATCTCTCACTCAGTGGGCCATAGAAAGCCTTTTTTTGTTTTATTTGTTTTCTAAATTCTCCCTGAAAAAATCATTTTATTTTATTTGGTTTCTAAATTCTTCCTGAAAAAATCATTTTATTCTATTATTTTTTTTTCCTAAAGTCTCCCTGAAAAAAAAAAAAAAAACAAATCAGTGGGAGATTAATATTGCCCTTTCTGCTTGTGTGCCAGTCTTGACTCCTTGGTGTGCCATCTCTCTCTCTCTCTCCAATTGTGGGCCATAGAAAGCCTATTATTTTTTTAGCTTGATTTGGGTTCCAAAATCTACCTGAAAAAATCACTACATCAATCAGTGGGAGATAAATATTGGCCTCTGGGCTTGTGTGCCACTCCTGACTCCTGTGTGCGTCATCTCTCACTCAGTGGGCCATAGAAAGCCTTTTTTTGTTTTATTTGTTTTCTAAATTCTCCCTGAAAAAATCATTTTATTTTATTTGGTTTCTAAATTCTTCCTGAAAAAATCATTTTATTCTATTTTTTTTTTTCCTAAAGTCTCCCTAAAAAAAAAAAAAAAATCAAATCAGTGGGAGATTAATATTTACATTTGTGCTTCAGTGACAGTCCTGCGTGTGTGGCATCTCTCTCATTTGTTGCCACCAACAACAGAGTGTGTAACATTGTGCCTGATTTTCGTTGTGGTCTCACTCACCTGTAAAGGGGTAGCTAAGTCATACTGAAGTTATAGCTCACCGTGTAAGTTGTGTGACAGCAACAAATACCGTTAGTTTGGTTACGTTTTTAAAACAATGAGGAAGTCTGGTGGAAGAGGTCGTGGCCGGGGGCGTTCATTGTCAGCTGGTAATGAGGGTAGTGGTAGTGGTGGAGCATCAGCTGGTCGTGGGAAAAAAATATTGCACCTAAGTCTGGAGCTGTGGAGCCAGGTTCGTCGTCTGGCTACACAAGGCCTCGAACGCTCCCTTTTCTGGGAGTAGGAAAACCGCTTTTAAAGCCGGAGCAGCAAGAGCAAGTTTTGGCTTATCTTGCTGACTCAGCCTCTAGCTCTTTTGCCTCCTCTCGTGAAACTGGTAAATGTCAAAGCAGCGCGTCGTTAGTGGATGTTGACGGTCAGGGACAAGTCGCTTCCTTGTCCTCTTCAGCAAAAACAACAACAGAGAAGAATGCAGCAGGCGACACAACGGGTTACTCCATGGAGCTCTTTACACATACCGTCCCTGGCTTAGAAAGTGAAGCAGTTAACAGTCCATGCCCATTACAAGTTGAATCTGACATGGAGTGCACTGATGCACAGCCACAGCCAGACTACTATGCTGGTCCTTTGACTCAGACCACAACATTGCCCTCGCAGGGTAATGATCAAGAATCTGACCCTGATGAGACTATGTTGCCCCATCACGAACGCTATACCACCGACCGACACGGTGACACAGACGAAGTTGCACACGAGCTACAAGAAGAGGTAATAGATGACCCAGTTCTTGACCCCGATTGGCAGCCATTGGGGGAACAGGGTGCAGGCGGCAGCAGTTCTGAAGCGGAGGAGGAGGGGCCGCAGCAGGCATCAACATCGCAACAGGTTCCATCTGCCGGGCCTGTATCTTGCCCAAAACGCGTGGCAAAGCCAAAACCTGTTGGAGGACAGCGTGGCCATCCGGTTAAAGCTCAGTCTGCAATGCCTGAAAAGGTATCCGATGCTAGAAAGAGTGCAGTCTGGCATTTTTTTAAACAACATCCAATTGATCAGCGCAAAGTCATCTGTCAAAAATGTTCAACTACCTTAAGCAGAGGACAGAATCTGAAAAGTCTCAATACAAGTTGCATGCATAGACATTTAACCACCATGCATTTGCAAGCCTGGACTAACTACCAAACGTCCCTTAAGGTTGTAGCACCCTCGGCCAATGAAGCTAGTCAGCAACGCAACATCCCTTCCGGCAGTGTAGGGCCACCATTTTCCGCACCACCTGCAGTATCTGTGCAGGTTTCTTTGCCAGGCCAAAGCAGTCAGGGTCAGGGAATCACCAGTTTTGTAGTAGGAAACACTGCATCTAGGGCACTGGCGGCAACAGTACCATCTCCCACCGTCTCTCAGTCTGCCATGTCCACCGGCACCCCCGCTAGTTCCACGATCTCCAGCTCTCCAGTCCAGCTCACCCTACATGAGACTATGGTTAGAAAAAGGAAGTACTTAGCCTCGCATCCGTGTACACAGGGTTTGAACGCCCACATAGCTAGACTAATCTCGTTAGAGATGATGCCCTACCGGTTAGTTGAAAGCTAAGCTTTCAAAGCCCTGATGGACTACGCTGTACCACGCTACGAGCTACCCAGTCGACACTTTTTTTCCAGAAAAGCCATCCCAGCCCTCCACCAGAATGTTAAAGAGCGCATCGTCCATGCACTCAGGCAGTCTGTGAGCACAAAGGTGCACCTGACAACAGATGCATGGACCAGTAGGCATGGCCAGGGACGTTACGTGTCCATCACGGCACACTGGGTGAATGTTGTGGATGCAGGGTCCACAGGGGACAGCAAGTTTGGGACAGTTCTGCCTAGCCCACGGTCTAGGAAACAGTTGGCTGTAGCCGTTCGCACCCCCTCCTCCTCCTCTTCGTCCTCCTGCAGAAGCGAGAGCTCGTCCACAGACCGCAGTCGCACAACCACTCCATCCGCAGCTGCCACTGTTGCACACCAGGTCTCCCATTATGGGGCAGCTACTGGCAAACGTCAGCAGGCTGTATTGGCTATGAAGTGTTTGGGCGACAACAGACACACCGCGGAAGTTCTGTCCGAGTTCTTGCAGAAAGAAACGCAGTCGTGGCTGGGCACTGTAGATCTTGAGGCAGGCAAGGTAGTGAGTGATAACGGAAGGAATTTCATGGCTGCCATCTCCCTTTCCCAACTGAAACACATTCCTTGCCTGGCTCACACCTTAAACCTGGTGGTGCAGTGCTTCCTGAAAAGTTATCCGGGGTTATCCGACCTGCTCCTCAAAGTGCGTGGACTTTGCTCACATATCCGCCGTTCGCCCGTACACTCCAGCCGTATGCAGACCTATCAGCGTTCTTTGAACCTTCCCCAGCATCGCCTAATCATAGACGTTGCAACAAGGTGGAACTCAACACTGCACATGCTTCAGAGACTGTGCGAACAGAGGCGGGCAGTTATGTTTTTGTGGGAGGATACACATACACGGGCAGGCAGTAGGATGGCAGACATGGAGTTGTCAGGTGTGCAGTGGTCGAAGATTCAAGACATGTGTCAAGTCCTTCAGTGTTTTGAGGAATGCACACAGCTGGTTAGTGCAGACAACGCCATAATAAGCATGAGCATCCCCCTAATGCGTCTGCTGATGCAAAGTTTGACGCACATAAAGGATCAGGCGTCTGCAGCTGAGGAAGAGGAAAGCCTTGATGACAGTCAGCCATTGTCTGGCCAGGGCAGTGTACAGGATGAGTTAGCGGGCGAAGAGGAGGAGGAGGACGAGGAGGATTATGGGGATGATTATATTTTTAATGAGGAAGCTTTTCCGGGGCCACTGGAAATTGGTGGCGCGGCAAGGCCGGGTTCTGGTTTTTGGAGGGACACAAGTGACGTGGATTTGCCTGAAACTGCCCCTCAACCAAGCACAACCGCAGATTTGAGAACTGGAACTTTGGCCCACATGGCGGATTATGCCTTACGTATCCTCAAAAGGGACACACGCATAACTAAAATGATGAACGATGACGATTACTGGTTGGCCTGCCTCCTTGATCCTCGCTATAAAGGCAAATTGCAAAATATAATGCCACATGAGAACTTGGAACTAATATTAGCAACCAAACAATCAACTCTTGTTGACCGTTTGCTTCTGGCATTCCCTGCACACAGCGCCTGTGATCGTTCTCACACGAGCTGCAGGGGCCAGCAGACCAGAGGAGTTAGAGGGGCAGAAATCAGAAGTGGCGTTGGCCAGAGGGGTTTTCTGACCAGGTTGTGGAGTGATTTTGCTATGACCGCAGACAGGACAGGTACTGCAGCATCAATTCAAAGTGACAGGAGACAACATTTGTCCAGTATGGTTACAAACTATTTTTCATCCCTTATCGATGTTCTCCCTCAACCGTCATTCCCATTTGATTACTGGGCATCAAAATTAGACACCTGGCCAGAATTGGCAGAATATGCATTGCAGGAGCTTGCTTGCCCGGCAGCTAGTGTCCTATCAGAAAGAGTATTCAGTGCTGCAGGTTCAATACTAACAGAAAAAAGGACTCGTCTGGCTACCCAAAATGTAGATGATCTAACCTTCATTAAAATGAACCACAACTGGATTTCGAAATCTTTTGCCCCACCTTGCCCGGCTGACACCTAGCTTTCCTATGAAAAGGTCTTGCCTGTGGACTATTCTGAATGCCTTTTCCAATCTCGTAATTTTCTGCACCTGATCGTCCAGCATACGACATGTTTACACCTCACTAAATGGCCAAACTCCCCACACGGGGCCGTGGTATCGACACTTGGCGACAGCACCCGTGAGAGTGCTGTTTGTCTGAAGAGGTGGGTGTGCCCGCTTTTGGTCGACGGCACTGCCACTGGGTCCCTCCTAGTACAATAAAGTGTCTCTGGCGGTGGTGGTGCGCACCCAACGTCAGACACACCGTTGTAATATGAGGGGCCCTGGGCCTGTAACGCCGGCCACAAGACAGTTCCCCCCCCCCAGCTCAAACAGTGCTCTACCACTTGCAAAATTATCTCACAGCTCCACCAATGTTTAGTCTATGCGCTGACATCCTTCAATGCCTGCCACTGACAATACCATTGTATTGACATTTTTGTTATGTTAGGCCTTCGAAGCCTGTCTGCGGTCACTCCTTCCACTATGCCTCCACTGACCACACCACTGCTGCCCGTGTACCCCTGGAACCAATTTAAAATTGCCTACAGCCAGCCCAATTTTTTTACTTTAGGCCTTCGATGCCTGTCTGCGGTCACTCCTTCCACTAGGCCTCCACTGACCACACCACTGCTGCCCGTGTACCCCTGGAACCAATTTAAAATTGCCTACAGCCATGTGTTATTATTTTAGGCCTTCGATGCCTGTCTGCGGTCACTCCTTCCACTAGGCCTCCACTGACCACACCACTGCTGCCCGTGTACCCCTGGAACCAATTTAAAATTGCCTACAGCCATGTGTTATTATTTTAGGCCTTCGATGCCTGTCTGCGGTCACTCCTTCCACTAGGCCTCCACTGACCACACCACTGCTGCCCGTGTACCCCTGGAACCAATTTAAAATTGCCTACAGCCATGTGTTATTATTTTAGGCCTTCGATGCCTGTCTGCGGTCACTGCTTCCACTAGGCCTCCACTGACCACACCACTGCTGCCCGTGTACCCCTGGAACCAATTTAAAATTGCCTACAGCCATGTGTTATTATTTTAGGCCTTCGATGCCTGTCTGCGGTCACTCCTTACAATATGCCTCCACTGACCACACCACTGCTGCCCGTGTACCCCTGGAACCAATTTAAAATTGCCTACAGCCAGCCCAATTTTTTTATTTTAGGCCTTCGATGCCTGTCTGCGGTCCGTTCTTCCTACTACTACTACACTGACCAGGCCACTGCTGCCCGTGTTCCCCTGGAACCAATTTAAAATTGCCAACAGCAATGTGTTATTATGTTAGGCCTTCGATGCCTGTTTGCGGTCACTCCTTCCAATAGTTCTCCACTGACCAGACCAATGCTGGCCGTGTACCCCTGGAACCCAGCTGAAAGTGCATGTAGCCTCCTTTTTTTCTTTGTTTTATATTTAGAAAGCCCAGATGAACTACGCTGTGCAACGGTTCAAGCTACCCAGTCGACATTTCTTTTGCGAGAAAAGCCATCCCAGCCCTCCACCGGCATGAAAAAGTCTGCATTGTCATAGCACTCAGGCAATCAAACAGTAGAAAGGTGCACCTGACAAGAGACGCATGGACCAGTAGGCATGTCCACAAAAAGTTACGTGTCCATTACGGCGCACTGGGTTAATGTGTTGGATGCATGGTCCACAGGGGACAGCCTACAAAGTCTGTCTGCAGTCCCTAATTCCAATTTTCCTCCGCTGACCACACCACTGCTGCCCGTGTACCCCTGGAACCAATTTTACAGTGTCTACAGCCTAATTTTGTTATGTTAGGCCTACTACGCCTGTCTGCGGTTCCTCCTTCCAATACTCGTCCACTGACCACACCACTGCTGCCCGTGGACCCCTGGAACCTATTTTTAATTGCATAGAGCATCCTTTTTTTAATAGTAGGCGTACAAAGTCTGTCTGCGGTCCACTATTGAAATTGTCCTCCACTGCCCAGAGCACTGCTGCTTGTGTACCCCTGTAACTTTTTTAAGCTGCAGTGAGCCACATTTTTGGGTTAAGTCCTACTACCTGTGTCTGTCTGCGCCACTCAATTCAGCTGTGTTCCTTTGAAAAAAGCTGAGCGTCAATAGTCTTGTTTTCAGCCTCTAGGAATTTTAAAACTGCATTGGGGGTACAACTTTGGTAGGGCCTACTAACGGTGACTGCCTCCCCAAGGTGTGCCCCAGGTTTCCTCGCCATTGCTTCGATCTTAATGCTCTCGTTTAGCAGTTGTTGGAAACTACACTGCATTAGGCCTACAAATTGGGTATGGGGTGTAGAGAGATGGTGTGTTCCACTCCAAGGTGTTCTCCAGGTTACCTTTCCTGAGCTCCAATCTTCCGGCTCTCGTTTAGTAGTTCTTGGAAACCACACTGCATTAGGCCTACAAATTGGGTATGGGGTGTAGAGAGATGGTGTGTTCCACTCCAAGGTGTTCTCCAGGTTGCCTTTCCTGAGCTTCGATCTTCCGGCTCTCGTTTAGTAGTTCTTGGAAACTACACTGCATTAGGCCTACAAATTGGGTATGGGGTGTAGAGAGATGGTGTGTTCCACTCCAAGGTGTTCTCCAGGTTGCCTTTCCTGAGCTTCGATCTTCCGGCTCTCGTTTAGTAGTTCTTGGAAACTACACTGCATTAGGCCTACAAATTGGGTATGGGGTGTAGAGAGATGGTGTGTTCCGCTCCAAGGTGTTCTCCAGGTTGCCTTTCCTGAGCTTCGATATTCCGACTCTCGTTTAGTAGTTCTTGGAAACTACACTGCATTAGGCCTACAAATTGGGTATGGGGTGTAGAGAGATGGTGTGTTCCACTCCAAGGTGTTCTCCAGGTTGCCTTTCCTGAGCTTCGATCTTCCGGCTCTCGTTTAGTAGTTCTTGGAAACTACACTGCATTAGGCCTACAAATTGGGTATGGGGTGTAGAGAGATGGTGTGTTCCACTCCAAGGTGTTCTCCAGGTTGCCTTTCCTGAGCTTCGATCTTCCGGATCTCGTTTAGTAGTTGTTGGAAACTACACTGCATTAGGCCTACAAATTGGGTATGGGGTGTAGAGAGATTGTGTGTTCCACTCCAAGGTGTTCCCCAGGTTTCCTCGCCAATGCTTCGATCTTCATGCTCTCGTTTAGTAGTTGTTGGAAACTACACTGCATTAGGCCTACAAATTGGGTATGGGGTGTAGAGAGATGGTGTGTTCCACTCCAAGGTGTTCTCCAGGTTGCCTTTCCTGAGCTTCGATCTTCCGGCTCTCGTTTAGTAGTTCTTGGAAACTACACTGCATTAGGCCTACAAATTGGGTATGGGGTGTAGAGAGATGGTGTGTTCCACTCCAAGGTGTTCTCCAGGTTGCCTTTCCTGAGCTTCGATCTTCCGGCTCTCGTTTAGTAGTTCTTGGAAACTACACTGCATTAGGCCTACAAATTGGGTATGGGGTGTAGAGAGATGGTGTGTTCCACTCCAAGGTGTTCTCCAGGTTGCCTTTCCTGAGCTTCGATCTTCCGGCTCTCGTTTAGTAGTTGTTGGAAACTACACTGCATTAGGCCTACAAATTGGGTATGGGGTGTAGAGAGATGGTGTGTTCCACTCCAAGGTGTTCTCCAGGTTGCCTTTCCTGAGCTTCGATCTTCCGGCTCTCGTTTAGTAGTTGTTGGAAACTACGCTGCATTAGGCCTACAAATTGGGTATGGGGTGTAGAGAGATGGTGTGTTCCACTCCAAGGTGTTCCCCAGGTTTCCTCGCCAATGCTTCGATCTTCATGCTCTCGTTTAGTAGTTGTTGGAAACTACACTGCATTAGGCCTACAAATTGGGTATGGGGTGTAGAGAGATGGTGTGTTCCACTCCAAGGTGTTCTCCAGGTTGCCTTTCCTGAGCTTCGATCTTCCGGCTCTCGTTTAGTAGTTGTTGGAAACTACGCTGCATTAGGCCTACAAATTGGGTATGGGGTGTAGAGAGATGGTGTGTTCCACTCCAAGGTGTTCCCCAGGTTTCCTCGCCAATGCTTCGATCTTCATGCTCTCGTTTAGTAGTTGTTGGAAACTACACTGCATTAGGCCTACAAATTGGGTATGGGGTGTAGAGAGATGGTGTGTTCCACTCCAAGGTGTTCTCCAGGTTGCCTTTCCTGAGCTTCGATCTTCCGGCTCTCGTTTAGTAGTTGTTGGAAACTACGCTGCATTAGGCCTACAAATTGGGTATGGGGTGTAGAGAGATGGTGTGTTACACTCCAAGGTGTTCTCCAGGTTGCCTTTCCTGAATTTCTATCTTCAGGCTCTCATTAAATTGTGGTTAAACGGAACAACTGCATTTGGCGTACTAGTTGGTTTGGGGCCTACTATCGGTGTCTGCCACTCCTTGCTGTTCTCCTGGTTTCCTGTCCTGAAATTCCATTTTCAGGCTCTCGTTAAGTAGTTGTTAATGTTAGACTGCATTTGGCCTACTAGTTGGGTTGGGGCCTACTATCGGTGTCTGCCACTCCTTGCTGTTCTCCTCCACTGAACAAAGCTGTGCCGCCTGTTTACTACGGTTGCCAATTTTGAACTGCATTTCGACTACTTACTGATTTGGGCCTACTCTCTGTGTCAGCCTCTCATTCCAGTTGTCCTCCACTGCAATGCCCCCTGGTTAGTCCTGTGTTACCAATTTTGAACTGCATTTAGCCAACTTTATTCTTTGGGCCTATATCTGTGTTTCCTCCTCATCCTGCCCATTGCCCAGCCAGTGATAGATGAGTCTGCTGGTACATTGACCCATAACGCAAATTTCCCGTGCATGCTACACAGCAAGATTGTGACCCTGCTGAAAGTCAGGTTCCTCTTCCCGCATACCATACCACCTTACACGGGGACAAAGAGGAAGGTGCAGATGAAAGTGCAGGTTCCTTCATCAGGTGGGGGGAGGAATACTAGTTGGCGACGTCACTGGCACAGGGCCTCTCATAGTACGCAAAAGTGTTGCTGCCGGTGGGAGGCGCCCCCGCCATGCAAACACACCGCTGTACTTTGAGGGGCCCTGTGCCAGTGCCAATGCCAACGAGTGGGCCCCCCCTGCTTGCTCAGGATCACAGCACTTGCAAAGTTGAAATACTTACCTCTCCCTGCTCCACTGCCGTGACGTGGTCCAGATTTACTGGGCCCACTAATTACTTGAACCAGCCACACCCCCCACAACTTTAGCCAAATCACCCCCAATTTCAAATGCCTTCCAATTATTATAAGGTAAATTACGATTGACAAGCTTCTTTAACAAGAATGGATGTTTTTGCCATTAAAATGGGCAGTGTAGGTGTTTTCCTGGCCTCCACTCACTGCCGACTATGCTCCCCCATTGACTTGCATTGGGTTTCGTGTTTCGGGCGATACCCGACTTTTCGCGATAATCGGCCGATTCCACTCGACTCGACTTCTAAGATAGTCGGGTTTCGCGAAACACGGCTCGACTCTAAAAAGGTCAAGGTCGCTCAACCCTAGTCAACGTGTTTCAAAGTTTCAAACTTCTTCAACAGGACACAAAGTCGATGGCATACAAGTATATATAGACATGTGGTTCAAATTTGTACCACATGTCTATATATACTTGTATGCCATCGACTGTGTGTATTGCCCTAGTTTTTTTCTAATGCAGAAGTTTAAAACAAGTTGATCAATAAACCGCAGCAATTGATTTTCGGATTCCTGTCTTCTTATTATCAACTGACAGCAGTGCAGGTGAACCCACACCATTCTAGCACCTTTTTTGCTAGACTAATGAAAGGCATCTTTTAAAAAGAAGTTGACTAATAGTAATTAGTCCCATTAAGAATGTTTCATCAAATATTTATATTATTTTAATCACTTATGCAGCACCATTAATTCCTTAGCGCTTTCCAGACATCATTATCACCGTCTCCATTTGTGGTCACAATCTAAATTCCCTATCAGTATGTCTGTGGAGTGTGGGAAGAAACTGGAATACCAAGACAAAACACACTGAAACACTGGGAAAACATACAAACTCCTTGCAGATATTGTCCTTCTTGGGATTGAACCCCAGACCCCAGTGCTGCAAATCAATAGTGCTAACCACTGAGCCAACATGTTGCTCATTCTTAAACTGTCCCTAAAACATTTCCGGAAAGTTTATTCATCCTGACATTGATCACTTATAAGCTGTTTTAATGATTGTAATAGCTTTTCTAAAATGGGCTAAAATATATCCTGCATGTCCACAGAACAGTCGTTCACTAAGTGATCAATCAATGGTTGATCATTTATATGCCTTCTTCACTGTAATGTATTTTGCTACCTTTATGGATAATTTACATGGGCAAATGTTCTGCCTTAAATAGGCACCAATGTATGATATAGCAATTGGATCAGAACTTATTTTGCTCCAATAAATGGCACTGTAAATGACTAAATGTTCTCTAACCAGCAACACATCCTAGAAGTGATACACTGCTTCTAAATTTGGACCCAACTGAATGTTGAATATAATGTTCTAGCAAGGTTTTATGAAAAGAATGAAAGAAATACATTAAGTGAGACCACTATTGTTTGAAGGCAATGTTGATTTGAGTTCTTTCATCAGCAGTTGATATTTTGCAGTAAGAATATATGAAATCCATTTATATAAACAACTGAACATACACAATGTTTAACCCCAATGTAAAAATGTCTAATTTGTAAATGTTGTAATTCGTCTGGGTGTCTCATTTGAATATACTGTAAATGGTAAATTTTGTTCAAAAATAAGAATCTTAATTTGTCCCACAGGATAAAATTTGACATGCCAACACATAATTTGTACTATATAAGTTAATAATATGCATATATTATTTGGAAAGGCATGCAATTCTTATGGGTATTTATTTTGCTTGAAGCTATTGAACCTTCTTTAGTCATCCCAATCAATCAACATTTCATTATTCTCCCTCGAGAGAAGATTTCCATTTCATGAGTAAAGTACTTTATAGTGGTGCCTAAGAAATGTAGACAAATAAGTAAAAACTCTGCAATACATTAATTGTATGTTAATCACAACATGTACGTATGTATGTACTGCATAGAATCTCTTTCAGGTATTCTTCTCCAGTTTACAATTATACATAATAGAAAGGCAGAAGATTCAAAAGGGCCAAATGTACCTTTGTTGTTTCGATCAATTTCTGATCCTCATCTTTGTAATTTCTCTAACTAAATCAGACTTATTTGGATTGTCAAATTTTATCTATTGTTAGTCCCCAGGCTCAGTTCTATATAAAGCCTAGATTAAAAAGAATAACTAAGTACCCTACCTTAAGCAAATAATAGTAAAACACGTAAAAAATATAGGGTACTTCGTTGACACCATTTTGAACAAAAGAATGCAACGTCATCCCACCATGACAAGGTGTACCCAATTAGGATGGTCTCTAACTTAAGCAACTCGCCTACTATGCTCTGGAGGGTGTGAAGGGGTCAGGGCAGGAACTGGACCCGACTGTGTTTTGCATCTATCTGTAAAAAGCTAAATAGACAAGGGGTACAGCCAAAAGTGGAGTGCACATTTTTCCAAATGTGCCAAGTATAAAAAAAACTAAAGCTAAAACCAAAATCATGGTCCAGCATACCTGTTGGTGGTAGTATGAGGTGCTGTTGCATATTTACACAATGGCCTTTAACAGTTAATACATAGAATAAACCTATCGCAAAAAGGTGTACCCAATCAAGAAGGTCCCTAAAGAAGAAACTGAGCTCTACCTACTCTCCCATAGTCTACGGCCCCTTTCACACATCAGTTTTTTTGCTATCAGTCGCAATCCATCGAATTTTGAAAAAAACAAATCGAGCAACTGATGCCGCCGGATCCATTTTTTTTCTCATAGACTTGTATTAGCGATGTATGACCTCACGTTTCATCCATCGTTCGCTGGTTCCATTGAAAATTGTTTGTCCGGAGACAACAGACAAAGTAATGTTTTTTGTGTACATCAAAAAATCGGACAGCAACGGATCCATCGCCGTCCGTCGTTTGCTCTAATGGAGGCCTATGAGCACCAGATCCGTCAAATGACGGAATCTGGTGATGGATTCCATTTTTTTAACTGAGCATGTTATAATTTATTTAGGATCCAGATAGCCAGATCCGCTAGTCGGATATGTTGAAAAACGAATCAGTCGCATCAGTTTTTCACAATCTGTGATGGATCCATCAATCAGTCGAGCCAACGGAGTGTGACTGATGGCAAAAAACTGATGTGAAAAAGGAGCCTCTACAACTAGCTATCCACTGCTGAGATGATTATTGCTGCTTGCTGTCAATGAGTTGCCATCGCTGCAGCAGATCAACAAAGACTGGCAGTTAAGGTACCTTCACACTGAACAACTTAACAACAATATCGCTAGCGATCCGTGACGTTGCAGCATCCTGGATAGCGATATCGTTGTGTTTGACACACAGCAGCGATCTGGATCCTGCTGTGACATCGTTGGTCGGAGTAGAAAGGCCAGAACTTTATTTCGTCTCTGGATCTCCCGCAGACATCGCTGAATCGGTGTGTGTGATGCCGATTCAGTGATGTCTTCACTGGTAACCAGGGTAAACATCGGGTTACTAAGCTCAGGGCCGCGCTTAGTAACCCGATGTTTACCCTGGTTACCATTGTAAATGTAAAAAAAAAAAACAGTACATACTTACATTCCGGTGTCTGTCCCCTCGCCGTCAGCTTCCCGCACTGACTGTGAGCGCTGGCCGGCTGTAAAGCACAGCTGTGATGTCACCACTCTGCTTTACGGCCGGCCGGCGCTCACAGTCAATGCGGGAAGCTGAGGTCGGGGGACAGACACCGGAATATAAGTATGTACTGTTTTTTTTTTTTTACATTTACAATGGTAACCAGGGTAAACA
This sequence comes from Ranitomeya imitator, assembly GCF_032444005.1. NCBI lineage: Eukaryota > Metazoa > Chordata > Amphibia > Anura > Dendrobatidae > Ranitomeya > Ranitomeya imitator. The sequence goes on from NC_091287.1 coordinate 82,972,927, forward strand.
TCAGGTTACTAAGCGCGGCCCTGCGCTTAGTAACCCGATGTTTACCCTGGTTACCAGGGGACTTCGGCATTGTTGGTCGCTGGAGAGCTGTCTGTGTGACAGCTCTCCAGCGACCACACAGCGACAAAACAGCGATGCTGCAGCGATCGGCATCGTTGCCTATATCGCTGCAGCGTCGCTTAATGTGACGGTACCTTAAGGCAGCAGTAGCTCGGTTTCTTATTTTATACATAATTGAGATTAAAGGAGCTATCCCCTTTAGCCTATATTTTTCATTTTTCTTAGAAAATGCTGAGAACTTGAGAAAGACCCTTCTAAGGAAAGATTGTTAGCAGACAGGTTCAAAAGGAATATATCAACTATATTTCAGGTAATAGTTTTGTACTGATACATATTTTGTTCTAAACTGTTTTTATTCTCTAATTGCAGATTTTTTTAATTCTATTTTCTGAACATGGTTATGAGGACAGACTTCTTTACATGAGTTAAATCTTTAGATCTACTATATGGAGCGCAGACTAAGGCTACGTTCACATTTGCATTGTGCGGTTCAGCGTCGGCGACACAACGCACAATGCAAATGTAAACGCATGCACAACGCAGCATTTTGTGACGCATGCGTCCACTTTTGCATGGTTTTTGGCGCAGGAAAAACTGCATCATTCAGCGTCCTCTGCGCCCTGACGCATGCGCCACAGTCACAAAACGCAAGTGCAACGCATGTCCATGCGCCCCCCATGTTAAATATAGGGGCGCATGACACATTGAGACCTCTATGGTTGTTGATGCCGGCTTGCTGTGAGTGCCACCCTGTGGTCGGCGCTCATAGCAAGTCTGTAATTCAGCTATATAGGAGCGATCTGATGATCGCTCCTATGTAGCAGAGCCAATCCAGTTGTGCCAGCTTCTGGCCTCCCATGGAGGCCATTAAAGCATGGCAAGAGTTTTAAAAAAAATGTTTTAAAAAATATGAAAAAATTAAAAAAATATATAAAAGTTCAAATCACCCCCCTTTCACCTCAGTCAAAATAAAACAATACAAAAAAATCAAACATACACATATTTGGTATCGCCACGTTCAGAATCGCACAATCTGTCAATAAAAGAAAGGATTATCCTGATTGCTAAATAGCGTAGCGAGAAAAAAATTAAAAATGCCAGAATTACTTTTTTTGGTCGCCATGACATTGCATTAAAATGCAATAACGGGCGATCAAAAGAACGTATCTGCACAAATGTGGTATCATTAAAAACATCAGCTTGGCACGCAAAAAATAAGCCCTCACCCGACCCGAGATCCGAAAAATGGAAACGCTACGGGAAAATGGAGCAATTTTTTTTTAGCAAAGTTTGGAATATTTTTTCACCAGTTAGATTAAAAAAAAAGCTAGGCATGTTTGGTGTCTATGAACTCGTAATGACCTGGGAATCACAATGGCAGGCCAGTTTTAGCATTTAGTGAACCTAGTAAAAAAGCCAAACAAAATACAAGTGTGGTATTTTTCCTGTTTTCTAGTTAAAGACATGGTAAAACCAATGGTGTCATTCAAAAGTACAACTTGTCCCGCAAAAAATAAGCCCTCACATGGCCATATTGACAGAAAAGTGAAAAAGTTATGGCTCTGGGAAGGAGGGGTGAAAAAACAAAAATGCAAAAACGAAAAAAGGCTGCGTCTTGAAGGGGTTAAGTACTTGACCACCCCTTTAAGTTGGGAGAGTTCGATTACATTTGAATGAACGCATGAATTCTCTCTTTAGATCAGCAATATCCAGCTTCAACTCAAACGGATCTAACAAAAAGACAAATCTGTATTCAGCCAGTGGGATGAACTTTTAGAAGTTTTGCCCATGGAAAAGTACATTTACATTGTTCACAATATACATGGATGTAATACACTTTGTTTTATGTTCTAGATATACAAGTACATAATGGTCAACAACCAGTTCACTACTCAACATTTAGACTAATGGATGAACTAATGTGTTAATCAAGTGGCTGATATCCCTTTTGTATTTAATAGATCACATTGAATCTAATTCTATGGAGACATTAGATACTGAATCGTACTGCCTGGGAGTTAGAGGATACCGGCATATTACCCTTATGTTACATACAAGTGTTTAATATACTATTATTTTCAGCAGTTTTCAAGTTTCACTGATCGCAGACATGTGTAATACAAGGACTCTGTTCTTTCAGAGCCTCCGCTTTCTAGCTCAATATTGAATTATAGGCGAGTAACCTTTAGCTTCAAACGGAGAATAGTTATTACAGCTATATATTGAATATTATGTTTCTATTGCATATACAATTTTCCCGTCACATAGATATTTTGCTGATGAAATCTATTACAAGCTATAGACTGTAACATCAGTAAATACAGAATATAGCCAGATAATATAAATGTAATCTCTGCTCCACGGGCAACCTAGGAATTTCAGACGACATCATTCCACAATCCTTATTACCCAACTGACTGTTTATATGTTCAAGAGACGACGGGGGGCATTCTGAAACATAGCTTGTGAATTAAATAATGTGTGGGTATGATCTGAGGGGAGCACCATTCTTAAAATATAAACCAGGAGACCTGCATATAAACATTAAAATAAGACAAAAAATAGATATAATGTGCAATAACAAGACCTAACATAGAGGAAATATACATTCAGAGGTATTCCTCGCCTACTGTATCCTCACCCATCCCTTGTACATTGTGAGCCTTCGTGGGCAGGGTCCTCACTCCTCCTGTACCAGTTATGACTTGTATTGTTTAAGATTATTGTACTTGTTTTTATTATGTATACCCCTCCTCACATGTAAAGCGCCATGGAATAAATGGCGCTATAACAATAAATAATAATAATAATAATAATTCATGAAAACTATAACATTGGCTTCTAGAAAGACATTTCTGTGTATTGAGTTGATCTGTTTATAACTTTAGACAGATTCTTAACAGCTGATAACTCCTTTTAGATCAGTAGAGACCTTCATTATTAGTCTTCGACACTTTGTGAGACGTTATGGGATCACCTGTCCTCTTAGTTTGTTCCAGTAGTTACCATTTTAGACTCTTTACAACTGGGATTAAAGATGAGCGGATTGATCTGTGGAGGCTCAAGTTGGGGTTGAATTTCTTGATATTTGTGGTTTCACGCAAATTCAAACAATTTGAGATTTAATTTGCGGTTAGCAATACAAAAAAAATTTTTCTCTGCACCATTTCCCTCACTGCTGAAAAATCAGAAAGTGAGCTAATGTTATGTTGAGTGGCGATGTGGGCCTCCCATAAAGCCCTGCTGCTCTGAAATTTTGCAGATTATCATACTTTATACAGTGGTGATCAGTACCAGGGCCATCACAGATCAGTGGTTCCAAGCAGAATCATTTTCCATCTCTAGAGTCACTGCTAAGTTTTTCTCATCTGAATAATGTAAGCTCTTATGGTCAGGAGTGTCCTCTCTCTCATCTGTATAGTGTAAGCTCTTGTGGTCAGCAGGGTACTCTCTCATCTGTTAAGTGTAAGCTCTTTTGGTCACTACAGTCCTCTCTCTCATCTGTAGAGTGTAAGTTTTTATGGTCAGCAGGGTCCTCTTTCTCATCTGTAGAATGTAAGTTCTTATAGTCAGCAGAGTCCTCTCTTTCCTCTGTAGCGTGTAAACTCTTATGGTCAGAAGGGTCCTCTCTTTCATCTGTAGAGTGTAATCTCTTATGGTCAGCAGGGTCCTCTCTCTCATCTGTAGATTGTAAGCTCTTATGGTCAGGTGGGTCCTCTCACTCATCTGTAGAATGTAAGCTCTTATGGTCAGTAGGTTCCTTTTTCTCATCTGTAGAGTGTAAGCTCTTATGGTCAGTGGGGTTCCCTGTCTCTCCTGTAGAGTGTATGCTCTTTTGGTCAGCAGGGTCCTCTCTCTCTCCTGTAGAGTATAATCTCTTAGAGTCAGCAGGGTCCTCATTCTCATCTGTAGAGTGTAAGCTCGTATGCTCAGCAGGGTTCTTGCTCTCTTCTCTGTAGTGTGTAAGCTCTTATGGTCATCAAAGTTTTCTTTCTTGCTCTCTTCTCTCCCATGTGTATTTTCTGAGCATTAGTAAGCTTTACAGTATTGAGATTTGTGCAAATTTATTACCTGCAAATCAAATTATTTTGGAAAAGTAGGCAATTTTTAATTTTAAAAGATCTGCTCATCTTTTGGTGTGATACCTAGTTTGTGAAAAGGACTCCCTTCTCTTAGCTAGAGAATAGAATCTCTCACAAAGGTTAGAGTTCATGCTACTGGACCCAAATTGTGCATGTATTACAGATGGGTAAATTGTATGGCTAATGTAGCTGATCAGTGAGGGTTTAGAAAAGGAGTACTGCAGTATTATTGTGCAAGAAATCAAACAATAGCAGGTTCATGTCCATTAGTGAAAAAAATATATTAAAAAATATAAATGTTTGAATCACTGATCTTTTCTCAATACAAAATAAAGAAATAAAAGAATGCAAAGTATTCCAATATTCATAAAAGTCTGACTTATTGAAATTTAAAACTAAAAATGGTAAATATTATAAAGCAATAAAGAAAAAAAAAGAAATACCACAATTTCTATTTTGTGGTTTCTTAAAAAAAAAAAGCTATCAGATTGTCATATACACCTTATCAATGGAAAAATATAAAGGTCACAGAAAATGCACATACAAAACAATTTTTTTTTGCAAAATTCAGATTTTTTTTCACAGAAAATGCAAAAACAAACTGTTAGGTGTCGAGTTCCTGCCGCTGCACAAGGGGAATGTCGAACCATCTCTGCTGCGTCTCCTATTCTCCTCCAGCCGCAGTGGAGCCTGCTCAGCGGAGGTGTCAGTCCCAGCGCCTGGCTCGGACAGATGCTGCGCATTTGGTTACTGCTTCCCTTCCAGGCTCAGCCATTATAACCAATACTGTTCAGCGGCGAGCAGGCGTCCCTGGGACTAAGTCCTGCTTTTCTCCTTCTGAGCATGCCCAAGGGAAGATCTCTTATTTGAGGTCGGAGGTTACATGCTCAGGTCCGGTAGCAGCTCCTATTGGTCCACCAGGAAGGTCCTGAAGAGCTGCAGCTATAAAAAGTTTGCATGGCCGCTCGGCCATGTGCTAGAATAAATCAGTATTTGTGTGTGTGTGGATGTATGCCTGTTCTGGTGAAAGCTCTGAATCATTCCCATCCCTAGAATTGTTGAATGCTCACGAGTGTTGTAGCTGTCTAGCGCCAGATAGTGCCATCCAGCACCAGGCACAAAATATACTGCGTCTATCCTGCAGTGACCACCTCTGCGGTACTGTATGCACTCTGTACGGCAATCATTATTGTCTTCTGACAATCCGTCAGTGTAGGGTGGGAATTCCCGTTTGATCCCAGCATCTGACTCAGGGCGTCCTCAGGTGCGAGCTCAAAAGCCATCGAGGGTCAGAGCGGGATCAACCACCTGCATAGTGGGGGTGAGTTGCAGGAATCCCACTACTATCCATTTGCTGCGCCCTGTGAATGCTAACAGGGCCCAGTGTTATCTTTAATCCCGGCGACTCTGTGAAGCAACAGAATTCGCTCCTATACAGACCGGGTGATGGTACCCGTGTCTATTCAGGTGTAGTACCACCATATAGTGCCGCCATTTACTAGCAGCAGGTTCCACTCTTGCACGGGGGACCTCGGGCTGCGAATGCACCTATACTATCTCTATATTTACTCGGTGCATTCTGCCAGCCCTAACAGTATACAAGCGCCAGGGTCTGGCTAGTTAAGGCGGACGATCAGCATCTACAACGGTACATCCAGCAGCTGGAGGGTAGGTTGGCAGCTCTTGAATGCAAAACCTTGGCTGTGGATGTCACAGCAATCGCTGTTCTGGCTGCTAGCGTAGCTGCAGCCAGTTTGTCCACTGCCACCCCTGCTCTGACTTTATCCCGTTTCCCGTTACCAGACCAGTTTGCTGGTGACAGTAAGTTTTGTCTGGGATTTGTGAGCCAGTGTGCTATACATCTAAAGCTCCTGGCTGCATGTGTTCCCATGAAACAGGCTAAAGTGGGATTTATTTTATCCCTTCTGTCATTGGAGTGTGCAATGCCGCTGTGAGAGCGCGATGATCGTGTGGTGCAGAGTGCTCCTCGCTTCTTGGACTCTCTGAAACAGGTCTTTATGGGACCTTGTATCACCCATGATATGCTGCTCCAACTGCTGGCATTGACACAGGGCTCGTCCACGGTCAGTCAATTCGCCGTCCACTTCTGGACTTTGGTATCTGAGCTGGAGTGGCTGGATAAAATCCTTATCCCGGTGTTTTGGAAGGCACTGGCTGACTATGTGAACGACGCCTTGGCCACCAGGGAAATTCCTGCCACACTGGAAGAGCTTATAACTATTTCCACCTGCATTGACCTTTTAATGAACGAAGGTTGGAGCGAACCCAGTGTAGGCAAAGGTTCCGGTTGGCTCCTACCTTCGCCACTCCTCTGGAATCTCCTGTTCAGGCGTCCGAGTCCCATGAGGCCATGGAAGTATCTCGAGCAGGACCTAAGTCCCGGGCCACTCGAATACCCGTGATCTGTAATGTCTGCCAGCAGATAGGACATTATGCCAAGAAATGTCCCCAGCAGTTGGGAAAACGACCGCATCTAGTAACCGTAGGAGGAGGATTACCAGACACAACGGCGTTTTCCGCCAGCCCTAACACAAACCAATTTTTTTTTGCAAAGTTCAGAAATTTTTTAACCACTAAACTATAAAATAATACACAAGTTTGTTTTCTCTATAATTGGATTGACATGGAAATGTTGCCAGATCATTTGTATTGCACACAGCACTCCATAAAAACAAAACCCTAAAGAACAATGATGAAATTGTGTTATATTTCACTGCACTTGGAATTTATTCGGATTTTAAGTACATTGTATAGAAAATGAGCTATGGCATTCAAAGCTACAATTTGTCCTGCAGAAAGCAAGCCCTCATATGGTATTTGATGAAAAAAAATGTTTTTGCTCTAAGAAGAAATGTAAAAAACAAAAGTGCAAGAACAAAAATTGTCTGTCACAGATATTAGTTATTGTACAACTAGATTAAAAGTTACATGGCTATATGTAAAGACTATGTAAAAATTAGTAAATCAGACTCTTTAGACTTGTGGTTCTACATGGGCACTAAAGACACAATGCTGGACTTTGGACTTATAATAAAGAATAAGGGGTCTGATTCATGAAGACTGATGGCGGGCATCTCTGTGCATCTCCCGTGCTTCCACCATACTCTGGAACTCTCTACCCCAACAAATCAGACTTTCGCCTACCATAAAAGCCTTCAAAAGGAACCTGAAGATCCACCTCTTCTGACAAGCCTACAGCCTGCAGTGATCCTCAGTCTATTGAACCGCCGCACAGCCAGCTCTACCTTCTCCTAGTGTATCCTCACCCATCCCTTGTAGACTGTGAGCCCTCGCAGGCAGGGTCCTCTCTACTTCTGTACTTGAGTATGCCTTGCATTGCTCATGTTTATTGTACTTATCTATAATTGCCCCTTCCACGTGTAAAGTGCCATGGAATAAATGGCGGTATAAAAATGAATAATAATAATAATCTCTTTGTGCCTCACCGGAAATGGTACTCTAGGAACTGGAGTAACATGTCTGGCGAAAGTTACCCCACTAAAGTGGCGTAGCTCATGATGAATTCAGTGGACAGACACAGTCATGCCTTGTTCTGTCCGCACTCCGCCCACATTAATGTAACTGATGTGAAAATGCCAAAATTCACAACATTTTTACACAACTTCACTTTCCACATAAATGTTGTGACTTTTCAAAGTGTGATGTAAACACTTTGATGAATCAGCTAAGTGTACGTTTTAACAGCACTGACTTCCACATTGTGTTTATCAAATATATAGGCACTTTGGAAAGAAGATGTGTGGAGTTATAAAAATCACAGCATTCATAGACATGATAATGATAAGTATTCTATTATGTCCATTAGGAGTAATTTGCCAGATAGACACTGCCAAAAAAATTTCAACAACAATATCCGTTAAGGTGCAATTGCCCACAGACACAAAGTGATTCCAGCATGACGAAGTATAAAAATTAATTTTTATTTATATTAAATTAAAAACCTTTAAAAAATAAACAGGGCTATAAAGACCTCCTTCTGGCCATCATGCCAGAAATGAGCGCATCGCCGACCCCGTGACATGATCGGGGGTCAGCGATGCTTCTGCATAGTAACCATAGAGGTACTTGAGACCTCTATGGTTACTGATGCCAGTTTGCTGTGAGCGCCACCCTGTGGTCGGCGCTCATAGCAAGCCTGCAATTCAGCTACATAGCAGCGATCTGGTGATCGCTGCTATGTAGCTGAGCCGATCGAGTTGTGCCAGCTTCTAGCCTCAATAAAAAAAGCATTAACCTGATCGCTAAACAGTGTAGCGAGAAAAAAATTAGAAACACCAGAATTACGCTTTTTTGGTCGCCGTGACATTGCATTAAAATGCAATAATGGGCAATCAAAAGAACGTATCTTCACAAACATGGTATCAATAAAAATGTCAGCTTGGAGCTCAAAAAATAAGCCCTCAACCGACCCCAGATCACAAAAAATGGAGATGCTACGGGTATCGGAAAATAGTGCAACATTTTTTTTTTAGCAAAGTTTGGATTTTTTTTTCACCACTTAGATAAAAGAGAACCTAGATATGTTTGGTATCTATGAACTCAATATGACCTGGAGAATCAAAATGGCGGGTCAGTTTTAGCATTTAGTGAACCTAGTAAAAAAGCCAAACAAAGAACAAGTGTGGGATTGCACTTTTTTTTGCAATTTTACCGCACTTGGAATTTTTTTCCCTTTTTCTAGTACAAGATATGGTAAAACCAATGAAGTCGTTCAAAAGTACAACTCGTTTCGCAAAAAATAAGCCCTCACATGGCCATATTGATGGAAAAATAAAAAGGTTTTGGCTCTGGGAAGGAGGGGAACGAAAAACGAACACGGAAAAATGGAAAATCCCAAGGTCATGAAGGGGTTAAGGTGCAAAAAGCCAATGCAGACAGACTGGACCATGTAAATCTGGGATGCTTACCGCAGACCTGTGTTCTTCCCTCACAATATCATGATAATGATAAGCAAATAATAAAAACATGCAAGCAAAGTTTTCAAAACATCAAATATCTCACTTTATTTAGCATTGAGTATGAGTACCATGTGGAGTTACATGTTTTGTCTTCCATTAATGAAGTTACTGATGGCTATCTGAGAAATGTTCTGCCATATTTCAAAGTGTCCCAAGATCTGTTTTTTAACCCAACAACACCAGTTTGCAAGATGGTTATACTACTGTAAGCAGCATGTGTGGCCTACATGTGTTACCAGGGCCTACAGCATCTCCGCACTTACCTCTCATCAATCACATCTGGGGCTTAATTGGTCGGCAATTCGAAAGGGAGCTGCCAGCAGCAGATCTTGATGATTTTCCCACACGCATTCAGTATGTCAGAACATTCCTTGGACAACTATTAATAACGTAATTGATTGCATCCAAGGCTTGTGTGTGTATTTCTGCATGCAGTTCTAAATATTGAATAAATCAAAATCTTTTCAAAATGTTGTTTGCATTTTTTCATCTTTTGCATATTATAAACAAGTCTATTGATCTTGTGATTTTCATAATTCCATGACTTTTCCTACTTGATGTTACAATTTCAATGCTGATGTTGAGGAGTGTATATCTATATAAATAAATGTATATACACTGTCTTTATTTGTATTTATACACAGGAATAAGCAAAATGAACCCACTTGTTGGAGGTACTTCCCATAAATGTTGAAATATAAAACTGGTAAGCGATCTTTCTGTTTCAAACTAAAGCTTTTGCCTACCTACAGTGGCCTTTAACCTGGCCCTTTCCTCCAATCTTAGAAGAGTTGGAGTTGATGGAACATATAATGACTCCTTTCCTGTGTAGTAAAGTCAGCAATAAAGCTTAGTAATTAAGGTGGCTGGGGAGGCCCATCCCAGCATGCCAGTGGTGTGGCAAACACTTTTCAAACTTCAAACAATATCAAAGTCAATAAGAAACTGGCCTAGTTTAGGGCTGGTTTGAATTAAGCCTCTCTTCCACACGCACATTTCAAATCCAGGCTCAAACAAGAAAGCCCCAACCTTATGGTTTTCATTAAAACCAATTATCTTATCTGTTTCATCTCAAGCCTGACCCTTAGGCTTGCAAACAGCCTTTCGGTGCATTTTGTGTGCTTGTTTGAGAAAGCCTACAGCCAGCCAATGGCCCGAGGACCAGCTAATTAAAACACAGTTGCCCCCTGCTTCAAATGATTAAATATTTTTAAATAATTTTTCCATTCATTGCCTCAAGCTTCAAAGAGTCTGTAGATTTAGTCATCTATTTTGTTTGTCAGAAACCAACCTCAGAAAGAATTTGGGAAGATGGATACTTTGCACTGAATACAGTTTTCAACCTGTGTCCTGCTGCTCTAGCAATAAAGTGCTAATGATCTCGTATTGTTTAATAAGATAGAATCCTACAAAGAATCACATCATAGAGGCAATAATCATATTTCACTGGATATCAATATATCATCTTCATTACCCAAGGTCGGAGAATTTAATGAGCTCACAGAACTTGTTGATGTGCTAGTAAAGTTTAATAATAACATTTAGCCAAATCGTGATTAGAATTCAATTTCCCTGACTTTAGTTTACATTTGAAAGTGAAACCACAAAAATATCCAGGCAATTCCCTTAAGTAGCATTCCAAGGAACATTTCTGAAGGATGATGCAAGTTTTTTTCTATAAAAATGAAAACTCAGAAAAATAGAGTATAAAAACAATTTTTGGCAACCAGTGACCCACAGAAATGCTTTTATAGGAAATACTTATATGATGTATGCATCTATTGGATGTGATGACCCACACAAATTCATCAAAATGAGTTTCTAATCAGGACCACTGTGTGTTGAGAAATAAATTGTTGGCATCAGCCATCTCGTTGCCATTTGTAGTCCAAGAAACAATTTTTCAGGACCGCTGTGTGTTTTCTGGTAGTATGAGAAATAAATTATTGACATCAGCCATCTTAAAATAATACTTTTCTGGATCACTCTCTGTTTTTTAGTAGTGTTGAAAATAAATAATTTGTATAAGCCATTTTGCTACCATTTGTAGGCCAAATATATAAAAAAAATTTTTTATGACTGTGTGTACTCTGCATCCCCCACCTTTGGAACTACTGTTATTTTAAGCCACTGTGTGCTTTCTAGTAGTGTTGCAATCAAATTTTTGGCATCAGCTGTCTCATTGCCATTTGTAGGCCAACTGAATAATTATTCTGAATTGCAGTGTGTTTTCTAGTAGTCTGAGAAATAAATCTTGTTGCAATTTTTAGGCCAAATAATTAATTTTTCTGGACCTCTGTGTCCTTTAAGCTTCTGTGTGTTTTCTAGTAGGGTTGCATATAAATAATTGGCATCAGCAATCTCCTTGCCATTTGTAGGCCACATAAATATTTTTTCTGGACCACTGTGTGTACATCGCCTGTGGGAGTACTGTTCCTTTAAGCTGCTGTGTTTTTTCTAGAAGGGTTGCATATAAATAGTTGGCACCAGCCATTTTGTTACCATTTGTAAGCCAAAATAATAATGTTTCAGGACCGCTGTATGAACTCTGCAACCCCCCACCTGTGGAACTACTGTTCTTTTGAGCCACTGTATGTTTTCTAGTAGTTTAAAGTGAAATGGCGTGCACTCTGGTCAGAAAAGACAGGTGTCGGCTGAACCTGGATAAAGTCCAGTTAAATCATAGGTTTGTAAAAAACAGCCGCACTCAGGGATTAGATTTTCAAATGCAGAATTGAGTAACGATTTATTGTATTCACCACAGTAGCATGAAGGTGGTGAGTACAATAAATCGTTACTCAATTCTGCATTTGAAAATCTAAACCCTTAGTGCAGCTGTTTTTTACAAACCTATGCTTTCTAGTAGTGTTGCAAACAAATAATTTTCATTAGCTGTCTCGTGCCATTTGTCGGCCCACTGAATAATTTTTCTGAATTGCAGTGTTTTCTAGTAGTCTGAGAAATAAATAATCGGCATCAGCAATCTTGTTGCCATTTGTAGGCCAAGTAAATAATTTTTATGGACCGCTGTGTCCTTTAAGCTGCTGTGTGTTTTTTAGTAGGTTTGCATATAAATAATTTTTCTGGACCGCAGTGTGTACACTGCACCCCCACCTGTGGGAGTACTGTTCCTTAAAGCGGCTGTTTGTTTTCTAGTAGGGTTGCATATAAATAATTGGCATCAGTCATTTCCTTGCCATTTGTAGACCAAAGAAATAATTTTTCAGGAACGCTGTGTTTTCTAGTCATCTGAGGAATAAATACCGTATTTTTTGTTTTATAAGATGCTCCGGATTATAAGACACACCCCAAATTTTGAGGAGAAAAATAGGAAAAAACTATTTTTAATAAAATGGTGGTGCTTCTTATAATCCATGCATCTTATTGTTTACTAGGAGTGGTGGCTGTGGAGAAGCGGGGTCCCAGGGTTGCTGCTGGAGGAGGCAGGAGTGGAACATTGCTACAGGACGTAGCCTTGGATGAGGGGGTGTTGCAATGTGCGGCGCACAGCAGTGGGTGTCTGATGCTGCTGCTGTGCTCTGTCCCCGTTTGTGTCGGGTGTTGCTGTCACCACGGTCCGTCACTGGTGTTGCCGCCGTGCACTGTCCCCCAGTGCTTGCTGCTGCTGCACTCTGTCCCCTGGTGCTTGCCACGGTGCTCTGTCCCCCGATGCTTGCCGTTGGGCCCACCACCACTCTCTGTCCCATGCAGCATGGGGGGCTTTGCCATTCCATCCATGCTTTCCTGTGTGTGTGCGGTGGCTTCCTTCTGGGAAAATGGCCGCCGGGAGGTGGTGCATGTGCAGATCGAGATCTTTGCTCTGAAATCTCGGGAGATGAGATTTCAGTGCTGAGATCTCATCTCTCGAGATCTTGGTCCCAAGATCTCCATCTGCACATACCCCACCTTCTGGCAGCCATTTTTCCAGAAGGAATCCATTACACATGCACAGGAAAGCATGGATGGAAATGTAGAGCCCTCCGCGCTGCACAGGACAGAGCATGGCTGTGGCAAGCACCGTGGGCAAAGCACGGTGGTGGCAAGCACCGGGGGGACAGAGCATTCTGGCAGCACTGGGGGACGCTCTGCAGCACTAGCACCCGGCTGCACTGGGGACAGAGCGTGGCAGGAAGCACTGGACACCCGCAGTGGCAGCACAGATAATGTATATCCGCATTGTAAGACGCACCCCCTTTTTCCCAAAAAATTTTTTGGGAAAAAAGTGCGTCTTAAAAAGCAAAAATACAATAAATGACATCATCCATCTCATTGCTATTTATAGGTCAAAGAAATACTTTTTTAGGACCGCTGTGTGTTTTCTCATCATGTGGCAAATAAATAAATCTACTGTTCCGCCATCTCTTTGCGAGTAATGTGCCAAAAACCTTCCAAAAATGAGGAGAGCGTCAAATAGGGGATGTGAATGTAGCCAATAATGCGCAGTTCTTTCACAATATTTTCCACCCGGTCCACAGGTAAAAAGTGCACAATTGCCACCTGAGGACCACTTGCATATTAGCCAAGCAGCCTGAGCCCCAAGACTTGCAGCAGTCTCTTCTGCTTTTTAATGACTGCTGGTTTGGGTTCTATGGCTATCCACCTGGCCCTGTCCCAGAAGTAGTAGAGACTGAATGCACTGATGCCAAACCACTTGTTATGTTGAAGGCTAGTGCACAATGTCAGTGGTCCACCACAGCACATATCAGATCATGAGAAAACTCAGTTGCCAACTGCAGAATCTTTCTGAAGTGTGCAGACCAGCAAAGAGGGCTGAGTGGAGGAGTTGATTGAAGATGTTGTGAGGGACTATAAGGTCTTAGACCCCACATGGTTTGGAGGCCATTCTAGTGATGTGTGAAGTACAGAGGAAGAGGACGTGACCACTCTGCCCCAGGAGCAGTAAAGCTCAGGGTCCATACCATACACCTACTGTTAGGGCACAGACCTTAAACATGAACTTTTTTAAGAAATCCATGTAACTGTTTGGGTTTGGCACCCTGAACATTGGCTATTTCCCACACTGTCATCTGCATGACAGCATGAGAAACACCAGCAGCTCAAATCGGCAGTAAGATTATTACCGCCTGTCAGAGTGCCAGCAGTTGTGACTGATGGTAAAAAGTTTACCTCCAGTCACAGAGGTGTCAGCTGATGTGATTACTACTCTCATAAGCCTACGCCTGCTGCCACTAAAGCAGCGAAAGCAGGTGCAGCTGATGGTAGTATACATCAGCTGGCGACTGTGCTATAAATACATTTTTTTTTTAAATGGTTTTTCCTATTTTTTGATAACCAGCATGGCAAAACTGACAGCTGCGGGTTGCAACCCTCAGCTGTCAGCTTTATCATGGCTGGTTATCAAAAATAGGGGAGTCCCCATGCTGTTTTTTAAAATTATTTAAATTAATAATTTTAAAAAACAACATGGCGTTCCCCCCACTATTGACAACCACAAAGCTAAAGCAGACAGCTTGGCGCTGGTATTTCCAGGCTCCTAAGGGGCCATGGATATTGGCACTTTGCTCGGCTCTTCCCACTTGCCCTGTGGTGGTGGAAAGTGGGGTTCATATTCGTAGAGTTGTATTTTTAGGTGACATCAAGCCCAGCATAGTCATATGGTGGGTAAAAAATACTCAGAATAAAATCCTTTGTTTGAAATAAAAATGCACATCATTTTACAAATTTATTTAAAAATAACAAACACAGTTATACTCATCTTACGCCCATTCCATTTTAGCCCTGGTCCCTTGTAAAAAACTGAAAAGAATAAACAACAAAAATTCTCAAGTAAGAATAGTGTTGAGCATTCCGATACCGCAAGTATCGGGTATCGGCCGATATTTGCGGTATCGGAATTCCGATACCGAGTTCCGATATTTTTGTGATATCGGGAATCGGTATCGGGATTAAGATTCATGTGTAAAATAAAGAATAAAAATAAAAAATATTGATATACTTACCCTCGGACGCGCCCTGGTTGTCACCGCTGCAACCGCCATGCTTGCATTCCTAAGAATGAGCACGTTAAGGACTTTCGATGACGTCACGGCTTGTGATTGGTCGCTGAGCGGTCATGTGACCGCTCACGCGACCAATCACAAGCCGCGACGTCATCGAAGGTCATTAACACGCTCATTCCTAAGAATGAGCGAGTTAAGGACCTTCAATGACGTCGTGGCTTGTGATTGGTCGCGTGAGCAGTCACATGACCGCTCAGCGACCAATCACAAGCCGCGACGTCATCGAAGGTCCTTAACGCGCTCATTCTTAGAAAGGGAAGCATGGCGGTTGCAGCGGTGACAACCAGGGCGCGTCCGAGGGTAAGTATATCAATATTTTTTATTTTAATTCTTTATTTTACACATGAATATGGATCCCAGGGCCTGAAGGAGAGTTTCCTCTCCTTCACACCCTGGGAACCATAGAGGATACCTTCCGATATTTGTGTCCCATTGACTTGTATTGGTATCGGATATCGGTATCGGCGATATCCAATATTTTTCAGATATCAGCCGATACCATCCGATACCGATACTTTCAAATATCGGACGGTATCGCTCAACACTAAGTAAGAAATTTCTCATGGTGAACTGTGGTAAACTCACTGAGCTTATCACTGCACTGTGAGACTTTTTCTCACGGTGTAAGCTCTGATCACAATGTGGTCACCGCAGTTCACTGGCCCAGCACATACTGAAATGAACTGGGAATGCAGCCTCAGTGATCTGAAGTAACCTAGATGATGTCACCGCTGGTCACTGACACTGGGCTTGCATCATCTCACTCTCGGTGGTTTTCAGCCTGAATGGTCACATCTCATCACTGCCCAGGTTTAGAACCAATTATCGCAGACAAGGAATACAGCGTGGGACAGTATGTCATACAGGTGGGGGATATTGCTGTTTTTTTAGTTTCTTTTTACTGGAGACCAGGGCTTCAATGGAATGGGCATTAAGTGAGTATTTTGTTGTTTATTATTTTCAGTTTTTTTGCAGGGAAATAGGGCTTCAATGGAATGGACGTAAGGTGAGTATAACTGTCCAACGTTAAAAAAGAAACAAAGTGTCACACTATCAGTCAGAATTGCCGGTTATGTCCCCATGGAGAAACAAGCAGTTGCCCATGCAGTATCCGGGTGCATACTCTGAAAGTAATACGTATTCCACAGGAAAAATAAAATAAGAAAAAGAGAGCACTCACCAACTGCAGTGATCGTCCTTTACTTTATTATTTCCTCCCTGCTGCCTTTTGATATGTTTGTATCATTGCCACAATAAAGTAAAGGACGATCACTGCAGTTGGTGAGTGCTCTCTTTTTCTTATTTTATTTTTCTCGTGAGTATAACTGTGTTTGTTATTTTTTATGTATTTTTATTTCAAATAAAGGACTTAATTCTGGGTGGTTTTTAATTACAATATGAATATGACTCATATAGATGCCTCTCCAATACTAACTGCTGGGCTTGATGTCACCTGAAAATACAAAGGTGACATCAACCTCACAAATATACTTTTTACCCTCGGTCACATGGTGGCTGACACTGCCATCTGACAGCGAGGAAACCTCAGCTCTCTGACCACCGGTAATAATTTTATCACCGATCATAGGTGGCATTTGCGCTGTCATGCAGCGTGGCTAAAAACGGATGTTCTGGTCCCCAATAATCTGAATGGGGTACGGGTTTGGGTTCCTGTACTGTTCTGGTACCTGAACAGAACTTTTTCAACTGTTTGGCCTGCCAGACCCGAACATTAAGGGGTTCGCCAATCACTACTTGCAACTGCCCATTTTGCCTTTCTACCCAATTAATTATTCACTTTTCACTGCTCTATGTAGTAACAGGAAGTCTCTTGCCCCTGCATTTATCATCCCCGTCTTCAGCTCCTGACTCAGCTGCTCCATTCCTACCACCTGCCAGAGGCTTTTGCTGTAGCTTATGACTAATACTAGAAAAATTGACCTCATATTTCTACATCGAGTTTAGAAGGATTCCGCTAGTCGGTTTTTAATCACATGGTGTCATAGACCTAATGAAAAAGAGAAGAATTATTTGGGTAGAAAGCAAAATGAGCAATTGCAAGTACAAAGTGCTGTATAATATGATGACTGCAATATATTAAGAAAAAACTTTGATGGGAGTGCTCATTTTAATTTGATCGGCTAATAGGGTACTTTAAAGTCATGCAATACTAGTCTTACATAATTTTCACTCCATAATTTTGCGGTTCATTATATAATTTTAGTTACGTAGTTTTGATTAATTTGCTTTTGTTCAAAAATATAGAATTTGTGAGAAATGAAGAAAACATCAATAATTATTAATCACCTCTTGTTTGGTTGTACTATTACTGAGGCAGATGTATGGATTAATTATATTTGTATAGTAATCCTTATTAATCATCATTCATACTTCAGAGTTTTTTGTGTAAGAAAAAAAGAGACTTTTTTTTATCAGT
This sequence comes from Ranitomeya imitator, assembly GCF_032444005.1. Classification (NCBI taxonomy): domain Eukaryota; kingdom Metazoa; phylum Chordata; class Amphibia; order Anura; family Dendrobatidae; genus Ranitomeya; species Ranitomeya imitator. The sequence continues at coordinate 82,990,526 of NC_091287.1, forward strand.
ATGCTGCATCCGATTATTATTCATTTTTAGTCCATGTGTCTGTTTCATCATCACTTTGGCATCCATTTTTCTCACGTTAAAAAAAAAAGTTTCCTAGCTTCTCTTACTAATTAGACAGCAGAAATGCAGACAGCACTCAGATGATACACTGATGGCATCAAAGTCCTATCTCATTTTTGGACATAGCAATTCACTTGACTGCACGAGTTTGATCCACAATTCAGATCAACAACAGACATGTTTACTGACCGCAAAAAAAAAATAAAAGAAAGAAGAGATGTCTATTTTTCATTCGATTTGCCCATATATTATCAGTGAAAAGCAGGGATAGAAAACGTACTAGAAAAACAGACGTCAGGATGAGATCTTAGTCAATACGTAAAGTAGGTCTTACATTTTAAACCTTAAGGAGGCATACGATATAGTTGCTTCATATCGCCCATCAGGGGTTAATATTTATCAGAAGCTGTCTCATATGCTGGTGCTTGGTCATATGGGAGTGAGAGGAGGTTTCCGTGATCTCTAAACTGTGAAATATTTCCTTCCATGAGACTGCAAGTGCTTTGACTTTAGTGAGCAGCAGCACAAGATAAACTACACCACATGTAGATGAAAAGCGCAGGGATTTAACAGTAAGGCTGTCTAAATTCATTCCAGACTGTCTCTATGTTTACAGAGCTCCCTCAACAGCTCCTGCACATCTTGAAGACTGATTTTATATAAAGTTACGCTAATCAAGTTAGTCATCATTGTCTCCAGCATAAACAGCAGAATATACAGTAAAATACACAGAAAATACTTTGATGTGTCACCTTGAAAAAATGTGCTTTTTACAGGATTAGGGTTAAGACTAACCTAGGTGTTGTTTGCAATGGCATTACATTGTGACATATGGGGTATACAGAAGTACCGCACTATGGCCTGTTCTATCAGATCAGGACACAAGCTGCATCTTCCTCCCCTAAGGGCTGATAGTGAACACAGCAGAGTCCAAAGCATGAAGCCCACATGGCGGTGCACTGAACCTGCACTTCTCCTTTTCTATGTACTGATTTTAAGGCTCTGATAGACTCTGTTGAATATTGGAAGCCACTTTATGGACTCATTCACACAACTGTAAAAATCGGGCGAGCGCTATCCGTCGTTTTGAAGGATAGCACTCATCACCATGTTATTCTGTGGGGCTATGCACACGTCTGATTTTTTCCCCCTGACCGAGTCGGTCTGAGGAACAAATTACAGAACGCCCAAGTTACAACTGATAATCGGATTGCACTCATCCATTCACGTCTCCGGGGAAAATCTTGGACCGCACTTCAATGACATCTCAGTGCAGTCCGGTTTTCACTGACAGACTGAATGTAGAGCAGGGGTGTCAAACTGCATTCCTCGAGGGCCTCAGACCATGCGTGTTTTCAAGATTTCCTTAGCATTCCACAAGGTGCTGCAATCATTATATGTGTAGGTGATTAAATTATCACCTGTGCAGTACAAGGAAATCCTGAAAACATGACCTATTTGCAGCCCTCGAGGAATGCAGTTTGACACCCCTGATGTAGAGGATAGAGAATTTTTTTATTCTCATCCAAGAAAATCGGATCCCATTCTCATCAAATTCTGATCAGAAATTAATTGTAGTGTGATTAACATAATCAGACCGATCTTCTCAGATAAGAGAAAAACGGTCATGTGACCCTAGCCTAAGGTCAATTAGCAAATGTATATATGTAACTATATATATATATATATATATATACACACACAGTATATATATATATACTGTTTTTTATTATTATTTGTTTTTCAGTAATAGCTATATGATGACTTGTTTTTGTAGGAGAAGTATTTTCTTAATTGCACCATTTTATTTACAGATTTTTTTGTGGGTTAGAGTGAAAAAAAATAGCAATTCTGTTAATTTTATTTTTCTGTGCAAATGGCGGTACTTATCTTATGCTTCAGCACTTTAAGAAAAACTTGATTTGTGTTGCTACATTCAAAGGCCTTGCTTTATTGCTGGGCGAATTATAGCGATTATCATTTTGAGGCGCATAACTTTTCAATCACTTTTTATTCAATTTTTTAGGGAAAGTGGTGTCACAAAAAACATCAACTGATCAGTTGTAATTTGTAATATGCAGTAAGCAGATTATTTAGATTTTTTATTTCTGTTTTTATTATTTTTTGTTTAAATGTAGGCTGAATTCAGCATTTTTTGTACTTTTCCTAATGGACTCCAACCTGCAGTTGTTTGATCAAATGATCACTCATACAATACCCACAATTGATGGGTGTTTCATTTTGAGAAATGTCCTATTATGCAGAAGGCCTCTGGCTGCCATGTTAACTTATAAGCAGCCCGTAATTATATAAAAGGTGTTGGCAATAGTGTTGAGCGAGTGTACTCGTTGCTCAGATTTTCCCGAGCACGCTCGGGTGATCTCCGAGTATTTGTTAGTTTTCGGAGATTTAGTTTTCATTGCCTCAGCTGAATGGTTTACAGCTACTAGCCAGCTTGATTACATGTGAGGGTTCCCTAGCAACCAGGCAACCCCCACATGTACTTATGCTGGCTAAAAGCTTTAAATCATTCAGCTGAAGCAATGAAAACGTAATCTCCGAACACTAACAAATACTCGGAGACCACGCGAGCATGCTCGGGAAAACCCAAGCAATGAGTACACTCGCTCATCACTAGTTGGCAATGAGGTGACTGAGTGAGCCCCCCTCTGTCCAATGAGAGGGAGATACATATTTTCCAGCTCCAAAGTTCAGGTCCTCATTGATTTCTATGGAGTTAAGGTTCAGATTCAAGTTCGGTTACAGTTCTAGTACCTAAACCGCGTTTTGGACTAAAGTTCGGTCGAACCCGATGAACCTGAATTTCCATGGGTCCGCTCATGCCTACCCAAGGTCAGTCACAGAATGACCTTGTTTCATGCAAGGATCAGTCCTGGCTCAAATTATCAATAAACCAGAAATTCGAAAACTTTGCTTCTGTATTTTCTCTAAATCCTCCCATGGTTGCAATTGGCCCTAATGTTATTCTATGTGTACAAGGACCAAGGGTAAAAGGACTAAGGGTTCACTCAGATGTTAATCTTTTGTGTACAAGATTTATCTTTGGTTTTTAAAGATATACCTTTTATTATTATAGTTTATGGGGCTGTTCACATGTCTCTGTATTTTTGTGCACCGAAATGTCTGAATTTAATCTGAGTCTTGGTTCAGTCTCACTAAGTCCTGTAAAAAAATCATTGATATCTGAATGAGCCTTGAGGGCAGTCATTGTCCTCCAAAATCTAACTTGTCGAATCCACATAAATAAAGAGTGAAATAAATATATCATTATTACATGTGTAAAACGTATTTATTTATTTTTTTTGTGCGTAATGTCAACAAAAAAAATATTACCATTACATGATGAATATTCCCATTTCTGGAAGAAAAAAAAAAGGACTGAGACTTAACAATTGTTTTTCTTGTTGTAGAACACTGGAAGATTTCCAAGCCAAAGAAAACTTTATTACTTATTTGCATTTCTAGAAAGGATATTGAGGCATTTGTATAGAGGAAAATAAGCATTTTAATTGTGTTTAAATAGGAAAGATATACTCTAATGTAAAATCATTTTACAATATGTCCTGGGATCCATTACGGGGATTGTTGTGAAAGCTGCTATTAGGTCATCTTCTACAAATGACCCTACAATAAAAATAATGGGGAAAGAAAACAATTATGCAATGCACAAAACAACAGGGTGCAGCTATGTGTATCTGTTACAATTTGGACATGCTCCAGGGCAAAATATTAACACATTTTAAGCTTGGTAAAATTATATATATATATATATATATATATATATATGTGTGTGTGTGTGTGTGTGTGTCGAAATATATATATATATATATATATAAATAATATTCAGTATATAAAATGACAATTGCACTCTTTGCATAGTACTGAAACTCACTGGCTTGACATGACTATACCTTTTGCAGTCTTTTGCTTTATATGTAGAGGCACAGCAGTTCACTATTTAGAAGGTACAGATGTAGCCAGCAGCGAACCAACCACCACAGCGTGAAGCTTGCTGCATCTGCTTGAATAGCACATCTGCTGTACATGCAAAGAATAGAGGTAGCAGCTTAGCACAACTTGCATAGAGCAACAGTTCTATGCAAATGGAATCGTCAAGGTATGCAAATTTGCGCTCCTCCAGAAAGCATTAATCAGTTTATAAAACCTCATCTTCCTACCTTTTCACATGGAGCATTGCCTGTAAGGATATGTTCCCACATTCAGTAAACACTGAGGTACATCTGCAGTGTCCAGATGTTACAGCATAGTGGATGGGATTTGAAGAAATCCTATGCCCACTATGCGTGCACAGATGCCTCCGGATTCCCTGTGGTGATGCACATGCGGTGAGTCTTTCCAGACTGCAGCATGTCAATTTATCTTGCGGAGACTCTCAGTTTCCGCAAGATAAATGTCCCCGTACAATGTATTGGGCGCGAATGAATAATAAAGAAAATAAAGAAAATAAAAATAAAGATGTGTTCATTGAACAGATGCCATTGGACATCCAAAACATGTGATCATTAGAACAGGTACGAGAAAACAAAACAAAACAAAAAAAATCATTGCACAATTTTTTTATTGAACACCAGATTGCCCACAGGGTTAAATCTCAGAAAAGAGATGATGTTACACTACTAATATTCTATCATTGTCTCTGTATTTTACATTTATCTTTTCAGGTGGAGAATTGTACCTGACTGTGCAGTATTCGCGGTATGTTTATACATTTCATGTGCAATGATTTTTTTTGTTGTTGTTTTCTCGTACCTGTTCTAATGATCACATGTTTTGGATGTCCAATGGCATCTGTTGGGGTTGAGTTAATTATCTTCATGGCTATACACCTGTTGAATTTGTTTTTATATGTCTTATTGGGTTATTCAAGTTTATGCTGTGGACAAAGAGCACCATGTGTGCTCGAAACGCGTTCAGCTAACCTATGGCTTTTCTGGAATAGCTGTGCAGTTATTCCCAAGCAGCTTTTTCTGAATTTTAATATGTGGAAATAAATTTGATGATTTTTTATTCCAGAGCTGGATTTTCTTCTTACTTATTCAATATTGGACGTTGGGCGGTGGCGTTTTCCTTGCTCGGATGTTCCTGTGGACTTTCATGGATTTGCTGATGGGGGTGAGCTGAAACCTAACCTTTTTTTATTGTTCAAGATTGTCAAAGAGCAAATTAGATGAGAAGTGGGAGGAAAGTACAACGTGGACGTGCTGCTCCAGGAAATGGAAGCGAATGGGAGCAGCGATATTGGGCGATAGCTGGACATAGCAGTTGGATCAAGGGTTGGCTTTTTAAGGATAGACCTGATTGTGGCATATTTGAAAGCAGAAGGGAAGGTGCCAGAAGTTAGTGATAGGTTGAAGAGGTGGGTTAGGGATGGGATAAGTGTGGTGGTGAGGTTGGGGAGGAGGTGGGATGGGATGGGGTCGAGCGCACAGGTGGTGAGGTGCGATTTGGAGAGGAAACAATCAAACCCCCCTTCAGTGATGTTGGATAGGGAGGTTATGAAGTTTGGGCATTGGTCTGGTATACAAAGGGGTTGTGGTGGTTGAATAATGAAGACTTGCCTTGTCTGGTCGATTTATTTTTAAAGTGTGTGGCAAAGTCCTCAGCAGGGATGAGGGAGGTTGGAGGGGGCAGTGGGGGGCAGAGGAGGGAGTTAAAGGTTTTGAATAACTGTTTGGGGTTGTAGGATAGGGAAGATATGAGGGTGGTGAAGTAGGCCTGTTAAGCAGAAGTGAGAGCAGATTTAAAAGCGAGTGTTGCTTGTTTGAATACAGTGAAGTCATCTTGCGAGTGAATTTTCTTCCAACACCACTCCGCAGCCCTGGACATTTGCCGGAGCTTTTTAGTGGTGTTATTGTGCAGAGGTTGTCTATTGATACGTCGCACTCTGCCATGGATGAGAGAGGCAACCGTGTCAATAGCTGATGCGAGAGTGGCATTGTAGAAAGCAGTGGCAGTGTCTGTGTCATGGAGTGAGGATATGGATGCCAGTGGTAGGATAGAGTCAGAGAGTGTGTGGGTGTCTAGGTGTGCGAGGGGGTGCACATGTTGCTGGACATGGATGACCGGTGAGGAGGACAGGGATGAGAAGGTGAGTAGATGGCGGTCGGATAGAGGGAGAGGGGAGGTGGTGAAGTTAGATAGAGAGCAGAGACGGGTGAATACCAGGTCTAATGTATGTCCATCTGTGTAGGTAGCTGCAGAGGACCACTGAGTAAGTCCAAAGGATGAGGTAAGGGACAGAAGTTTGGAGGCTGTTGACTGAAGTGTATCAATGGAGATGTTGAAGTCATCCATGATAATGGTGGGAATGTCAGCAGAGAGAAAGTGAAGAAGCCAGGTGGAGAATTGGTCAATAAAGGCAGTGGCCGGTCCTGGGGGTTGGTATATGATGGCCACTTGGAGGTTGGAGGGAGAGTAGATGCGGACAAATGGACTTCAAAAGAAAGGAGGATAAGGGAGGGTAGAGGTGGGATTGGGATAAAGGTGCAATTTGAAGAAAGGAGAAGACCCACACCTCCACCATGTCTGTTGTAGGGGCGAGGGGTGTGGGTGAAGTGGAGGTCTCCGTAACATAGTGCAGCAGGGGAGGCGGTGTCAGAGGGTGTTAGCCATGTTTCTGTGAGGCCAAGGAAGGCAAGACTGCGAGAGAGGAAAAGGTCGTGAATCACGTGAAGCTTATTGCAGATTGAGCGGGCATTCCAGAGTGCTCCAGAGAGAGTAAGCAGGGGGGTGGGTGTCAGGGGCACGGGTTTTATGTTGGAAAGATTGCGGTAGTTCATATTAGATAGGGAGCGATAGGAGGGGTAGTCATGGGAGATATGAGCTGTGGGGGTCCAGGGTTGGGAGATATGTCGCCAGCAGTGAGGAGAAGCAAAGAAAGGGAGAACAGGTGGGAGAAAGAGAGTGGGCGACTTGTTTTATGTTTTATTAGGACAGATTTGAGGTTGAGGAGCAGGTCAGCAGAGGAGGAGAGGTGGGGAGGTAAGAGGGAAGGGGAGATGATTATTAGGTTAGAGAGGGCTGGGGTTTGTGATAGCGAAGGAGAGAAAGGATTAGTGGAGCAAACACTGTAAGGGCATATGTAAACATGGTGAAGGAGTAAGATGGGTTAATAGAGAAGCTAGATCCAATTAATAAGAAGTGCTTACTCAGCAGACATACCCAAAAGAGACAGAAACATAGTGTGGGGTTCTGACTCCTGCCGTGACTCACTGGCATGGAAATAACTGCGGCGTCTTTATGCTTAGCTGCGTAATGCTTTGCTGCAGAAATGCGCATGCCTGACCCCACACGCATGCACCCCTTAAGATGCTACTAAATTTATAGGACTGAGTAAAGGATCAGGTGAGAGGGATTGTGGGTCCTTATTTGGGATAAATTAGCAATTGGCCAACACCAATTGGTCAACACCCCAGCAGATAACAGCGAGCAGAGATGTTTGTACTATTAAAGGGGAAGGTTGCAGGATGATAGGCAGCAGATAACAGCGAGCAGAGATGTTTGTACTATTAAAGGGGAAGGTTGCAGGATGATAGGCAGCAGATAACAGCGAGCAGAGATGTTTGTAGGTTGCAGGATGATAGGCGGCAGATAACAGCGAGCAGAGATGTTTGAACCATAAAAGGGGAATTTTGCAGGATGATAGGCAGCAGATAACAGCGAGCAGAGATGTTTGTACCTGTATGAAGAGAGGAGATGAATGTTAATTCCCAGCCGTTGAAATAACTGCGGCGTCTTTATGCTTAGCTGCATAATGCAATGAATGATTGTTAAGAAAGTGAGTATGATAAGAGACATTAGGAATATGAATGTTGGGCCATCATTATAGTGTTTAACATAACATCAAAGAGCATCTAACAAGGCTCAAATGATGGATTAATCTCTATTAGTTTTAAATAAACCCTTCCATCAAGTTTTGTGTAATAAATCTGTGTATATGTGCATGTAGTGTAGTGTCAGTGTGTTAATATACTCGCTTACCTACCATCACCTTCTCTGAAATCCAACACCGTTCTGCTCCTCTTCTCAGTGACATAATCGCTTTGCAAACTCTTTGGGTCACACTGTGCTGCACTCCGGAAGAGGCTTTTACAGTGTAAGTCTATGGAACATCAGAACAAGGTTCCATAGATTTACATAGAAGGAAAGGAATAGTCTCAAGAGCGGTGAGTGACATCTGTGGTTAGAAGGCCCGAACAGCGCTGGATACCGGAGAAGGAGATGGTAGGTGAGTATATTTAAACATACACTCTAGACTACAGTACATATACACAGATTTATTACAAAAAAACTCTTCATGTTAATGATTCTTTAATGACTGCATCAGGACAACAATATCATCAACAATCCCATCCTCCTCTATCTGCGTTTAGATTTTGGTTGTTTGGTATTCTAATCATTGTAACTTTTGATGACAGACCAGTGGTTTGTACATTTAATACAATGGTGCCTACCCTAAAGATACAAACAAAACCAGGTGCATTGTCCTGCTTCTGATAACACAGCATTGAAAACATATTATCCCCATAATCAATTATGTTATCCTCGATTCAGCCTTATATAGAAGCTGTTCTACAGGTGCTTCTCACTAAGTTAGAATATCATCAAAAAGTTAATTTATTTCAGTTCTTCAATACAAAAAGTGAAACTCATATATTTTATAGGGTCATTACAAACAGAGTGATCTATTTCAAGTGTTTATTTCTGTTAATGTTGATGATTATTGCTTACAGCCAGTGAAAAGCCAAAAGTCATTATCTCAGTAAATTAGAATACTTTATAACACCAGCTTGAAAAATGATTTTAAAATCAGTAATGTTGGCCTATTGAAATGTATGTTCAGTAAATGTACTCAATACTTGGTTGGGGCTCCTTTTGCATCAATTACTGCATCAATGCAGTGGTATGGAAGCAATCAGCCTGTGGCACTGCTGAGGTGTTATGGAAGCCCAGGTTGCTTTTATAGCAGCTTTCAGTTCACTGCATTGTTGGGTCTGGTGTCTCTCATCTTCCTCTTGACAATACCCTGTAGATTCTCTATGGGGTTAAGGTCAGGGAGTTTGCTGGCCAATCAAGCACAGTTATACTGTTGTTTTCAAACCAGGTATTGGTACTTTTGGCAGTGTGGACAAGTGCCAGGTCCTGCTGGAGAATGAAATTTTCATCTCCAAAAAGGTTGTCGATAGAGGGAAGCATGAATTGCTCTAAAATTTCCAGGTAGATGGCTGCGCTAACAGGGAATATATATATATATTCATAAATTTTTGGGAGGTATGACTTTAGCAATGGCTACAAAGTACACTAGGGACTTAGTATATACTGTTTCATAATTGTTTTCTATAATGCTACATTAATTTTCAAAAACAAATATAAATGCATATATTTAAAATAAATATTTTAAAAGTAAGACATTTGAAATATTTTTAAGAAACTACTATTTAATATTGAATATCTGTAATATATGACATTGTTTTTAACTCCATCACCTGGCAGAATACTCCCGGCCCTCATCAAAGCCGATAGTCCCAGTAGAAACCTCCCTGCTCTCATCAAACCGAAAGTCCCACCAGAAACCTACCAACCCTTATCAAAGCCAGAAGTCACAGTCAGCGTGAGAGGATCAGGGATTTCATCACAAGTGGTAACAATCTGAAAATGCAGTAAGGACCTGAAATGTGACACAGAGGGTATATATAGATTTTTATATTTATTAACATTTTGATGGTCCTCTATAATTTGGTTTTGAAAGGAAATCTGTCAGCAGGATTTCACCACCCAAACTATATGTGCATGTAACTCTTTCAAAGACCAGTTCAGCAATACCTTTATGTATTTAGATTGATAAGCAAGTGAGGCTAAAGGGCTATTCTAGATTTTCAGCCTCTGTCACTCCAGCTCTCTTCCCCGTCCAGCACTGCCTCCTCTTGATTGACTGATAGCCTCTTTGCTATGTGAATTCTGGTAAAGGAGTTGTCAGTCAAGCAGGATGAGGGGGGCACTGGGCAAGGAATAGAGTTGGAGTGACAAAGGCTTCAGATCTTCAGCTTCATGTGATTATCAATTTAAATGCAGATTTCTCAGCGATGGAGGAACAGACTGGTCATGCAAAGGTTATGCAGTATTTGGATTTGCAAGAGCTACACACACGAATGATTAGTTTGGCGCGTGAAATGCTGCTGACAAATTCCTTTTGAAACAAAATGGCAATAAAAAGTAAGCTGACTATGAGTTTGTTGTATGTGCAGTGTTTGCAACCTGAAAAGATGTAACAACTATATGCAGTTATTATGTTGTGTAGGTTCACAAAGTTTGTCTTTGTCCCAGCAACAGATTTAAAATTCCATTGACTATGAATAAAATCCAGATACTTCCCAGTTATAAGAAAATTCCCAGTTAGAAGTAACCATTAATATTTGTAGTTCTTGTACGAAGAACTTTTCTCTTTATATCAATGCATAACATGGAAGTTGATTACATTTATTTGAGGTAATCTTCATTGGAATATCATCAATTATAAAACTTAATAAAATATGTATTTCATAGGTCAAACCTCTTAACATATGCAGTGAAAACAAAGTGTTCCCAGAGACGTTGAATTGTGCAGTCAAAACTGATGAATAGGATTTACACTTAAGAATGACACTGGACTCACAAAAGACTTGTGTAAATGCTAATGGCTGAATCTGAAGTTCCGTAAGTTATTCAGATGAGGCATATGGAAAATCTTTTGAAATAGTAGATGGTTGAGATTAATATCAAAAGGAAGGGAGAGAAAAGGAGTAAAAATGTATTGTTTTGTGGCTCATTGCTTTGCAATATTTTCCATCAGCACTGAAATTCTTGGTTCAAGTGTCACCAAGGGCAACATTAGTATTATGATAGCATTTTCTGCTAGTTAAAGGTGTTGTGAGGGTCGATGCACAAACAGAAAAGTAGTTGGCTAAGCTATTAAAAATCAGCCAGCCCCCTTCACACACAAGTCTGATGTAACAGCACAGGGACTACAGTCCTGCTGGGAGTAGGGCTGTCAGACCTGGGACTGTAGCTGAAAGGCAACCATCGGGGCGCGAGCGTATGAAAAAAAATCATCTGCATTTCATCAAGAGAAAATGGACAATTTTCATCTGTATGTGCGGTGACGATGGTATTACTCACCCTGCTTCTATCACTGCTCTCTGATAATGTCTCATATAAGGGAAATAGATAGCGGTGTCAAAAACAGGGACTGCGGCAATGACCACTAAAGGCTTTTGATGGCTGCTGAAGCTTCGGTCACTTCATCATTTTGAAACAGGACGTCATCAGATGATGGCACGCCACCCTATAATGAGGTTTTGAGACCCCTCAAGTGAAATTTTGCCGTAAGTAAAGTTAAAAATGACAGATGCAGGGATGAACACTGCACGCATGATCACCGCCGAGTGTCAGCTGATTCTAACTGCACTGCTCCCTGCACTTTAACCCCTTAAATACTGTGATCACTAGCAACTTCAGCATTTAGCAGACATGCAGAGGGAGGGAACCCATCTGCACTCTGATTGGCACCCCATGACATCATCGCAGGGGCTCAATTGTTACTATGGCAAAGTCATCATGACGACATTCGGGTCAACAGGCACTATCAAGATAGTTCAATCATTTACAGTGCATTTAACTAACTTGCTTCTGCAGGGCTGACAGGCGATAAAGCATTGCAATGCTTTATAACACTGATAAGACTGCAGAAAGTGAAAGTCCCATTGTGAGACTAAGTAAAAAAGTTTTACAAAAGTTGGAAAAATATTTCAAAAATCACAAAATTGTAGAAAAAATTATTAGACGTATATAAAAATATTTTTATGAAAAAGAGTATATATATTTGGTATCGCCACATCGTGAATGTCCCACACTATAAAAATGGTCCCAGTTTATACCAGTTATTCCCCTTCAGTGAACACTGTAAAAAAAAGACATAAAATAATGATTTTTCATCATACCGCCAAGCAAAAAGCGGACTAAAGCACAATAAAAAAGACGAAAGTAAATAAAAATAGCTGAAAACGTCATTTTGTCCTGCAACAAACAAGCAGAAATACAGCTCAATCAGCGGATAAATGAAAAGTCATAACTCTCAGAATAAAGCGATGCAAAAAAATTAGTTTTTCTATAAAATAGTTTTTATTGTGTAAAAGCGCTAAAACGAAAAAAACGTAATCAATGGGGCATCGCTGCAAGTGCACTGACCCGAATAATAAAGCTGCCTTGTAAATTTTACCACACATGGAATGGCATAAAAAAATAACTCCAAAAAACAATTCCTGAATTGCTGGTGTTTCTTCATTCTGCCTCACAAAAATTGGAATAGAAAGTGACAAAAAGTGCCATGTGCCCAAAAATAGTACCAATGAAAAGAAACTCGTCCCTCAAAAAGCAAACCATTACATGACTTTGTCGAAAGAAATATGGAAAAATTATAGCTCTAAAAAATATGGCAATACAAAAACTTGCTTTTGCAAAGAAAAGCATCTTTTAGTGTGTGACAGCAGCCAAGCATACAAAAAATTATGAATAAAGTCATTTAATAACTTATACCACATGAGAAACAGTATAAAATATAAAATAAACCAATTCTTTATGTGCTGTTGATTTGTTCATTCTGACTCCTAAAGGTTGCAATAAGGCTCGCCGGACATTTACACTGCACTCAACGCTAAGCGCTTACACCGGAGTTTCTGTGTAAATCTCTGAAATACGTGATTCAGACAGCATGCCTGGCGGAAGATTCCCTAAAATTAGGCAAATGGAGGCACTGTAGATGTTGTATGGCCTATGATCCGGCAGTGACCACCATTTTAGGCATGTATAAAATTGCTGTTTATCAGTTTTGTGCACCTCTGAAAAGAATGACAATGCTGGACAGAGGCCAGACGGAGTCCAGAGTAACTCTGCAGCCTCATTATAGTGAACGTATCCCTCTGGGGTTTTATCTGAATCACGTCACTTGGAGATTTAGATGGAAACCTCGATGTAAAAGTTCAGTATAGAGCACCGGATAAATGTGATCCCAACAAACATAGCATCCACGTTTGGCATTTCTGTAGCAATGAGACCTCACCTAGTTTATGTGTGCTTGTCTCGAGAGGCATGAGCTGGGCACAATGTACTGGTTACTACAATGTACTGACCACTACAACGCAGTGGTCACTACACCAGCAGTTTTCAATTTTCATTCAGAAACATCCACTACTTATTTCTTATTTCTGGAAAACATCCATGGAGTCAAAATCGTCACTACACCTCTAGATAAATTCCCACAGGAGTATAATTTCCAAAATGGGGTCACTTGAAGGAGAATTCTGGTCTTCTGGCACTTAGGGGATCTGTAAATGGAGTCCGCAAACTATTCTTGGAAAATCTGCACTCCAGGAGGCATACAGCGCTCTGTCCCTCAAGAGTTTCAATAACATTAATCTTTGTTTTTTTTTGGTGATTCTTGTGTTTATAACATTTTTTCCTTGTGTTTTTTTTATGTCATTTTTCATATGCTACAGGTTGATCCTAATTATTAGGTGGTGCACTTTCTTTTTTCACTTTTTTGCCATTATCAGTATTGCATGTTAGGACAATAGAGTAGTACATCTCAGTGCTTACAGCCCATATTATGACAGCAGATGACAGCACAAGAAACACCAGATTATTGGTCTGCCAAGCCCAAACAGTAACACGGACTTCAGGGAGAAGTCCGTGTTCGGGGTCCATGCACGGACACTAAGTGTTCACTACAGATCCCGAACTTTGCCGCTCGGGTTCGCCCATCCCTAATTATAATAAAACAAAATAGTCAAGTAGTTGTGAAGACTGGTACACAGATAAGCAGCAACTAAGGCTGCACATAGCTAAACTAAAGGTAAAGGCAGCCCTCAACTTGCATAATAAATGGGACATTTAATTTTTATGTATTGTCACTATTAGAAATGAAGAAATAAGTTCTAGTGGAATTGAATTCACTCTCTAAAAATCCTCATTCGCCACAATTCCGATTGTTTGCAATGTGATTCTTTGCAGATTCAGCAAAAGGATGGCCACAGGCGGCCATCTTTCTGAATCGTAAAAATCATCAATATGTTAAAAAACAATCCTTATACTCACTGCACCTCTCTATACCCACAGCACCACATACAGTAGGAAATCTAAGTATTTGATACACTGCCGATTTTGCAAGTTTTCCCACCTACAAAGAATGAAGAGATGTCATTTTGATCAGAAGTACACTTCAACTGTGAGAGACAGAATTTGAAAATAAAAAAATAGAAAATCACATTGTATGATTTGTAAATAATTAAATTGCATTTTATTGCATGAAACAAGTATTTGATGCAAATAGAAAAGCAGAACTTAATATTTTGTACAAAAAACATTGTTTGCCATTTCAGAGACCAGATGTTTCCTGCAGTACTTGACTAAGTTTGCACACAGTGAAGCAGGGATTTTGGCACACTCCTCCATACAGAGCTTCTCCAGATCTTTCAGGTTTCGGGGCTGTCACTGGGCAACAGTGAGTTTCAGCTCCTTCTAAAGACTTTCTATTGGGTTTGGGTCTGGAGACTGGCTAGGCCACTCCAGGACCTTGAAATGCTTCTTACAGGCCATTCTTAAGTTGCTCTGGCTGTGTGTTTCAAATCATTGTCATGCTGGAAGATCCAGCTACGACCCATCTTCAATGCTCTTAATGAGGGAAGGAAGTTGTTGGTGAAAATCCCACGATACATAATTCATCCATCCTCACTTCAATATGACGCAGTCATCCTGTCTCCTTTGCAGAAAAGCATCCCCGATGTATGATTTTTCCCACACCATGCTTCACGTATGGGGCGGTGTTCTTGGAGTTGTACTCGTCCTTCTTCTTTTTCCAAACACGGCCACTGGAGTTGATACCAAAAACTTTTAATTTTGGTCTCATATGACCACATGACCTTCTCTCATGCCTCCTCTGAATCATCCATATGGTCATTGGTGAGCTTCAAATGGGCTTGTACATGACCTTGCATGCCCTGCAGCATTTTAATCCATGACAGATTAGTGTGTTACTAATGGTAATGTTTGAGACTATGGTCCCAGCTCTCTTCAGGTCATTGACGACGTTTTCCCATGTAGCTCTGGGCTGATTTCTGACCTTTCTCAGAATCATACTTACCCCACGAGGCAAGATTCGCATGGAGCCCCAAACCAAGGAAGATTGACTGTCATCTTGTGTTTCTTCCATTTTGTAATAATTGTGACAACAGTTGTTGCCTTCTGACCAGGTTGCTTGCCTATTGTACTGTAGCCCATCTTATCCTTGTGCAGGTCTACAATTTTTTCCCTGATGTCCTTAGACAGCTCTTTGGTCTTGTGATGTACGCTGCAACCATTCTGGGAGTATGCACAGAGCTCTCCCGGGTTCTGGAGAGAACCAAGAGCATAATAAGAAATATTAAATTAGCATAGAATAACTTCTGGCAAATACCATTTCCCATGGAAAACTCTACAAACATACAAATTTGAATTTTGCTTGATTCACTCATCTCTAGCCATTTTACCTATTGTTCTATATTTTACTGCTGCTAACTCCAGCTCTTATAGCTGTGCCAAATCTTTATTTGAAAAATTGTCGCTGGAGTCTAACTCTCCTTCCTGTGCTATGCTGCACATCCATTTGACATACAGTATATGGAAAGGGGAGACATGGTTAAAAATTTCCACACTGTTTTGCATGCCTATGCAGGGGCTATTTTGCAGGTACTGATCCCAGAGACAAAGGCTTTAATCATAAAATATAGTACTTTAAGTATAGTGACTATGCATTAGAAAAATATGATCAGATTTTATTTGGAGGATAGAGGGTCAGTTTAAACACTAATCATGCAACAGCAAGGATGTCATTGGGCTTGTCTGATTTGTTCTGAAACAAAAACATATGATAATTCATATACCTGAATAAATTAGGGTTCTGACACTAGAAATTAAGTTGTCTCAGATTGCTCAATATCTAGTGCTGCTATCTGGAGCAGGAGAGTTTCAGAAATTGCATCCTGATAACGGTCTACCAGTTACATAATAGGCATGATCAGAGTGCAAAAAGTTTAAAAGTTTATAGTATACCCAAAACCTTTCTGGATTACATTTAGTAAATAGTGTTCCAGTAGTACTAATTTAAATGGAGTGGGGGTTGATTAATTTTGTCACATTCGGGTTAACTGACCTGGAAAATATTTAATTGTTTTGGAATTTAACAAAAGAATAATATTTTCCATTTATTTATAACACACAATGCTCTACTTCAATTTATGATACATAATCATTTGTAGGTCAAAATATTTAAACATGTATTTACTCTTTTTTCTATGTCTAAAGGATTTATGCAGTTGCTCATTCAGTATTTAAAAGCCTATAAAATATTGACCCTAAAAAAATTGTGGTTTCTCGGAAACATACATGACTAATATAATGAAGGAAAATATCCAATTTCAGAAAACCGTAAAAATGTTTATTGTTATGTTACTCACCACACCCAAAATATAAATAATCACTCATGATAATATGACCAAATTGTGATTTAAAGCCTGGGAACAGAGAAGCCTGTGAACACAGTGCTAAATCAGCAGAGAGGTATACAGAAAGAAATGTACCTCAAGAAAAGTTTGAAAATCAAAATATCCTTTAAGTAAAAGATTTATTTTTTCTTAAAATTCACCCTTAAGATATTTTATTCTAAAAGATCTTATGTATCAATTGACAGGAAGATTAAAAGTGGAAAGTAGAAAAGAAGGAAGATTAGATATAGAATAGTGGGACAAATATTAAGCTAAAAAGTTAGAGCTTTAGCATACAGCATTATAGTATGTACCTGTAAGCACTCCATGCACCACTGTATGGTACCTAAAAGAAGGGTCAAGTGAATCAAACTGTAAAGAAACATTTGAAGATTAGCCAGTTGGTTAGAAGACTTTACTATTTTTCTACAGAAAAGCAGAGTGATACAACCTGTTTCATGGTTGCAAAATAATTGAATCTTGCAAAACATAACTGTTTGATAACTTTTGAACAGCCCGTAAACAGGACCTATTAATATACTGGTGTAGCACAGCTGTAATCTAGTGGCTAGAGGAGCATATGAACAAGGAACCGTAAGCGTTAATAGAAGTCCATGGAAATAGCAAAGGAGTTAAAGGAAATAATCCAGACGTAAGTGAGAACAGTTTGGGTAATACAGTTCAGTAGCTGGAGATTCAAACTAGACTAACAGTTAGACACAATACTCAAGCAACGAGTAAGACATTATAGTGGCTTTAAAGGGGTATTCCCATCTTCAAGATCCCAATATGTACTAGGTGTAATAATAATAATCTTAGCAAATACGTCCAATTAATATTGTAGTATCGTTTTTCTGATTCACTCATCATGTGCCGGCATTGCAGGACCTTAAATATCCATGTTTACAACCACTGATATAGTGACAGTTACCAGTTTTTCTTGGTCACTGGGAGAGGAAGGTCTTTAGTGGTGGCGTGCTCGCCGTCTTGCAGACACAGTGCTGGTACAGATACATCGATGATGTGTTCATCATATGGCAGGGTTCAGAGTCTGTGCTTCGAAAAATCATTGGTGAACTTAATCAGAACAGTCACAAGATCAAACTTACGGCAAAAATCAAATAGATTTTTTGGACATAAAAATATAGATTCAATGAAATTGTCATATTCAAAAAAACGTGCTTGGAAAATAAACATCGGTTAATGCTTTATAACATGCAACCTCTGCTCATATATTTTCTAACCATTCGTGCTGTACCTACAGTACAGCTTTTAAGAATGAGACATATTTGCTCGACCAATAGAGTTTTTGAAGCTCAGGACCTTGGGAACAGGTTTTGTTAACATGGGTATAGCAATAGGAATATCAGGAAAGGTTACTATCGTGCTAATGAAACACTGTGCAACCAATTACTTTCTAACCCTCAGGTGAAAGCCAAGAAGAATCCAAGAATCAGATTCATCTCCACATTCAACAATCGGTGGTCCGAGATGCTCAAGATTTTACACAAACATTGGCCTGTTCTACAAACAGACTTCATTTTGACTCTGATTCTGCTGGACTGCCCATTGTTGACGGCCAGGAGCTGGAAGAATCTGAAGGACATTCTAGTCAGAAGCCACTATGTGGCACTGGCCAGTCCTCTCAATATGTTCATTGCTGGTAAGCAGAGCTGGGGCAGCTACCGATGCGGCTCATGTTTAGCATGCAAAAATATCAAATGAAAAATTACCTTTACCTCTGCAGATGGAAGGAGGGACTTTCGGATTTCTTGCCACATTTCATGCAGTACCAGTCATATGTTATATCTTGCCACATGTATGTGTAATCTTGCCTATGTAGGACTTAACGTATCTAGAATTTAAGATCTGTGCAAAAGAACATATCAGAAATATTAGGACACAAAGGGATATTGAGGATATCATGACCTCAAAACCACCCCCAGACAGACACTTTTATAGTAGAGGTCTATTATTTTGGGCATCGTCTTTCTTTCAATACTCACTGTTGGACCTCCAGAACTGTCTTCATTCTGCATGCGGATGGCTTGGTTTGTGTGCTACTTTATCTGTGACAAAATATACATTATTTGTTTATACTGTTATCACCTTTTATATTTACATTTATTATTATTATTATTATGATATTTGATTACATTATCTATTGTCTAGCTTTTCATATTGGCCTTCATTTATAAACCATTTTCCTTAGTTTCCTTATTTTCCCCATGTCTTTGAACTTTTTTCTTTGTGCTCACTTTTCTTCTCTTTTTCCATCATTTTTTCACATTCACATAACGTATATTTGTTATGTGTTGTCATTCATTCACATTTACACTTTTGCGTCTGCCCATATTTGTTCCCTTAACAAAAATTGCCACCACTACTTGAGCATGCTAATTGTGACTCTGACATGTGTTGCTGATGGCATAGATATAGGACAGAGCGGGTCATCGACGTCATAGGAAACTTTTCCTAGACTCGCGCCATCACCAAGATTGCCGGATGTGATGCAACCGAAGGCCTATTCTTAATTAGTTTGGCTGGAGACACTTACACTTGTGGGTAGGTATGTATAAACACACATTACACATGATTCTACATAGCCCGAGGAGGGAGTCCATACGAAACGCACATTGAGGTCCAAAGAGTCACACGTGGACAATTATTTATATGGGTAAGCTATGTTATTGTATCTTTTAGGTGACTATTTACTTATCACTATGTTATATCTAAACTGAATTGTGCACTCACCTACTATTTTCTCAATGATTGAGGCATATTACTGAAAACTATTTCTGCACTTTAAATTTCATTTTTCTTTATAATGGTATTATTACATGTTATGCTCCAAACCTCTTGGGACTATACCTGGATTAATGGTCATATATATTGACTATATTAGCTACCCATTTATTATGTACTAACATTGTCCTTCTGTTATTCTGCTCTCTTGTATCCTCACCAGTGACCTACTAATTTTTTATAGTTAATCTATATAATTGTCTACTTTTGATTGTTTGTTTGACACTACTTTTTACTAAATTTTTGGATGTGCAATAAACATGAAATATTTTTATAGAATATTTAAACATGACTGATAGTTCTTTATTAATTATTTTGCCCCGTTTTGACTTCCTAATCTTTTGCATGTTTGTCACATTTAAATGGTTCAGATCACCAAAAGACAATACAAGTAAAAACAAACTTGTAGATTGTGAGCCTTCGCGGGCAGGGTCCTCTTTCCTCCTGTACCAGTTATGACTTGGATTGTTTAAGATTATTGTACTTGTTTTTATTATGTATACCCCTCCTCACATGTAAAGTGCCATGGAATAAATGGCGCTATAACAATAAATAATAATAATAATAATAATCAAATACAGTTTTTAAATGAAGGTCTTTATTATTAAGGGAAAAAAATCCAAACCTACAGGACTCTGTGTGAAAAAGTGTTTGCACCCCCCATCACTTAAAACATAAATTAACTGTGGTTTATCCCATATTTGGAAACTGAGCTCAAATTCCCTAGCCACACCTGGGCCTGATTACTGCCACACCTGTTCTCAATCAAGAAATCACTTAATTAGGATCTGCCTGACAAAGTGAAGTAGAGCAAAAGATCCTCAAAAGCTAAACACCATGCCACAATCCAATTAAATTCTGGAACAAATTATAAACAAAGTAACTAAGACCAATCAGTCTGGATAAAGGATATAAAGCCATTTCTAAAGCTTTTGGGACTTCAGTGAACCACAGTGAGAGCCATTATCCAGAAATGACAAAAACATGGAACAGTGGTGATCCTCCCCAGGAGTGGCCGGCTAACCAAAATTACCCCAAGAGCGCAATAACGACTCACCCAAGAGACAAAAGACCCCACAACAACATACAAAAAACTGCAGACTTCTTTTGCCTCAGTTAAGGTCAGTATTCATGACTCCACCATAAGAAAAATGACCTGCATGGCAGAGTTCCAAGATGAAAACCACTAATCAGGAATAAGAAAATAAATGCTCATCTCAGTCTTGACAGAAAACATCTTGATGATCCCAACGACTTGTGGAAGAATACTCTGTGGAGTGACGAGACGAAAGTTGAACTTTTTCGAAGGTGTATGTCCCATTACATCAGGTGTAAAAGTAACACAGCATTTCAGAAAAGGAACATCATACCAACAGTAAAAAATGGCGGTGGTAGTGTGATGATCTTGGGCTGTTTTGCTGCTTTAGGATTTGGAATTCTTGCTGTTGTAAATGGAACCATGAATTCTGATGTCTCCTAAAAAAATGTAGGAAAATGTCCGGCCATCTGTTTGTGATCTCAAGCTGAAGTGCACTTGGGTTATGCAGAAATACAATGATCTAAAACATATCAGCAAGTCCACCTCTGAATGGCGTTAGATAATCAAAATGAGTCCTAAGCTGCCTGTGTACAACTGCATTGTGACTCAGGATCCACAAAAAAGAGAATGATCAAAATTAATATTTTGCTGCTTTTCCAGTATCTCTCAATAGAGAAGTTGTAAAAAGATATTCTTACATTTCAATGGTGAAATATACTGTATGACATATTGCACTAACCACTAGACCACACTAGAGAAATGTTTGTTAACACATTGACTCTGCCAATACATATTATCACACAGAAGAAGCATATACCACATACTTCATGCCAATTTGCTGAATAACTGATAACCATTCAAAGCTAAAAATGCAACATTACAACTAAACAGAAGGATATGGTCTTCTGTGGACGACACAGCAGAAACATGGTAATACATTTAGAAAAATTAATCATAATGACAGATGATATTTCATTAATCTGTTTAACAAGGTGCATGGTAACAAGATTCATGTCATGTTATGGCCAGCATATTCAGCATGTACTGCAAAAAATTAAGAAGAAATGTTAAGTATATACTGTATCTATAAATCTATGTATGTAAATAGAAGTAGGCATGTGCCTCATCCTAATCACGATGTCATTAACTATTGCTCATTAAAACAGACTCATTTGATATTACCGAACATAAAATTGAAATTTTTTAATAAAGAAAGCTGAATGGGATTTACTCCGGTATGAAAATGTGACATGTTAACCCCTTAGTGACAGAGCCAATTTGGTACTTAATGACCGAGCCAATTTTTGCAATTCTGACCACTGTCACTTTATGAGGTTATAACTCTGGAACGCTTCAACGGATCCCACTGATTCTGAGATTGTTTTTTGTGACATATTGTACTTCATGTTAGTGGCAACATTTCTTCGATATTACTTGCGATTATTTATGAAAAAAACGGAAATATAGCGAAAATTTTTAAAATTTTGCAATTTTCAAACTTTGTATTTTTATGCCCTTAAATCAGAGAGATATGTCACAAAAAATAGTTAATAACATTTCCCACATGTCTACTTTACATCAGCACAATTTTGGAAACAAAATTTTTTTTGTTAGGGAGTTATAAGAGTTAAAAGTTGACCAGCAATTTCTCATTTTTACAACACCTTTTTTTTTAGGGACCACATCACATTTGAAGTCATTTTGAGGGGTTTATATGATAGAAAATAATGAAGTGTGACACCATTCTAAAAACTACACGCCTCAAGGTTCTCAAAACCATTCAAAAAGTTTATTAACCCTTTACGTGCTTAACAGGAACTGAAACGATGTGGAAGGAAAAAATGAACATTTAACTTTCTTTTGCAAACATTTTAATTCAGAACCATTTTTTTTATTTTCACAAGTGTAAAAACAGAAATGTAACTATAAATTTTGTTATGCAATTTCTCCTGAATACGCCAATACCCCATATGTGGGGGTAAACCACTTTTTGGGCGCACCGCAGAGCTTGGAAGTGAAGGAGCGCCGTTTGACTTTTTCAATGCAGAATTGGCTGGAATTGAGATCGGACGCCATGTCATGTTTAGAGAGCCTCTGATGTGCCTAAACAGTGGAAACCCCCCACAAGTGACACCATTTTGTAAACTGAACCCCTTAAGGAACTTATCTAGATGTGTGGTGAGCACATTGAACCCCCAAGAGCATCACAGAAGTTTATAACGTAGAGCCGTGAAAATAAAAAATCGCATTTGTTTACACAAAAATGATCTTTTCGCCCACAAATTCTTATTTTCACAAGGGTAACAGGAGAAATTAGACCACAAAAGTTGTTGAGCGATTTCTCCTGAATAAGTCAATACCCCATATGTGAGGGTAAACCACTGTTTGGGCGCACCGCAGAGCTTGGAAGTGAAGGAGCGCCGTTTTACTTTTTCAATGTAGAATTGGCAGGAATTGAGATTGTGCGCCATGTCGAGTTTGGAGAGCCCCTGATGTGCCTAAACAGTGGAAACCCCCCATAAGTGACACTATTTTGGAAACTAGACCCCTTAAGGAACTTATCTAGATGTGTGGTGAGCACTTTGAACCCCCATGTGCTTCACAGAAGTTTATAGCGTTGAGCCGTGAAAATAAAAAATCGCATTTTTTCTACAAAAATGATTTTTTGCCCCCAAATTTTTATTTTCACAAAGGTAACAGGAGAAATTAGACCACAAGTGTTGTAGTGCAATTTCTTCTGAGTACGTCGATACCCAATATGTGGGGGTAAACCACTGTTTGGGCACACCGCAGAGCTTGGAAGAGAAGGAGTGCCGTTTTACTTTTTCAATGTAGAATTGTCTGGAATTGAGATCGGACGCCATGTCGGGTATAGAGAGCCCCTGATGTGCATAAACAGTGGAAACCCCCCACAAGTGACCCCATTTTGGAAACTAGACCCCTTAAGGAACTTATCTAGATGTGTGGTGAGAACTTTGAATGCCTAAGTGCTTCACAGAAGTTTAGAATGCAGAGTCGTGAAAATAAAAAATATTTTTTTTTTCCACAAAAAAGATTTTGTAGGCCCCAAGTTTTTATTTTCACAAGGGTAACAGGAGAAATTGGACCACAATAGTTGTTGTACAATTTATCCCGAGTACACTTATGTGCCATATGTGGGGGTAAACCACTGTTTGGGCGCACGGCAGAGCTCGGAAGGGAAGGAGCGCTGTTTTGGAATGCAGGCTTTGATAGAATGGTCTGTGGGCGTTATGTTGCGATTGCAGAGCCCCTGATGTACCTAAACAGTAGTAACCCCCCACAAGTGACCCCATTTTGGAAACTAGACCCCCCAAGGAACTTATCTAGATGTGTAGTGAGAACTTTGAATGCCCAAGTGTTTCACAGAAGTTTAGAATGCAGAGTAGTGAAAATAAAAAATATATTTTTTTTCCACAAAAAGATATTGTAGCCCCCAAGTTTTTATTTTCACAAGGGTAACAGGAGAAATTGGACTGCAATAGTTGTTGTCCAATTTATCCCGAGTACACTGATGTGCCATATGTGGGGGTAAACCACTGTTTGGGCGCACAGCAGAGCTCGGAAGGGAAGGAGCGCTGTTTTGGAATGCAGACTTTGATAGAATGGTCTGTGGGCGTTATGTTGCGATTGCAGAGCCCCTGATGTACCTAAACAGTAGTAACCCCCCACAAGTGACCCCATTTTGGAAACTAGACCCCCCAAGGAACTTATCTAGATGTGTGGTGAGTAGGGTTGAGCGACCTTGACCTTTTTAGAGTCGAGCCGTGTTTCGCGAAACCCGACTATCTTAGAAGTCGAGTCGAGTGGAATCGGCCGATTATCGCGAAAAGTCGGGTATCGCCCGAAACACGAAACCCAATGCAAGTCAATGGGGGAGCATAGTCGGCAGTGAGTGGAGGCCAGGAAAACACCTACACTGCCCATTTTAATGGCAAAAACATCCATTCTTGTTAAAGAAGCTTGTCAATCGTAATTTACCTTATAATAATTGGAAGGCATTTGAAATTGGGGGTCATTTGGCTAAAGTTGTGGGGGGTAGGCCTGGTTCAAGTAATTAGTGGGCCCAGTAAATCTGGACCACGTCACGGCAGTGGAGCAGGGAGAGGTAAGTATTTCAACTTTGCAAGTGCTGTGATCCTGAGCAAGCAGGGGGGGCCCACTCGTTGGCATTGGCACTGGCACAGGGCCCCTCAAAGTACAGCGGTGTGTTTGCATGGCGGGGGCGCCTCCCACCGGCAGCAACACTTTTGCGTACTATGAGAGGCCCTGTGCCAGTGACGTCGCCAACTAGTATTCCTCCCCCCACCTGATGAAGGAACCTGCACTTTCATCTGCACCTTCCTCTTTGTCCCCATGTAAGGTGGTATGGTATGCGGGAAGAGGAACCTGACTTTCAGCAGGGTCACAATCTTGCTGTGTAGCGTGCACGGGGAATTTTGCGTTATGGGTCAATGTACCAGCAGACTCATCTATCACTGGCTGGGCAATGGGCAGGATGAGGAGGAAACACAGATATAGGCCCAAAGAATAAAGTTGGCTAAATGCAGTTCAAAATTGGTAACACAGGACTAACCAGGGGGCATTGCAGTGGAGGACAACTGGAATGAGAGGCTGACACAGAGAGTAGGCCCAAATCAGTAAGTAGTCGAAATGCAGTTCAAAATTGGCAACCGTAGTAAACAGGCGGCACAGCTTTGTTCAGTGGAGGAGAACAGCAAGGAGTGGCAGACACCGATAGTAGGCCCCAACCCAACTAGTAGGCCAAATGAAGTCTAACATTAACAACTACTTAACGAGAGCCTGAAAATGGAATTTCAGGACAGGAAACCAGGAGAACAGCAAGGAGTGGCAGACACCGATAGTAGGCCCCAAACCAACTAGTACGCCAAATGCAGTTGTTCCGTTTAACCACAATTTAATGAGAGCCTGAAGATAGAAGTTCAGGAAAGGCAACCTGGAGAACACCTTGGAGTGTAACACACCATCTATCTACACCCCATACCCAATTTGTAGGCCTAATGCAGCGTAGTTTCCAACAACTACTAAACGAGAGCCGGAAGATCGAAGCTCAGGAAAGGCAACCTGGAGAACACCTTGGAGTGGAACACACCATCTCTCTACACCCCATACCCAATTTGTAGGCCTAATGCAGTGTAGTTTCCAACAACTACTAAACGAGAGCATGAAGATCGAAGCATTGGCGAGGAAACCTGGGGAACACCTTGGAGTGGAACACACCATCTCTCTACACCCCATACCCAATTTGTAGGCCTAATGCAGCGTAGTTTCCAACAACTACTAAACGAGAGCCGGAAGATCGAAGCTCAGGAAAGGCAACCTGGAGAACACCTTGGAGTGGAACACACCATCTCTCTACACCCCATACCCAATTTGTAGGCCTAATGCAGTGTAGTTTCCAAGAACTACTAAACGAGAGCCGGAAGATCGAAGCTCAGGAAAGGCAACCTGGAGAACACCTTGGAGTGGAACACACCATCTCTCTACACCCCATACCCAATTTGTAGGCCTAATGCAGCGTAGTTTCCAACAACTACTAAACGAGAGCATGATGATCGAAGCATTGGCGAGGAAACCTGGGGAACACTTTGGAGTGGAACACACCATCTCTCTACACCCCATACCCAATTTGTAGGCCTAATGCAGTGTAGTTTCCAAGAACTACTAAACGAGAGCCGGAAGATCGAAGCTCAGGAAAGGCAACCTGGAGAACACCTTGGAGTGGAACACACCATCTCTCTACACCCCATACCCAATTTGTAGGCCTAATGCAGTGTAGTTTCCAAGAACTACTAAACGAGAGCCGGAAGATCGGAGCTCAGGAAAGGTAACCTGGAGAACACCTTGGAGTGGAACACACCATCTCTCTACACCCCATACCCAATTTGTAGGCCTAATGCAGTGTAGTTTCCAACAACTACTAAACGAGAGCATTAAGATCGAAGCAATGGCGAGGAAACCTGGGGCACACCTTGGGGAGGCAGACACCGTTAGTAGGCCCTACCAAAGTTGTACCCCCAATGCAGTTTTAAAATTCCTAGAGGCTGAAAACAAGACTATTGACGCTCAGCTTTTTTCAAAGGAACACAGCTGAATTGAGTGGTGCAGACAGACACAGGTAGTAGGACTTAACCCAAAAATGTGGCTCACTGCAGCTTAAAAAAGTTACAGGGGTACACAAGCAGCAGTGCTCTGGGCAGTGGAGGACAATTTCAATAGTGGACCGCAGACAGACTTTGTACGCCTACTATTAAAAAAAGGATGCTCTATGCAATTAAAAATAGGTTCCAGGGGTCCACGGGCAGCAGTGGTGTGGTCAGTGGACGAGTATTGGAAGGAGGGACCGCAGACAGGCGTAGTAGGCCTAACATAACAAAATTAGGCTGTAGACACTGTAAAATTGGTTCCAGGGGTACACGGGCAGCAGTGGTGTGGTCAGCGGAGGAAAATTGGAATTAGGGACTGCAGACAGACTTTGTAGGCTGTCCCCTGTGGACCATGCATCCAACACATTAACCCAGTGCGCCGTAATGGACACTTAGCTTTTTGTGGACATGCCTACTGGTCCATGCGTCTCTTGTCAGGTGCACCTTTCTACTGTTTGATTGCCTGAGTGCTATGACAATGCAGACTTTTTCATGCCGGTGGAGGGCTGGGATGGCTTTTCTCGCAAAAGAAATGTCGACTGGGTAGCTTGAACCGTTGCACAGCGTAGTTCATCTGGGCTTTCTAAATATAAAACAAAGAAAAAAAGGAGGCTACATGCACTTTCAGCTGGGTTCCAGGGGTACACGGACAGCATTGGTCTGGTCAGTGGAGAACTATTGGAAGGAGTGACCGCAAACAGGCATCGAAGGCCTAACATAATAACACATTGCTGTTGGCAATTTTAAATTGGTTCCAGGGGAACACGGGCAGCAGTGGCCTGGTCAGTGTAGTAGTAGTAGAAAGAACGGACCGCAGACAGGCATCGAAGGCCTAAAATAAAAAAATTGGGCTGGCTGTAGGCAATTTTAAATTGGTTCCAGGGGTATACGGGCAGCAGTGGTGTGGTCAGTGGAGGCCTAGTGGAAGGAGTGACCGCAGACAGGCATCGAAGGCCTAAAATAATAACACATGGCTGTAGGCAATTTTAAATTGGTTCCAGGGGTACACGGGCAGCAGTGGTGTGGTCAGTGGAGGCCTAGTGGAAGGAGTGACCGCAGACAGGCATCGAAGGCCTAAAATAAAAAAATTGGGCTGGCTGTAGGCAATTTTAAATTGGTTCCAGGGGTACACGGGCAGCAGTGGTGTGGTCAGTGGAGGCATATTGTAAGGAGTGACCGCAGACAGGCATCGAAGGCCTAAAATAATAACACATGGCTGTAGGCAATTTTAAATTAGTTCCAGGGGTACACGGGCAGCAGTGGTGTGGTCAGTGGAGGCCTAGTGGAAGGAGTGACCGCAGACAGGCATCGAAGGCCTAAAATAAAAAAATTGGGCTGGCTGTAGGCAATTTTAAATTGGTTCCAGGGGTACACGGGCAGCAGTGGTGTGGTCAGTGGAGGCATATTGTAAGGAGTGACCGCAGACAGGCATCGAAGGCCTAAAATAATAACACATGGCTGTAGGCAATTTTAAATTGGTTCCAGGGGAACACGGGCAGCAGTGGCCTGGTCAGTGTAGTAGTAGTAGAAAGAACGGACCGCAGACAGGCATCGAAGGCCTAAAATAAAAAAATTGGGCTGGCTGTAGGCAATTTTAAATTGGTTCCAGGGGTACACGGGCAGCAGTGGTGTGGTCAGTGGAGGCATATTGTAAGGAGTGACCGCAGACAGGCATCGAAGGCCTAAAATAATAACACATGGCTGTAGGCAATTTTAAATTGGTTCCAGGGGTACACGGGCAGCAGTGGTGTGGTCAGTGGAGGCATAGTGTTTGGCCGAAATAGCTCAGTTGGGAGAGCGTTAGACTGAAGATCTAAAGGTCCCTGGTTCGATCCCGGTTTCAGCAACATAATTTTTAGTGGGTGGCACGGTGGCGCAGTGGTTAGCACAGCAGCCTTGCAGCGCTGGAGTCCTGGGTTCAAACCCCACCAAGGTCAACATCTGCAAAGAGTTTGTATGCTCTCTCTGTGTTTGTGTGGGTTTCCTGCGGGTTCTCCGGTTTCCTCCCACATTCCAAAGACATACTGATAGGGAATTTAGATTGTGAGCCCCATCGGGGACAGCAATGATAATGT
Source organism: Ranitomeya imitator (assembly GCF_032444005.1). Taxonomy (NCBI): domain Eukaryota; kingdom Metazoa; phylum Chordata; class Amphibia; order Anura; family Dendrobatidae; genus Ranitomeya; species Ranitomeya imitator. Next base: position 83,019,282 of record NC_091287.1, read on the forward strand.
GTGCAAAATGCAAAGCGCTGCGGAATATGTTAGCTCTATATAAAGATTATTATTACAATAGGCCCTGCAGCTGTTGATTAATTCATTGAGAGGTGCAGTTTCTACAATGGGGTTGCATTTGTTTTCTTTTTTCGGCCTTACTAACTATGTTACTATTTGCTTGCCTGAGGAGGTGGTGATGGCGAACTCAGTCGAGGGGTTCAAGAGAGGCCTGGATGTCTTCCTGGAGCAGAACAATATTGTATCATACAATTATTAGGTTCTGTAGAAGGACGTAGATCTGGTTATTTATTATGATGGAATATAGGCTGAACTGGATGGACAAATGTCTTTTTTCGGCCTTACTAACTATGTTACTATGTTACTATGTTACTATAGTGGAAGGAATGACCGCAGACAGGCTTCGAAGGCCTAACATAACAAAAATGTCAATACAATGGTATTGTCAGTGGCAGGCATTGAAGGATGTCAGCGCATAGACTAAACATTGGTGGAGCTGTGAGATAATTTTGCAAGTGGTAGAGCACTGTTTGAGCTGGGGGGGAACTGTCTTGTGGCCGGCGGTACAGGCCCAGGGCCCCTCATATTACAACGGTGTTTCTGACGTTGGGTGCGCACCACCACCGCCAGAGACACTTTATTGTACTAGGAGGGACCCAGTGGCAGTGCCGTCGACCAAAAGCGGGCACACCCACCTCTTCAGACAAACAGCACTCTCACGGGTGCTGTCGCCAAGTGTCGATACCACGGCGCCATGTGGGGAGTTTGGCCATTTAGTGAGGTGTAAACATGTCGTATGCTGGACAATCAGGTGCAGAAAATTACGAGATTGGAAAAGGCATTCAGAATAGTCCACAGGCAAGACCTTTTCATAGGAAAGCTAGGTGTCAGCCGGGCAAGGTGGGGCAAAAGATTTCGAAATCCAGTTGTGGTTCATTTTAATGAAGGTTAGATCATCTACATTTTGGGTAGCCAGACGAGTCCATTTTTCTGTTAGTATTGAACCTGCAGCACTGAATACTCTTTCTGATAGGACACTAGCTGCCGGGCAAGCAAGCTCCTGCAATGCATATTCTGCCAATTCTGGCCAGGTATCTAATTTTGATGCCCAGTAATCAAATGGGAATGACGGTTGAGGGAGAACATCGATAAGGGATGAAAAATAGTTTGTAACCATACTGGACAAATGTTGTCTCCTGTCACTTTGAATTGATGCTGCAGTACCTGTCCTGTCTGCGGTCATAGCAAAATCACTCCACAACCTGGTCAGAAAACCCCTCTGGCCAACGCCACTTCTGATTTCTGCCCCTCTAACTCCTCTGGTCTGCTGGCCCCTGCAGCTCGTGTGAGAACGATCACGGGCGCTGTGTGCAGGGAATGCCAGAAGCAAACGGTCAACAAGAGTTGATGGTTTGGTTGCTAATATTAGTTCCAAGTTCTCATGTGGCATTATATTTTGCAATTTGCCTTTATAGCGAGGATCAAGGAGGCAGGCCAACCAGTAATCGTCATCGTTCATCATTTTAGTTATGCGTGTGTCCCTTTTGAGGATACGTAAGGCATAATCCGCCATGTGGGCCAAAGTTCCAGTTCTCAAATCTGTGGTTGTGCTTGGTTGAGGGGCAGTTTCAGGCAAATCCACGTCACTTGTGTCCCTCCAAAAACCAGAACCCGGCCTTGCCGCGCCACCAATTTCCAGTGGCCCCGGAAAAGCTTCCTCATTAAAAATATAATCATCCCCATCATCCTCCTCGTCCTCCTCCTCCTCTTCGCCCGCTAACTCATCCTGTACACTGCCCTGGCCAGACAATGGCTGACTGTCATCAAGGCTTTCCTCTTCCTCAGCTGCAGACGCCTGATCCTTTATGTGCGTCAAACTTTGCATCAGCAGACGCATTAGGGGGATGCTCATGCTTATTATGGCGTTGTCTGCACTAACCAGCCGTGTGCATTCCTCAAAACACTGAAGGACTTGACACATGTCTTGAATCTTCGACCACTGCACACCTGACAACTCCATGTCTGCCATCCTACTGCCTGCCCGTGTATGTGTATCCTCCCACAAAAACATAACAGCCCGCCTCTGTTCGCATAGTCTCTGAAGCATGTGCAGTGTTGAGTTCCACCTTGTTGCAACGTCTATGATTAGGCGATGCTGGGGAAGGTTCAAAGAACGCTGATAGGTCTGCATACGGCTGGAGTGTACGGGCGAACGGCGGATATGTGAGCAAAGTCCACGCACTTTGAGGAGCAGGTCGGATAACCCCGGATAACTTTTCAGGAAGCACTGCACCACCAGGTTTAAGGTGTGAGCCAGGCAAGGAATGTGTTTCAGTTGGGAAAGGGAGATGGCAGCCATGAAATTCCTTCCGTTATCACTCACTACCTTGCCTGCCTCAAGATCTACAGTGCCCAGCCACGACTGCGTTTCTTTCTGCAAGAACTCGGACAGAACTTCCGCGGTGTGTCTGTTGTCGCCCAAACACTTCATAGCCAATACAGCCTGCTGACGTTTGCCAGTAGCTGCCCCATAATGGGAGACCTGGTGTGCAACAGTGGCAGCTGCGGATGGAGTGGTTGTGCGACTGCGGTCTGTGGACGAGCTCTCGCTTCTGCAGGAGGACGAAGAGGAGGAGGAGGGGGTGCGAACGGCTACAGCCAACTGTTTCCTAGACCGTGGGCTAGGCAGAACTGTCCCAAACTTGCTGTCCCCTGTGGACCCTGCATCCACAACATTCACCCAGTGTGCCGTGATGGACACGTAACGTCCCTGGCCATGCCTACTGGTCCATGCATCTGTTGTCAGGTGCACCTTTGTGCTCACAGATTGCCTGAGTGCATGGACGATGCGCTCTTTAACATGCTGGTGGAGGGCTGGGATGGCTTTTCTGGAAAAAAAGTGTCGACTGGGTAGCTCGTAGCGTGGTACAGCGTAGTCCATCAGGGCTTTGAAAGCTTCGCTTTCAACTAACCGGTAGGGCATCATCTCTAACGAGATTAGTCTAGCTATGTGGGCGTTCAAACCCTGTGTACGCGGATGCGAGGCTAAGTACTTCCTTTTTCTAACCATAGTCTCATGTAGGGTGAGCTGGACTGGAGAGCTGGAGATCGTGGAACTAGCGGGGGTGCCGGTGGACATGGCAGACTGAGAGACGGTGGGAGATGGTATTGTTGCCGCCGGTGCCCTAGATCCAGTGTTTCCTACTACGAAACTGGTGATTCCCTGACCCTGACTGCTTTGGCCTGGCAAAGAAACCTGCACAGATACTGCAGGTGGTGCGGAAAATGGTGGCCCTACACTGCCGGAAGGGATGTTGCGTTGCTGACTAGCTTCATTGGCCGAGGGTGCTACAACCTTAAGGGACGTTTGGTAGTTAGTCCAGGCTTGCAAATGCATGGTCGTTAAATGTCTATGCATGCAACTTGTATTGAGACTTTTCAGATTCTGTCCTCTGCTTAAGGTAGTTGAACATTTTTGACAGATGACTTTGCGCTGATCAATTGGATGTTGTTTAAAAAAATGCCAGACTGCACTCTTTCTAGCATCGGATACCTTTTCAGGCATTGCAGACTGAGCTTTAACCGGATGGCCACGCTGTCCTCCAACAGGTTTTGGCTTTGCCACGCGTTTTGGGCAAGATACGGGCCCGGCAGATGGAACCTGTTGCGATGTTGATGCCTGCTGCGGCCCCTCCTCCTCCGCTTCAGAACTGCTGCCGCCTGCACCCTGTTCCCCCAATGGCTGCCAATCGGGGTCAAGAACTGGGTCATCTATTACCTCTTCTTGTAGCTCGTGTGCAACTTCGTCTGTGTCACCGTGTCGGTCGGTGGTATAGCGTTCGTGATGGGGCAACATAGTCTCATCAGGGTCTGATTCTTGATCATTACCCTGCGAGGGCAATGTTGTGGTCTGAGTCAAAGGACCAGCATAGTAGTCTGGCTGTGGCTGTGCATCAGTGCACTCCATGTCAGATTCAACTTGTAATGGGCATAGACTGTTAACTGCTTCACTTTCTAAGCCAGGGACGGTATGTGTAAAGAGCTCCATGGAGTAACCCGTTGTGTCGCCTGCTGCATTCTTCTCTGTTGTTGTTTTTGCTGAAGAGGACAAGGAAGCGACTTGTCCCTGACCGTGAACATCCACTAACGACGCGCTGCTTTGACATCTACCAGTTTCACGAGAGGAGGCAAAAGAGCTAGAGGCTGAGTCAGCAAGATAAGCCAAAACTTGCTCTTGCTGCTCCGGCTTTAAAAGCGGTTTTCCTACTCCCAGAAAAGGGAGCGTTCGAGGCCTTGTGTAGCCAGACGACGAACCTGGCTCCACAGCTCCAGATATAGGTGCAATATTTTTTTTCCCACGACCAGCTGATGCTCCACCACTACCACTACCCTCATTACCAGCTGACAATGAACGCCCCCGGCCACGACCTCTTCCACCAGACTTCCTCATTGTTTTAAAAACGTAAACAAACTAACGGTATTTGTTGCTGTCACACAACTTACACGGTGAGCTATAACTTCAGTATGATTTAGCTACCCCTTTACAGGTGAGTGAGACCACAACGAAAATCAGGCACAATGTTACACACTCTGTTGTTGGTGGCAACAAATGAGAGAGATGCCACACACGCAGGACTGTCACTGAAGCACAAATGTAAATATTAATCTCCCACTGATTTGATTTTTTTTTTTTTCAGGGAGACTTTAGGAAAAAAAAATAATAGAATAAAATGATTTTTTCAGGAAGAATTTAGAAACCAAATAAAATAAAATGATTTTTTCAGGGAGAATTTAGAAAACAAATAAAACAAAAAAAGGCTTTCTATGGCCCACTGAGTGAGATATGACGCACACAGGAGTCAGGAGTGGCACACAAGCCCAGAGGCCAATATTTATCTCCCACTGATTGATGTAGTGATTTTTTCAGGTAGATTTTGGAACCCAAATCAAGCTAAAAAAATAATAGGCTTTCCATGACCCACAATTGGAGAGAGAGAGATGGCACACCCAGGAGTCAAGACTGGCACACAAGCAGAAAGGGCAATATTAATCTCCCACTGATTTGTTTTTTGTTTTTTTTTCAGGGAGACTTTAGGAAAAAAAAATAATAGAATAAAATGATTTTTTTCAGGAAGAATTTAGAAACCAAATAAAATAAAATGATTTTTTCAGGGAGAATTTAGAAAACAAATAAAACAAAAAAAGGCTTTCTATGGCCCACTGAGTGAGAGATGACGCACACAGGAGTCAGGAGTGGCACACAAGCCCAAAGGCCCATATTTATCTCCCACTGATTGATGTAGTGATTTTTTCAGGTAGATTTTGGAACCCAAATCAAGCTAAAAAAATAATAGGCTTTCTATGGCCCACAATTGGAGAGAGAGAGAGAGAGATGGCACACCCAGGAGTCAAGACTGGCACACAAGCAGAAAGGGCAACATTAATCTCCCACTGATTTGTTTTTTTTTTTTTTTTTTCAGGGAGACTTTAGGAAAAAAAAATAATAGAATAAAATGATTTTTTCAGGAAGAATTTAGAAACCAAATAAAATAAAATGATTTTTTCAGGGAGAATTTAGAAAACAAATAAAACAAAAAAAGGCTTTCTATGGCCCACTGAGTGAGAGATGACGCACACAGGAGTCAGGAGTGGCACACAAGCCCAGAGGCCAATATTTATCTCCCACTGATTGATTTATTGATTTTTTCAGGTAGAATTTAGAACCCAAATCAACCAAAAACATAAATAGGCTTTCTATGGCCCACTATTTGTGAGAGAGATGGCACGCTCAGGACTGGCACACAAGCCCAGAGGCCAATATTAATCTCCCACTTTTTATTTTTTTTCAGGGAAAATTTATAAACCCAATAAAAAAAATAATAAATAGGCTTTCTATGGCCCACTATCTGAGAGAGAGAGATGGCACGCTTAGGACTGGCACACAAGCCCAAAGGCCAATATTAATCTCCCTTTTTTTTTTCAGGGAGAATTTATAAAACCAAAAAAAAAAAAAAAAATAGGCTTTCTATGGCCCACTATTTGTGAGAGAGATGGCACGCTCAGGACTGGCACACAAGCCCAGAGGCCAATATTAATCTCCCACTTTTTTTTTTTTGTTCCAGGGAAAATTTATAAACCCAGTAAAAAAAATAATAAATAGGCTTTCTATGGCCCACTATCTGAGAGAGAGAGATGGCACGCTTAGGACTGGCACACAAGCCCAAAGGCCAATATTAATCTCCCTTTTTTTTCAGGGAGAATTTATAAAACCAAAAAAAAATAAATAAATAGGCTTTCTATGGCCCACTATTTGTGAGAGAGATGGCACGCTCAGGACTGGCACACAAGCCCAGAGGCCAATATTAATCTCCCACTTTTTTTTTTTTTGTTCCAGGGAACATTTATAAACCCAATAAAAAAAATAATAAATAGGCTTTCTATGGCCCACTATCTGAGAGAGAGAGAAGGCACGCTTAGGACTGGCACACAAGCCCAAAGGCCAATATTAATCTCCCACTGATTGATTTATTGATTTTTTCAGGTAGAATTTAGAACCCAAATAAAGCAAAAAAAAAAAAAAAGGGCTTTCTATGGCCCACTGAGTGAGTGATGATGCACACAGGAGTCAGGAGTGGCACACAAGCCCTGAGGCCAATATTTTTCTCCCACTGATTGATGTAGTGATTTTTTCAGGTAGATTTTAGAACCCAAATCAAGCAAAAAAATAAATAGGCTTTCTATGGCCCACTGACTGAGAGATGGCACACACAGGAGTCAAGAGTGGCACACAAGCCCTGAGGCCAATATTTTTCTCCCACTGATTGATGTAGTGATTTTTTCAGGTAGATTTTATAACCCAAATCAAGCAAAAAAATAAATAGGCTTTCTATGGCCCACTGAGTGAGAGATGGCACACACAGGGATGGCACTCTAGCAGAAATGTCAATCTTAATCTCCCACAAAAAAAAAAAAAAAAAACAGGGAGTGTCCAACAATTACTATCTCCCTGCAGTAATCTCAGCCAGGTACGGCAGGCAGCAATAAGGAGTGGACTGATGCACAAATTAAATAAAAAGTGTGGACAAACAAAAAAGATAGCTGTGCAGAAAGGAAGGAACAAGAGGATTTGTGCTTTGAAAAAAGCAGTTGGTTTACACAGCGGCGTACACACAGCAATGCAGCTATCAGGGAGCCTTCTAGGGCAGCCCAATGAGCTACAGCGCTGAGGGGAAAAAAAAAAAATGTAGCTTCCACTGTCCCTGCACACCGAAGGTGGTGTTGGGCAGTGGAAATCGCTACAGCACAAGCGGTTTGGTGGTTAATGGACCCTGCCTAACGCTATCCCTGCTTCTGACGAAGCGGCAGCAACCTCTCCCTAAGCTCAGATCAGCAGCAGTAACATGGCGATCGGCGGGAACGCCCCTTTATAGCCCCTGTGACGCCGCAGACAGCAAGCCAATCACTGCAATGCCCTTCTCTAAGATGGTGGGGACCAGGACCTATGTCATCACGCTGCCCACACTCTGCGTTTACCTTCATTGGCTGAGAAATGGCGCTTTTCGCATCATTGAAACGCGACTTTGGCGCGAAAGTCGCGTACCGCATGGCCGACCCCGCACAGTGGTCGGATCGGGTTTCATGAAACCCGACTTTGCCAAAAGTCGGCGACTTTTGAAAATGAACGACCCGTTTCGCTCAACCCTAGTGGTGAGAACTTTGAATGCCCAAGTGCTTCACAGAAGTTTAGAATGCAGAGTCGTGAAAATAAAAAATATTTTTTTTTCCACAAAAAATATATTGTAGCCCCCAAGTTTTTATTTTCACTAGAGTAACAGGAGAAATTGGACCGCAATAGTTGTTGTCCAATTTATCCCGAGTACACTGATGTGCCATATGTGGGGGTAAACCACTGTTTGGGCGCACGGCAGAGCTCGGAAGGGAAGGAGTGCTGTTTTGGAATGCAGACTTTGATAGAATGGTCTGTGGGCGTTATGTTGCGATTGCAGAGCCCCTGATGTACCTAAACAGTAGTAACTGTTGTGAATTCTGTTGTCAGGCTCCCTCCTGTGGTCATGAATGGTACTTCGGCTGGTTCTGTCCATGGACTTCCTCTGGTGGGTGTTTCTGAGTTTCCTTTCACAGGTGACGAGGTTAATTCGTTAGCTGCTGCTCTATTTAACTCCACTTAGATCTTTGCTCCACGCCACCTGTCAATGTTCCAGTATTGGTCTAGTTCACTCCTGGATCGTTCTTGTGACCTGTCTTCCCATCAGAAGCTAAGTTCCAGCTTGTATTTCTTTGGTTTGCTATTTTTCTGTCCAGCTTGCTATTTAATTTGTTGTCTTGCTTGCTGGAAGCTCTGGGAAGCAGAGGGAGCGCCTCCGCACCGTGAGTCGGTGCGGAGGGTCTTTTTGCGCCCTCTGCGTGGTCTTTTTGTAGGTTTTTGTGCTGACCGCAAAGTAACCTTTCCTATCCTCGGTCTGTTCAGTAAGTCGGGCCTCACTTTGCTTAATCTATTTCATCTCTGTGTTTGTATTTTCATCTTTACTCACAGTCATTATATGTGGGGGGCTGCCTTTTCCTTTGGGGAATTTCTCTGAGGCAAGGTAGGCTTTATTTTCCTTTCTTCAGGGCTAGCTAGTTTCTTAGGCTGTGCCCTGTTGCATAGGGAGCGTTAGGTGCAATCCACGGCTATTTCTAGTGTGGTTGATAGGTTTAGGGATTGCGGTCAGCAGAGTTCCCACGTCCCAGAGCTCGTCCTTTATTATCAGTAACTATCAGGTCATTCCGTGTGCTCTTAACCACCAGGTCCATTATTGTCCTGACCACCAGGTCATAACAGTACAGGTGGCCCAAAGTACTAATGCATCTCAATAGAGGGATAAGAGAAGTTCTGAGACCATTTTTTTTTCTTTGCAGTGTGTTTTGTCTCAATTTTCCCCTTTACCTCTGGGTGGTTCAGAACACAGGTGTAGACATGGACATTCAAGGTCTGTCCTCTTGGATGGATAATCTCACTACAAGGATACAAAACATTCAAGATTTTGTGGTTCAGAATCCGATGTCAGAGCCTAAGATTCCTATTCCTGATTTCTTTTTTGGTGATAGATCTAAGTTCTTGAATTTCAAAAATAATTGTAAACTGTTTCTTGCCTTGAAACCTCGCTCCTCAGGTGACCCTGTTCAACAAGTAAAGATCATTATTTCTTTGTTACGTGGGGACCCTCAAGACTGGGCATTTTCCCTTGCGCCAGGAGATCCAGCATTGCGTGATGTTGATGCGTTTTTCCTGGCGCTTGGATTGCTTTATGACGAACCTAATTCAGTGGATCAGGCAGAGAAAATCTTGCTGGCTCTGTGTCAGGGTCAGGATGAAGCGGAAATATATTGTCAGAAGTTTAGAAAGTGGTCTGTGCTCACTCAGTGGAATGAATGTGCCCTGGCAGCAATCTTCAGAAAGGGTCTCTCTGAAGCCCTTAAGGATGTCATGGTGGGGTTTCCCATGCCTGCTGGTCTGAATGAGTCTATGTCCTTGGCCATTCAGATCGATCGTCGCTTGCGTGAGCGTAAAGCTGTGCACCATTTGGCAGTACTATCTGAGCATGGGCCTGAGCCTATGCAATGCAATAGGACTTTGACCAGAGCTGAACGGCAAGAACACAGATGTCGGAATGGGCTGTGTTTTTACTGTGGTGAATCCACTCATGCTATCTCCGATTGTCATGAGCGCACTAAGCGGTTCGCTAGGTCTGCTACCATTGGTACGGTACAGTCGAAATTTCTATTGTCTGTTACTCTGATTTGCTCTTTGTCATCCTATTCTGTTATGGCATTTGTGGATTCAGGCGCTGCCCTGAATTTGATGGACTTGGAGTTTGCCAGGCGCTGTGGTTTTTTCTTGGAGCCCTTGCAGTATCCTATTCCATTGAGAGGAATTGATGCTACGCCTTTGGCCAAGAATAAGCCTCAGTACTGGACCCAATTGACCATGTGCATGGCTCCTGCACATCAGGAGGATATCCGCTTCCTGGTGTTGCATAATCTGCATGATGTGGTCGTTTTGGGGTTGCCATGGCTACAGGTTCATAATCCAGTATTGGACTGGAAATCTATGTCTGTGTCCAGCTGGGGTTGCCAGGGGGTACATGGTGATGTTCCATTTTTGTCTATTTCGTCTTCCACTCCTTCTGAAGTTCCCGAGTTTTTGTCGGATTATCGGGATGTATTTGATGAGCCCAAAGCCAGTGCCCTACCTCCTCATAGGGATTGCGATTGTGCAATTAATTTGATTCCTGGTAGTAAGTTTCCTAAGGGCCGATTGTTCAATTTATCTGTGCCAGAACACGCCGCTATGCGGAGTTATATAAAGGACTCCTTGGAGAAAGGCCATATTCGCCCATCGTCATCACAGTTAGGAGCAGGGTACTTTTTTGTGGCCAAGAAGGATGGTTCTTTGAGACCTTGCATTGATTACTACCTTCTTAAAAAATTACAGTCAAATTTCAGTATCCTTTGCCGTTGCTGTCTGATTTGTTTGCTCGTATTAAAGGGGCTAGTTGGTTCACCAAGATAGATCTCCGAGGGGCGTATAATCTTGTGCGTATTAAACAAGGCGATGAATGGAAAACAGCATTTAATACGCCCGAGGGCCATTTTGAGTACCTGGTTATGCCATTCGGGCTTTCCAATGCTCCATCAGTATTTCAGTCCTTTATGCATGACATCTTCCGAGAGTACCTGGATAAATTCCTGATTGTGTATTTGGATGATATTTTGGTCTTTTCGGATGATTGGGAGTCTCATGTGAAGCAGGTCAGAATGGTGTTCCAGGTCCTTCGTGCGAATTCCTTGTTTGTGAAGGGGTCAAAGTGTCTCTTTGGAGTTCAGAAGGTTTCATTTTTGGGGTTCATTTTTTCCCCTTCTACTATCGAGATGGACCCTGTTAAAGTCCAGGCCATTTGCGATTGGACTCAGCCGACATCTGTGAAGAGCCTGCAAAAGTTCCTGGGCTTTGCTAATTTTTATCGGCGCTTCATCGCTAATTTTTCTACTGTTGCTAAACCGTTGACTGATTTGACCAAGAAGGGTGCTGATGTGGTCAATTGGTCTTCTGCGGCTGTAGAGGCTTTTCAGGAGTTGAAGCGTCGTTTTTCTTCTGCCCCTGTGTTGTGTCAGCCAGATGTTTCGCTTCCGTTTCAGGTTGAGGTTGATGCTTCTGAGATTGGAGCAGGGGCTGTTTTGTCGCAAAGAAGTTCTGATGGCTCGGTGATGAAGCCATGTGCTTTCTTTTCTAGAAAGTTTTCGCCTGCTGAGCGTAACTATGATGTTGGTAATCGTGAATTGTTGGCCATGAAGTGGGCATTCGAGGAGTGGCGTCATTGGCTGGAAGGAGCCAAGCATCACGTGGTGGTCTTGACAGATCACAAGAATTTGACTTATCTTGAGTCTGCCAAACGGTTGAATCCGAGACAGGCTCGATGGTTGTTATTTTTCTCCCGTTTTGATTTTGTGGTTTCGTACCTACCGGGCTCTAAGAATGTGAAGGCTGATGCCCTGTCAAGGAGTTTTGTGCCTGACTCTCTGGGTGTTCCTGAGCCGGCGGGTATTCTCAAAGAGCGGGTAATTTTGTCTGCCATCTCCCCTGATTTGCGGCGGGTGCTACAAAAATTTCAGGCTGATAGACCTGACCGTGGCCCAGCGGAGAAACTGTTTGTCCCTGATAGATGGACTAGTAGAGTTATCTCTGAGATTCATTGTTCAGTGTTGGCTGGGCATCCTGGAATCTTTGGTACCAGAGATTTGGTGGCTAGATCCTTCTGGTGGCCGTCTTTGTCGCGGGATGTGCGTTCTTTTGTGCAGTCCTGTGGGACTTGTGCTCTGGCTAAGCCCTGCTGTTCTCGTGCCAGTGGGTTGCTTTTGCCCTTGCCAGTCCCGAAGAGGCCCTGGACGCATATTTCTATGGATTTTATTTCGGATCTCCCCGTCTCTCAAAAGATGTCGGTCATTTGGGTGGTTTGTGATCGCTTTTCTAAGATGGTCCATTTGGTACTTTTGTCTAAATTGCCTTCCTCCTCTGATTTGGTGCCATTATTTTTCCAGCATGTGGTTCGTTTACATGGTATTCCGGAGAACATCGTTTCTGACAGAGGTTCCCAGTTTGTTTCAAGGTGTTGGCGATCCTTTTGTGCTAGGATGGGCATTGATTTGTCTTTTTCCTCGGCTTTCCATCCTCAGACAAATGGCCAAACCGAACGAACTAATCAAACTTTGGAAACATATCTGAGATGCTTTGTTTCTGCTGATCAGGATGATTGGGTGTCCTTTTTGCTGTTGGCTGAGTTCGCCCTTAATAATCGGGCCAGCTCGGCTACTTTGGTTTCGCCGTTTTTCTGCAATTCTGGTTTCCATCCTCGTTTCTCTTCAGGGCAGGTTGAGTCTTCAGACTGTCCTGGTGTAGATACTGTGGTGGATAGGTTGCAGCAGATTTGGACTCATGTGGTGGACAATTTGACATTGTCCCAGGAGAAGGCTCAACGTTTCGCTAACCGCCGGCGCTGTGTGGGTACCCGACTTCATGTTGGGGATTTGGTTTGGTTGTCGTCTCGTTATGTTCCTATGAAGGTTTCCTCTCCTAAGTTTAAGCCTCGTTTCATTGGTCCGTATAAGATTTCTGAGGTTATCAATCCTGTGTCTTTTCGTTTGGCCCTTCCTGCTTGTTTTGCCATCCATAATGTGTTCCATAGGTCGTTATTGCGGAGATACGTGGCGCCTGTGGTTCCATCCGTTGATCCTCCTGCCCCGGTGTTAGTTGAGGGGGAGTTGGAGTATGTGGTGGAGAAGATTTTGGATTCTCGTGTTTCGAGACGGAAACTCCAGTACCTGGTCAAGTGGAAGGGTTATGGTCAGGAAGATAATTCCTGGGTTTTTGCCTCTGATGTTCATGCTGCCGATCTGGTTTGTGCCTTTCATTTGGCTCATCCTGGTCGGCCTGGGGGCTCTGTTGAGGGTTCAGTGACCCCTCCTCAGGGGGGGGTACTGTTGTGAATTCTGTTGTCGGGCTCCCTCCTGTGGTCATGAATGGTACTTCGGCTGGTTCTGTCCATGGACTTCCTCTGGTGGGTGTTTCTGAGTTTCCTTTCACAGGTGACGAGGTTAATTCGTTAGCTGCTGCTCTATTTAACTCCACTTAGATCTTTGCTCCACGCCACCTGTCAATGTTCCAGTATTGGTCTAGTTCACTCCTGGATCGTTCTTGTGACCTGTCTTCCCATCAGAAGCTAAGTTCCAGCTTGTATTTCTTTGGTTTGCTATTTTTCTGTCCAGCTTGCTATTTAATTTGTTGTCTTGCTTGCTGGAAGCTCTGGGAAGCAGAGGGAGTGCCTCCGCACCGTGAGTCGGTGCGGAGGGTCTTTTTGCGCCCTCTGCGTGGTCTTTTTGTAGGTTTTTCTGCTGACCGCAAAGTAACCTTTCCTATCCTCGGTCTGTTCAGTAAGTCGGGCCTCACTTTGCTTAATCTATTTCATCTCTGTGTTTGTATTTTCATCTTTACTCACAGTCATTATATGTGGGGGGCTGCCTTTTCCTTTGGGGAATTTCTCTGAGGCAAGGTAGGCTTTATTTTCCTTTCTTCAGGGCTAGCTAGTTTCTTAGGCTGTGCCGAGTTGCATAGGGAGCGTTAGGCGCAATCCACGGCTATTTCTAGTGCGTTTGATAGGTTTAGGGATTGCAGTCAGCAGAGTTCCCACGTCCCAGAGCTCGTCCTTTATTATCAGTAATTATCAGGTCATTCCATGTGCTCTTAACCACCAGGTCCATTATTGTCCTGACCACCAGGTCATAACAAGTAACCCCCCACAAGTGACCCCATTTTGGAAACTAGACCCCCCAAGGAACTTATCTAGATGTGTGGTGAGAACTTTGAATTCCCAAGTGCTTCACAGAAGTTTACAATGCAGAGTCGTGAAAATAAAAAAATATTTTTTTTTCCACAAAAAAGATTTTGTAGCCCCCAAGTTTTTATTTTCACAAGGGTAACAAGAGAAATTGGACCCCAAAAGTTGTTGTCCAATTTATCCCGAGTATGCTGATGCTCCATATGTGGGGGTAAACCACTGTTTGGGTGCACGGCAGAGCTCGGAAGGGAAGGAGCGCTGTTTTGGAATGCAGACTTAGATAGAATGGTCTGTGGGCATTATGTTGCGTTTGCAGAGCCCCTGATGTACCTAAACAGTAGTAACCCCCCACAAGTGACCCCATTTTGGAAACTAGACCCCCCAAGGAACTTATCTAGATGTGTGGTGAGAACTTTGAATTCCCAAGTGCTTCACAGAAGTTTAGATTGCAGAGTCGTGAAAATAAAAAAATATTTTTTTTTCCACAAAAAAGATTTTGTAGCCCCCAAGTTTTTATTTTCACAAGGGTAACAGGAGAAATTGGACCCCAAAAGTTGTTGTCCAATTTATCCCGAGTATGCTGATGCCCCATATGTGGGGGTAAACCACTGTTTGGGTGCACGGCAGAGCTCGGAAGGGAAGGAGCACTGTTTTGGAATGCAGACTTAGATAGAATGGTCTGTGGGCATTATGTTGCGTTTGCAGAGCCCCTGATGTACCTAAACAGTAGTAACCCCCCACAAGTGACCCCATTTTGGAAACTAGACCCCCCAAGGAACTTATCTAGATGTGTGGTGAGAACTTTGAATGCCCAAGTGCTTCACAGAAGTTTAGAATGCAGAGTCGTGAAAATAAAAAAATATTTTTTTTTCCACAAAAAAGATATTGTAGCCCCCAAGTTTTTATTTTCACAAGGGTAACAGGAGAAATTGGACCCCAAAAGTTGTCCAATTTATCCCGAGTACGCTGATGCCCCATATGTGGGGGTAACCCACTGTTTGGGCGCACGGCAGAGCTCAGAAGGGAGGGAGCACCATTTGACTTTTTGAGCGCAAAATTGGCTGTCGTGTTTGCGGACCCCCTGATGTAACTAAACAGTGGAAACCCCCCAATTCTAGCTCCAACCCTTACCCCAACACACCCCTAACCCTAATCCCAACCCGATCCATAATCCTAATCACTAACCCTAACGATAATCACAATCCTTACCCCAAAACAACCCTAATGTCAACCCTAACCATAATCCTAATCAAAACCCTAAATCCAACACACCCCTAATCCTAATCTCAACCCTAACCTCAAACCTAACCCTAATCCCAATACACCCCTAATCACAACCCTAACCTTAACCCTAATCCCAAACCTAACCCTAATCCCAAGCGTAACCCTAATGCCAATCCTAACCCTAATACCAACCCTAATCCAAACCCTAACCCTAGTCCCAACTCTAACCCTAACTTTAGCCCCAACCCTAGCCCTAACTTTAGCCCCAACCCTAACCCTAGCCCTAAAGCTACTTTCACACTTGCGTCGTTTGGCATCCGTCGCAATCCATCGTTTTGTACAAAAAACGGATCCTCCAAATGTGCCCGCAGGATGCGTTTTTTTGCCCATAGACTTGTATTGCCGACGGATCGTGACAGATGGCCACACGTCGCGTCCGTCATGCACTGGATCAGTTTTGTTTTGGCAGACCGTCGGCACAAAAAAGTTCAATGTAACTTTTTTTGTACGTCGCGTCCGCCATTTCTGACCGCGCATGCGTGGCCGTAACTCCGCCCCCTCCTCCCCAGGACATATATTGGGCAGCGGATGCGTTGAAAAACTACGTCCGCTGCCCACGTTGTGCACAATTTTCACAACGTGCGTCGGTATGTCGGGCCAACGCATTGCGACGGCCCCGTACCGACGTAAGTGTGAAAGAACCCTAACCCTGAATTTAGCCCCAACCATATCCCTAAATTTAGCCCCAACCCTAACCCTAGCCCTAACCCTAACCCTAACCCTAGCCCTAACCCTAGCCCTAACCCTAACCCTAGCCCTAACCCTAGCTCTAACCCTAGCCCTAACCCTAACCCTAGCCCTAATTTTAGCCCCAACTGCTCTTCTCCTGTCGGCCGGCAGATGGCGATAGATGGCGGGCGCACTGCGCATGTGCCCGCCATTTTCTTTTCCCCGGCAGCCAGGAGGAGCAGCAGGAGGATCCAGGGACACCAGTGAGTATGATAGGGTCCCCGAATCCCCCTATTTCTCTGTCCTCTGATGTGCGATCATGTCAGAGGACAGAGAATTACACTTTGATTTTTTTTTTTTGCGGTCGCCGGTAAACAGTTAATTACCGGCGATCGCAAAACAGGGGTCAGTAAAACCGACCCAGATCATGTTCTTTGGGGTCTCGGCTACCCCCGGCAGCCGAGACCCCAAAGATTCTCCCGGTGCCGGCTGGCGGGCGCACTGCACATGCGCCCGCCATTTTGAAGATGGCGGCGCCCACCGGGCGCCACGAGGAGCATCGGGGAAGATAGGTGAGTATCGGGGGGCTATCTGGGACCCCTTTTCTCTGTCCTCTGATGTGCGATCACATCGGAGGACAGAGAAATCAAAAAGAGATCGCGTTGTTTTTTTTTGCGATCGCGGGTAAACGGTTAATTACCGGCGATCGCAAATGCGGGGTCGGTTAAAACCCCCCCGAATCATGTTCTCTGGGGTCTCGGCTATCCCCGGCAGCCGAGACCCCGGAGAAAATCCGACTCTGGGGGGAGCTATTCACTTTTTCCACAGCGCCATTAATTAACGGCGCTGTGGTTTAAGTACCCCTAGCGGCCGCCATTAAAAGGCGTATCGGCGGTCGCTAAGGGGTTAATCCAAACTTTTGCAACATACTTTTCCAATTTTAGGAAACACACAAAAAGAAAATAGACATATTAGACCAATAAGACATATAGTAGTAATACCTATTTACTGAGCATATCCAGTAGATGACAACAAAAATATGTAAATCACCTATTAGAGCCCAGAGCGTCAAAGGCAAAATACATAAATGGATAGACTGTATCTTAAAGGGAACCTGTCATGTGAAAAATGCTATTAATCTGCAGATATGGGGTTAATCTGCATGTTAATAGTTATGAACCTGCCTGGTACCACCACTTAGCACCCCACAGTCAAGAGGAAATTAAATTTAATCCTCCCAGCAGCATTTGGGTTTCAGTCACAGGGGTAGTGCCGGCATGGGGTCAGTCACTGCTCTGTGTGTAGAGAGCAGCAGGTGTAACAACATCCAGGTGCTGACTGACAGCTCACTCATCATCATGGCTGGCTGTCAGTCAGTGTCAGGTGCACTGAGGTGCATGATGGGAAAGGGGAAAATACCAGATTCTGGGCTATGGGATAGCAGGATAAGTTATTATGGGATTTCTTTTAACTGTTTGTCCAGCCTTCTGCAGCTCATAAAATGGCTGCTAGATGGCTTGAAGGAGCGAATTACAAAAATCTGTATTTTGGAGAATATGATTTTTTGCAATATTCGAGAATTCAATTCCACTAGAATAAATTTGCTCATCTCAAGAGCATAGTGCATAAAAGTTACCAAAGTTCTGATGATTCAATACATATTCCAAACTTACAAAACCTAAGACAGAAACAAAATGAACATACTGTATATCCTGCTGTAAGCAAGTAAATAAGTAAAAGCAATAGTTCATATAAATAACATTGGGCATTTAGTAAACACCGCATAAGATAAAAAAAGGGTAAAAAAGCCATCCCACCAGCGTCAAGGTGTACCCAAATTGGGATGGTCTTAACATCTAGCATTAAAACCTTTCCATGTATGATGTCACTGTGAATAAGGGTCGACAAGGACCAGGTTCCAAATATGGACTGCCAGCAAATGGGAAGCTATATAAACGTAATGTCTAGGTCAAAGAAAGGGAGTCCCTCTGAAGTTCCTCATGGCACTTGGTGATGTAATGCTTCAAAATAGATGCTCAGTTATAGAAACCCATGGCATTAAGCTACACAGTTTTTGTGTTGACGTCAAGGCCAAAGTAAGTTTGGAAAATAATTGAAAACATAGTGCAGGTAAGGATGAGGCAGTGATATAAAGCAAGCCACCACTAGACCTTGGAGTAGTAGAAATGTGTTATTTGGAGTGATGATGGATGAATCTGAGTTTTTGTGAATGCTAGAAGCATGTGTTAGGGCTAGCGGAACGCACCAAGTAAATAGAGATGTTTATTGATATTGGTGCGTTCGCAGCCCGGGGTCCACCGTGCAGGAGTACCTGTTGCTAGCAAACGGCGGAGCTATATGGCGGTATAGACTAACTCAGTTAATTCACTGAGTAGCCGTGAAAGGAAAGCACTGTGCCCTGTTAGACTCCACAGAGGCACAGGCTAACTGCCCAAACAGAGAGCAGTCAGTGGTCACACAAACACACAAAACTCCTCGCCGGAGGAGCCAGCATTCTAGGGGCTTATTTCAGCCGGGTCCCTGAATACACTCAGACTCAATCTCCTCGCCGGAGGAGCCAGCATTCTAGGGGCTTATTTCAGCCGGGTCCCTGAACACACATACATGTGACCACACTGGCGCAAAGCACATAACATAAGACAATACTAGCGCATGGCCGTGCGGTCATGCGCAGTTTATATAGTTGCAGCACAGGAAGCTGCTACTGAAGTTTTTGCCCTTTCAGGACCTTCCAGAAGGACCAATGGAAAGTGCTGCAGTACCTGAGCATGTTTTGCCCTTTCAGGACCTTCCAGAAGGACCAATGGAATGTACTGCAGCACCTGAGCATGTGACCGAACATGTGGCCCTCGACCTCCAATGGGAGACCCTGCCCTGGGCATGCTCAGTGTGAGTAAACAAGGACTTAGACCCAGAGAGGCTCGCTCGCCGCAGATCAGTGCAGGGTACCATAGGAAAGCCAGAAAAGGCAGTAGTGACCCTATGCACCGAATCAGCCCCAGCAAGACGCTGGGAGCGGCGTCTCCGCTGAGCAGAGCCCACTGCGGCCGATACCGAATGGGAGACCGCAGCAGACACGGATCGAGATTCCCCCTGTGCAGCAGAGGAAACTCGACTCCTAACAGCATGTTACCTACCTTTATGCATTGAGCCAACTCTAACGTCTTGTAGAGATGAATAATTCTATTGGGTTGTTTTTTGGAGATTAGCTTAGATACCTTAGTTCAAGTGATGATAAATCTTAAAAGAGTTGTCAACTACTGGACAACCCCTTTTGAATGTCCATATTATGGGACATTGGGCAGCACGGTAGCTCAGTGGTTAGCACTGCAGCCTTACAGCACTGGTGTCCTATGTTAAAATCCCACCAAGGACAATATCTGCAATGAGTTTGTATGTTTTCACCATGTTTGCGTGGGTTTCCTCCGGTTCTCCAGTTTCCTCCCACATTCCAAAGACATACTGATAGGGAATTTAGATTGAGCCCCAATGGGAACAGTGCCGATAATGCATGTAAAGCGCTGTGGAATTAATGGCACTATATAAGTGAGTAAAA
Organism: Ranitomeya imitator; assembly: GCF_032444005.1. Taxonomy (NCBI): domain Eukaryota; kingdom Metazoa; phylum Chordata; class Amphibia; order Anura; family Dendrobatidae; genus Ranitomeya; species Ranitomeya imitator. The sequence continues at coordinate 83,038,704 of NC_091287.1, forward strand.
TAAATAAATAAATTATGCATATTGAAATAAAAAAAGCATGCATACCTCCAGGAATGATGTTGCTCTTCCACTCTGAGCTATGTGTCCCCTGGCAATGTTGCTATGTATTTTATGTTAAATGAGCACTGCAGCCTAGCAGCAGCCACTAATTGGGTGCTAACTACTCATTTCTGTCAATCAGAACTGATCTGTCTGATAGATTGTAGATTGTAAGCTTGCGAGCAGGGACCTCACCCCTAATGTCACTGTTTAAATTGTCTTAACTTGTACTGAATTTATTGTCTGTACATGTCCCCGCTTAATTGTAAAGTGCTGCGGAATATGTTGGCACTATATAAATAAAAATTATTATTATTATAATTATTAATTGTGAATGCTGCAGTCCATGAGCTGTCGCTGACAAACTGCAGCTCTTACATGCACTAAAAATAAGGAATGCCCCGAGATTGCCACAGAACACAGAATTCATATCAGAGTAAGTCAAGGAACTGTCAAAGAGGGAAGTACATTTTTTTACATTTTACTAGGCACATTAGGGATGTTCAAAAGTACTTGGAAAACACCTTTAATGCTTCAGCATTCCAAGACATTTTGGACAATTCTTTTTCCAACTTTGTGGGAACAGCTTGGGGAAAGCCTTTTTCTGCTCCTGTATGACTATTCCTCAGTGCACAAAACAAGGTTCCTAAAGACATGATTATGGAAGTTTGATATGGAAGAACCTGACTGGCCCTCTCAGGATCTGGCCTCAACCCCATCGTATATGTTTGAAATTAAATAGAACAAAGATTGGGAGCCAGGCCCTTTTTACCAAGATTAGTGTCTGATCTAACAAATGCTTTTTCTTCCTGAATATAAAAAAAAAATCACATAAACATGCTCCAAAATATTTAAGAAAGCCTTGAAGAGAGGAAACTGTTTTAGGGGGTAAAGGTTTGAACAAGTCCCCTTATAATGGTGTGAGCACTGTGTTTGCTTCAAAACTTTAAATCCCTCCACACAACTGTAGAGGATTCCATACATCCCCGTTAGAGTTATTTAGGGAAATAGATGAAGTTTATTTGGGACTATAATGACAGTGGTAGGAGAGCTCTAGCCTGTTGGTATGGACCAGAAATGTAGTCCACAGAGATGTAGCAAATCATTTTGCTCAAAGCTAATACCCATACTTTGACACATTAAGGTGCAACAAAGTGCAATAACTTTCTTCTAAGCAACAGGGTGGAATTACATTTAAATGAGCTGTATTGCAGGTGATGTGGTATGTATAGATGGATGAACCCACATGGTAGAGTTCAGGGTACCGGACACCTAGTTTATGTGCACAGACCCCCAAACACGGACTTCTCCTGGAAGTCCGTGTTACTGTTTGGGTTCAGTAGCCAGAACAAAACTTGTTGAAAGGCTGCAGCACAGCCAATCAATAAGCTTTACTGTGTGGGCACTTCCAGTTCAATCACAGCCATGTTAAGTATTGTTATGGCTGTGATTGGCTTGCACACTGTGTAAAAAAAGACATGGGGTCTAGTCTATTTTTGATAACCAGCCCAGGCAAAACCAACAGCAGTTAGAGGCAGCCCCCAGCTGTCGGCTTTTTCTTGACTGGTTATCAAAAATAATGGCATGGGATCCCCCCATTTTTTGGTAATCAGCCAAGCTAAAGCAGACAGCTGGGGGCTGGTATTCTAAGACTGGGATATTGGCCCTCTCCAACCTAAAAATAGCAGCCAGCAACCGGCCTCAAAAAGTTACATCCATTAGGTGGGCCAATTCTGGTGCTTTGCCCAGTTCTTCCCACTTGCCCTTGGCCGGTGGCAAGTGAGGTAATAGGTGTGTGTTGATGTCAGATGTTTTAGGTCCGCTGACATCAAGCCCAGGGGTTAATAATGGAGAGTCGTCTACAAGATACCCCCATCACTAACTCCACTATCAAATAGTAATAATTCTTCCCAGTCTGAGAACACCAGCCCCCATCTGTCTGCTTTAGCTTGGCGGTTTATCAAAAATCAGCGAGATTTATTTAAATAATTTAAAAAAACATCTGGGGACCCTTTTATTTTTTGTAACCAGCCTAAACAAAGCTCACAGCTGAAGTCTGCAGCCCGCAGCTGTCAGCTTTACCTGCGCTGGTTATCAACAAAAGAGGGGACCCCTAGCCATTTTTTCTTTTATTTATTTATGTAATAAATGCAGGTACAGCAAGCTACACATGCACTGCTCTCATTATCTCACTGACATATTTATTAATATGGACAGGTGCCAAATGGTGAATACACTCTTCAGATTTACCTGCTCTCGCTGCTATCAGAGTAGTACTCTCATCAGTCGAGGCCTGTAACTGGCGGCAACCTTTTCATCACCAGTCGCATCTGCAGGCTCATGTGTGTGACAGTGTGGGAACCGCATCCCTGAGACCGGTGGTAACTTGAAGAGCTACAACCGATCAGAGTCAGTGAATTTGGCGCATGGGAAATATTGGATGTTTGGGCCCCCATTCATTTGAATAGTGTTCAGGGTTCGACTTTGAGTTCGGATACTATTCTGGTACCTTCAACAAACAGTTTTTTAAGTATGGCCAAAGCCAATGGACCTGAAAATCCACGAGTCCACCCATCACTAATCATATGGTATATTTGACTGTTTTTTCCAGCCCCCCAAAAAACTTATTTGCCATGTTATTTGGTCACTATTAATCCAGTATTTTCTGGAAGCTGATATAAATCTGACATTCACACTTCATAGACATTACAGCTTAGACCTTTGAATTCCGAATCACTGGATAAATTTCTTCAAAAACTCTTTAGCCTGGACATAGAAATAACAGAAACTCAGTACCACAGTGCGCCAAATAGAGAGATTTATTATATTATGATGTCAAAATTTGCACAACTTTAAAATATGCAACCAAATATGAAACATAAGCCAACGGTGAACAAATATAGTTTAATTAAAAGTATGCTATAAAATGTGCTAATCTCAACATTACTTGACTCTGGAAAAAACAGCAAGTGAAATTCCACATCAAACGATGGTCTGGATGAAAAAGATGGTTACAGGAAAGAGAAAGGAAAGCAATGAAGTAGTTACAGAGTATAACAACCAGCACATGTAGTCTTCTGTATGATCTGTAATATCGATTGAATTTTAATTTGTATTACTGTTTTAATCAACTAGGACATTTGTGTGAAAATAATTTAGCCACTTATAGAGATGATATAGTAGTGATCAGAATTTACCATCGAAAGTGTAACAAATTGTACTGCATTGGCAGACACACTTTTGTGGTCAGTTTTATTTTTTTTTACCCATTTTATACAGGAAATCTCTTCTTCAATTAGAAAAATATTGAAGAAAAAAAGCCAACACAACTAGAGATGGGCGATCAGCCAAAATTCAAATTCGCCTACAGGAAATTCAAATTGCGAAGAAAGAAGTTATGCTCCCCTAATTTAATGTCCTTTATTATTCTAGACACCAGAATAAAAATCCTTATACTCACCTCACCACTTACGTCCCTAGCCCCTTTACTAGCATCTTCTGGAAAGTATCAACAGCAGTGAAATCACTGGGCTTCTGTCTCTTGGTCGAGACTTCGGGGGTTTGCTAGGCCCAGGAGGGTTCTACGCATGCGCTCGCAAAAGTTGTAACACACATGGTGACTAGAGAGGTGAGCATATGTTTTTTTTATATCGCTTAAAATTTTGATGGCCTTTTGTTGGCTCAAAAAATGACAGCCATTGTCCACCTTTTACTGAATCTGCACAGTAGCAAATTGCAAAAATCCACATTTTGTCCTATGCAGATTTTTATAAATTCAAGAATAATTCAATTCCACTTGAATTTATTTGTCTATCTCTAAACAGAACTATAACCATCTTGGTCATTAGTAGGATAACTTACAGTGCTAAAAATCTAAATATTTTTTTCAAGCTCTTAAGTTAATGAGTCTTCTTCATATAGCTAAAGACAAATGTTTGACTTAGTGGTTTAGTATGTTCCAAAATCTAATAATTTAAATATTCTCAGTAAATGAGCTCCAGCATACTAGAAGGATCTGATTAAGGTATCTGGCATTACTTCAGAACTATGACACACCTTAAAACATTACCTAATGAGATTGATTTGTAAGCAAATTATAAACTATTTATTAAGTAAAGGGAGAAAGCATAAATTTAGTGTTTCTAAATATTGAATATGGTTGAATTTCAACATCTGGGGTTGGCATAAATCTTAGCTATAATTAACGAGCCATGCATAGTCTACCCACAGAATCATTTTGTATACGAGTTCATATTATTTTTATTTTGAGGAAAGAAATCATAGAGAAATACAGTAAGGATTAGAGTTGAGCGACCTTGACCTTTTTAGAGTCGAGCCGGGTTTTGCGAAACCCGACTATGTCCAAAGTCGGGTCGAGTGAAATCGGCCGATTATGACGTAAAGTCGGGATCGACCGAAACACGAAACCCAATGCAAGTCAATGGGGCAGCATAGTCGGCAGTGAGTGGGGGCCAGGAAAACACCTAGAGTGGCCATTTTAATGTCAAAACCATCCATTCTTCTTAATGAAGCTTGTCAAGCGTAATTTACCTTATAATAATTGGAAGGCATTTGAAATTGGGGGTCATTTGGCTAAAGTTGTGGGGGGTAGGGCTGGTTCAAGTAATTAGTGGGCCCAGGAAATCTGGACCACGTCACGGCAGTGGAGCAGGGAGAGGTAAGTATTTCAACTTTGCAAGTGCTGTGAACCTGAGCAAGCAGGGGGGGCCCACTCGTTGGCATTGGCACTGGCACAGGGCCCCTCAAAGTACAGCGGTGTGTTTGCACGGCGGGGGCGCCTCCCACCGGCAGCAACACTTTTGCGTACTATGAGAGGCCCTGTGCCAGTGACGTCGCCAACTAGTATTCCTCCCCCCACCTGATGAAGGAACCTGCACTTTCATCTGCACCTTCCTCTTTGTCCCCGTGTAAGGTGGTATGGTATGCGGGAAGAGCAACCTGACTTTCAGCAGGGTCACAATGTTGTTGTGTAGCGTGCACGGGGAATGTTGCGTTATGGGTCAATGTACCAGCAGACTCATCTATCACTGGCTGGGCAATGGGCACGATGAAGTGGAAACACAGATATAGGCCCAAAGAAGAAAGTGGGCTAAATGCAGTTCAAAATTGGTAACACAGGAATAACCAGGGGGCATTGCAGTGGAGGACAACTGGAATGAGAGGCTGACACAGAGAGTAGGGCCAAATCAGTAAGTAGTCGAAATGCAGTTCAAAATTGGCAACCGTAGTAAACAGGCGGCACAGCTTTGTTCAGTGGAGGAGAACAGCAAGGAGTGGCAGACACCGATAGTAGGCCCCAAACCAACTAGTACGCCAAATGCAGTTGTTCCATTTAACCACAATTTAATGAGAGCCTGAAGATAGAAGCTCAGGAAAGGCAACCTGGGGAACACCTTGGAGTGTAACACACCATCTCTCTCCACCCCATACCCATTTTGTATGGCCTAATGCAGTGTACTTTTCTACAACTACTAAACGAGAGTCGGAAGACCGAAGCAATGGCAAGGAAACCTGGGGAACACCTTAGAGTGTAACACACCCTCTCTCTACACCCCATACCCAATTTGAAGGCCTAATGCAGTGTAGTTTCCAAGAACTACTAAACGAGAGCCGGAAGATCGAAGCTCAGGAAAGGCAACCTGGGGAACACCTTGGAGTGTAACACACCCTCTCGCTACACCCCATACCCAATTTGAAGGCCTAATGCAGCGTAGTTTCCAACAACTACTAAACGAGAGCCGGAAGATCGAAGCTCAGGAAAGGCAACCTGGGGAACACCTTGGAGTGTAACAAACCCTCTCTCTACACCCCATACCCAATTTGTAGGCCTAATGCAGCGTAGTTTCCGACAACTACTAAACGAGAGCATGAAGATCGAAGCTCAGGAAAGGCAACCTGGGGAACACCTTGGAGTGTAACACACCCTCTCTCTACACCCCATACCCAATTTGTAGGCCTAATGCAGCGTAGTTTCCGACAACTACTAAACGAGAGCCGGAATATCGAAGCTCAGGAAAGGCAACCTGGGGAACACCTTGGAGTGTAACACACCCTCTCTCTACGCCCCATACCCAATTTGTAGGCCTAATGCAGCGTAGTTTCCGACAACTACTAAACGAGAGCCGGAATATCGAAGCTCAGGAAAGGCAACCTGGGGAACACCTTGGAGTGTAACACACCCTCTCTCTACACCCCATACCCAATTTGAAGGCCTAATGCAGTGTAGTTTCCAAGAACTACTAAACGAGAGCCGGAAGATCGAAGCTCAGGAAAGGCAACCTGGGGAACACCTTGGAGTGTAACACACCCTCTCGCTACACCCCATACCCAATTTGAAGGCCTAATGCAGCGTAGTTTCCAACAACTACTAAACGAGAGCCGGAAGATCGAAGCTCAGGAAAGGCAACCTGGGGAACACCTTGGAGTGGAACACACCATCTCTCTACACCCCATACCCAATTTGAAGGCCTAATGCAGAGTAGTTTCCAAGAACTACTAAACGAGAGCCGGAAGATCGAAGCTCAGGAAAGGCAACCTGGGGAACACCTTGGAGTGTAACACAACGTCTCTCTACACGACGGAAGGGCTGATTCTTAGGAAGGAAGGCTGTTGGAAATAAGCATTGCGCGTCCGAGGGTGATTATATTCTTATTAGGTATATACTCACCCTCGGACGCGCCCTGCTTCTTTATTTGGAATGAATGTTTATTTGCAATGTGGTGTTGACTTTCTCTATTATTTTGGTAATTAATGATTTTATTATTTTCATTATTTTGCATCTTCTCGGCAATAATATAAAGAAGACGCGACAGGACAACACTCGGTGGATGCCATATGTGTGTTTTCAATTTAAAAAAACTTTCAGTTAACTACTTGCAGGAGAAAGTAATTGTAGCTGGTGGCCATTTTTAGTACTGTACCAGATTAGAGTTGTGTGTTTGTTTTTAATGTTAAAATGTCTGCATTTGATATCTCACCAGTATTTTCTTTTTTATAAGCAAAATACTTATTTTTATATTTTCTGATGTTGGTTCCAGGGGTACACGGCCAGCAGTGCCCTGGTCAGTGTAGTAGTAGTTGAAAGAATGGACCGCAGACAGGCATCGAAGGCCTAAAATAATAACACATGGCTGTAGGCAATTTTAAATTGGTTCCAGGGGTACACGGACAGCAGTGGTGTGGTCAGTGGAGGCCTAGTGGAAGGAGTGACCGCAGACAGGCATCGAAGGCCTAAAATAATAACACATGGCTGTAGGCAATTTTAAATTGGTTCCAGGGGTACACGGGCAGCAGTGACCTGGTCAGTGTAGTAGTAGTTGAAAGAATGGACCGCAGACAGGCATCGAAGGCCTAAAATAAAAAAATTGGGCTGGCTGTAGGCAATTTTAAATTGGTTCCAGGGGTACACGGGCAGCAGTGGTGTGGTCAGTGGAGGCCTAGTGGAAGGAGTGACCGCAGACAGGCATCGAAGGCCTAAAATAATAACACATGGCTGTAGGCAATTTTAAATTGGTTCCAGGGGTACACGGGCAGCAGTGACCTGGTCAGTGTAGTAGTAGTTGAAAAAATGGACCGCAGACAGGCATCGAATGCCTAAAATAATAACACATGGCTGTAGGCAATTTTAAATTGGTTACAGGGGTACACGGACAGCAGTGACCTGGTCAGTGTAGTAGTAGTTGAAAGAATGGACCGCAGACAGGCATCGAAGGCCTAAAATAAAAAAATTGGGCTGGCTGTAGGCAATTTTAAATTGGTTCCAGGGGTACACGGACAGCAGTGGTGTGGTCAGTGGAGGCCTAGTGGAAGGAGTGACCGCAGACAGGCATCGAAGGCCTAAAATAATAACACATGGCTGTAGGCAATTTTAAATTGGTTCCAGGGGTACACGGACAGCAGTGACCTGGTCAGTGTAGTAGTAGTTGAAAGAATGGACCGCAGACAGGCATCGAAGGCCTAAAATAAAAAAATTGGGCTGGCTGTAGGCAATTTTAAATTGGTTCCAGGGGTACACGGGCAGCAGTGGTGTGGTCAGTGGAGGCCTAGTGGAAGGAGTGACCGCAGACAGGCATCGAAGGCCTAAAATAATAACACATGGCTGTAGGCAATTTTAAATTGGTTCCAGGGGTACACGGACAGCAGTGGTGTGGTCAGTGGAGGCCTAGTGGAAGGAGTGACCGCAGACAGGCATCGAAGGCCTAAAATAATAACACATGGCTGTAGGCAATTTTAAATTGGTTCCAGGGGTACACGGACAGCAGTGACCTGGTCAGTGTAGTAGTAGTTGAAAGAATGGACCGCAGACAGGCATCGAAGGCCTAAAATAAAAAAATTGGGCTGGCTGTAGGCAATTTTAAATTGGTTCCAGGGGTACACGGACAGCAGTGGTGTGGTCAGTGGAGGCCTAGTGGAAGGAGTGACCGCAGACAGGCATCGAAGGCCTAAAATAATAACACATGGCTGTAGGCAATTTTAAATTGGTTCCAGGGGTACACGGACAGCAGTGACCTGGTCAGTGTAGTAGTAGTTGAAAGAATGGACCGCAGACAGGCATCGAAGGCCTAAAATAAAAAAATTGGGCTGGCTGTAGGCAATTTTAAATTGGTTCCAGGGGTACACGGGCAGCAGTGGTGTGGTCAGTGGAGGCCTAGTGGAAGGAGTGACCGCAGACAGGCATCGAAGGCCTAAAATAATAACACATGGCTGTAGGCAATTTTAAATTGGTTCCAGGGGTACACGGGCAGCAGTGACCTGGTCAGTGTAGTAGTAGTTGAAAAAATGGACCGCAGACAGGCATCGAATGCCTAAAATAATAACACATGGCTGTAGGCAATTTTAAATTGGTTACAGGGGTACACGGACAGCAGTGACCTGGTCAGTGTAGTAGTAGTTGAAAGAATGGACCGCAGACAGGCATCGAAGGCCTAAAATAAAAAAATTGGGCTGGCTGTAGGCAATTTTAAATTGGTTCCAGGGGTACACGGGCAGCAGTGACCTGGTCAGTGTAGTAGTAGTTGAAAGAATGGACCGCAGACAGGCTTAGAAGGCCTAACATAACAAACTTGGGCTGGCTGTAGGCACTTTTAAATTGGTTCCAGGGGTACACGGGCAGCAGTGGTCTGGTCAGTGGAAGTCTAGTGGAAGGAGTGACCGCAGACAGGCTTCCAAGGCCTAACATAACAAACTTGGGCTGGCTGTAGGCACTTTTAAATTGGTTCCAGGGGTACACGGGCAGCAGTGGTCTGGTCAGTGGAAGTCTAGTGGAAGGAGTGACCGCAGACAGGCTTCCAAGGCCTAACATAACAAACTTGGGCTGGCTGTAGGCACTTTTAAATTGGTTCCAGGGGTACACGGGCAGCAGTGGTCTGGTCAGTGGAAGTCTAGTGGAAGGAGTGACCGCAGACAGGCTTCCAAGGCCTAACATAACAAACTTGGGCTGGCTGTAGGCACTTTTAAATTGGTTCCAGGGGTACACGGGCAGCAGTGGTCTGGTCAGTGGAAGTCTAGTGGAAGGAGTGACCGCAGACAGGCTTCCAAGGCCTAACATAACAAACTTGGGCTGGCTGTAGGCACTTTTAAATTGGTTCCAGGGGTACACGGGCAGCAGTGACCTGGTCAGTGTAGTAGTAGTTGAAAGAATGGACCGCAGACAGGCATCGAAGGCCTAAAATAAAAAAATTGGGCTGGCTGTAGGCAATTTTAAATTGGTTCCAGGGGTACACGGGCAGCAGTGGTGTGGTCAGTGGAGGCCTAGTGGAAGGAGTGACCGCAGACAGGCATCGAAGGCCTAAAATAATAACACATGGCTGTAGGCAATTTTAAATTGGTTCCAGGGGTACACGGGCAGCAGTGACCTGGTCAGTGTAGTAGTAGTTGAAAGAATGGACCGCAGACAGGCTTAGAAGGCCTAACATAACAAACTTGGGCTGGCTGTAGGCACTTTTAAATTGGTTCCAGGGGTACACGGGCAGCAGTGGTCTGGTCAGTGGAAGTCTAGTGGAAGGAGTGACCGCAGACAGGCTTCCAAGGCCTAACATAACAAACTTGGGCTGGCTGTAGGCACTTTTAAATTGGTTCCAGGGGTACACGGGCAGCAGTGGTCTGGTCAGTGGAAGTCTAGTGGAAGGAGTGACCGCAGACAGGCTTCCAAGGCCTAACATAACAAACTTGGGCTGGCTGTAGGCACTTTTAAATTGGTTCCAGGGGTACACGGGCAGCAGTGGTCTGGTCAGTGGAAGTCTAGTGGAAGGAGTGACCGCAGACAGGCTTCCAAGGCCTAACATAACAAACTTGGGCTGGCTGTAGGCACTTTTAAATTGGTTCCAGGGGTACACGGGCAGCAGTGGTCTGGTCAGTGGAAGTCTAGTGGAAGGAGTGACCGCAGACAGGCTTCCAAGGCCTAACATAACAAACTTGGGCTGGCTGTAGGCACTTTTAAATTGGTTCCAGGGGTACACGGGCAGCAGTGGTCTGGTCAGTGGAAGTCTAGTGGAAGGAGTGACCGCAGACAGGCTTCCAAGGCCTAACATAACAAACTTGGGCTGGCTGTAGGCACTTTTAAATTGGTTCCAGGGGTACACGGGCAGCAGTGGTCTGGTCAGTGGAAGTCTAGTGGAAGGAGTGACCGCAGACAGGCTTCGAAGGCCTAACATAACAAAATTGGGCTGGCTGTAGGCACTTTAAATTGGTTCCAGGGGTACATGGGCAGCAGTGTATGGTCAGTGGAAGTCTAGTGGAAGGAGTGACGGCAGACAGTCTTCGAAGGCCTAACATAACAAAATTGGGCTGACTGTAGGCACTTTTAAATTGGTTCCAGGGTAACACGGCCAGCAGTGGCCTGGTCAGTGTAGTAGTTGTAGAAAGAAGGGACCGCAGACAGGCTTCGAAGGCCTAACATAACAAAAATGTCAAAACAATGGTATTGTCAGTGCCAGGCATTGAAGGATGTCAGCGGCTAGACTACACATTGGTGAAGCTGTGAGAGATAATTTTGCTAGTGGTAGAGCACTGTTTGAGCTGGGGGGGGGAACTGTCTTGTGGCCGGCGGTACAGGCACAGGGCCCCTCATATTACAACGGTGTGTCTGACGTTGGGTGCGCACCACCACCGCCAGAGACACTTTATTGTACTATGAGGGACCCAGTGGCAGTGCCGTCGACCAAAAGCGGCCACACCCACCTCTTCAGACAAACAGCACTCTCAAGGGTCCAAGCGCAAAGTGGCGATAGCACGGCCCCGTGTGGGGAGTTTGGCCATTTCGTGAGGTGGAAACATGTCGTATGCTGGACAATCAGGTGAAGAAAATTACGAGATTGGAAAAGTCATTCAGAATAGTCCACAGGCAAGACCTTTTCATAGGAAAGCTAGGTGTCAGCCGGGCAGGGTGGGGCAAAAGATTTTGAAATCCAGTTGTGGTTCATTTTAATGAAGGTTAGATCATCTACATTTTGGGTAGCCAAACGAGTCCTTTTTTCTGTTAGTATTGAACCTGCAGCACTGAATACTCTTTCTGATAGGACACTAGCTGCCGGGCAAGCAAGCTCCTGCAATGCATATTCTGCCAATTCTGGCCAGGTGTCTAATTTGGATGCCCAGTAATCAAATGGGAATGACGGTTGAGGGAGAACGTCGATAAGGGATGAAAAATAGTTTGTAACCATACTGGACAAATGTTGTCTCCTGTCACTTTGAATTGATGCTGCAGTACCTGTCCTGTCTGCGGTCATAGAAAAATCACTCCACAACCTGGTCAGAAAACCCCTCTGTCCAACGCCACTTCTGATTTCTGCCCCTCTAACACCTCTGGTCTGCTGGCCCCTGGAGCTCGTGTGAGAACGATCACGGGCGCTGTGTGCAGGGAATGCCAGAAGCAAACGGTCAACAAGAGTTGATTGTTTTGTTGCTAATATTAGTTCCAAGTTCTCATGTGGCATAATATTTTGCAATTTGCCTTTATAGCGAGGATCAAGGAGGCAGGCCAACCAGTAATCGTCATCGTTCATCATTTTTGTAATGCGTGTGTCCCTTTTGAGGATACGCAAGGCATAATCCGCCATGTGGGCCAAAGTTCCCGTTGTCAAATCTGCGGTTGTGCTTGGTTGAGGGGCAGTTGCAGGCAAATCTACGTCACTTGTGTCCCTCAAAAAACCAGAACCCGGCCTTGCCACGCCACCAATTTCCCGTGCCCCCGGGAAAGCTTCCTCATTAAAAATATACTCATCCCCATCATCCTCCTCATCCTCCACCTCCTCTTCGCCCGGTACCTCGTCATGTACACTGCCCTGACCAGACAATCGCTGACTGTCATCAAGGCTTTCCTCTTCCTCTGGTGCAGACGCCTGATCCTTTATGTGCGTCAAACTTTGCATCAGCAGACGCATTAGGGGGATGCTCATGCTTATTATGGCGTTGTCTGCACTAACCAGCCGTGTGCATTCCTCAAAACACTGAAGGACTTGACACATGTCTTGAATCTTCGACCACTGCACACCTGACAACTCCATGTCTGCCATCCTACTGCCTGCCCGTGTATGTGTATCCTCCCACAAAAACATAACAGCCCGCCTCTGTTCGCACAGTCTCTGAAGCATGTGCAGTGTTGAGTTCCACCTTGTTGCAACGTCTATGATTAGGCGATGCTGGGGAAGGTTCAAAGAACGCTGATAGGTCTGCATACGGCTGGAGTGTACAGGCGAACGGCGGATATGTGCGCAAAGTCCACGCACTTTGAGGAGCAGGTCGGATAACCCCGGATAACTTTTCAGGAAGCACTGCACCACCAGGTTTAAGGTGTGAGCCAGGCAAGGAATGTGTTTCAGTTGGGAAAGGGAGATGGCAGCCATGAAATTCCTTCCGTTATCACTCACTACCTTGCCTGCCTCAAGATCTACAGTGCCCAGCCACGACTGCGTTTCTTGCTGCAAGAACTCGGACAGAACTTCCGCGGTGTGTCTATTGTCGCCCAAACACTTCATAGCCAATACAGCCTGCTGACGTATGCCAGTAGCTGCCCCATAATGGGAGACCTGGTGTGCAACAGTGGCAGGTGCGGATGGAGTGTTTGTGCGACTGCGGTCTGTGGACGAGCTCTTGCTTCTGCAGGAGGACGAGGAGGAGGAGGAGGAGGAGGGGGTGCGAACGGCTACAGACAACTGTTTACTAGACCGTGGGCTAGGCAGAACTGTCCCAAACTTGCTGTCCCCTGTGGACCCTGAATCCACCACATTTACCCAGTGTGCCGTGATGGACACGTAACGTCCCTGGCCATGCCTACTGGTCCATGCATCTGTTGTCAGGTGCACCTTTGTGCTCACAGATTGCCTGAGTGCATGGACGATGCGCTCTTTAACATGCTGGTGGAGGGCTGGGATGGCTTTTCTGGAAAAAAAGTGTCGACTGGGTAGCTCGTAGCGTGGTACAGCGTAGTCCATCAGGTCTTTGAAAGCTTCGCTTTCAACTAACCGGTAGGGCATCATCTCTAACGAGATTAGTCTAGCTATGTGGGCGTTCAAACCCTGTGTACGCGGATGCGAGGCTAAGTATTTCCTTTTTCTAACCATAGTCTCATGTAGGGTGAGCTGGACTGGAGAGCTGGAGATCGTGGAACTAGCGGGGGTGCCGGTGGACATGGGAGACTGAGAGACGGTGGGAGATGGTATTGTTGCCGCCGGTGCCCTAGATGCAGTGTTTCCTACTACGAAACTGGTGATTCCCTGACCCTGACTGCTTTGGCCTGGCAAAGATACCTGCACAGATACAGCAGGTGGTGCGCTAAATGGTGGTCCTACACTGCCGGAAGGGATGTTGCGTTGATGACTAGCTTCATTGGCCGAGGGTGCAACAACCTTAAGGGACGTTTGGTAGTTAGTCCAAGCTTTCAAATGCATGGTGGTTAAATGTCTATGCATGCAACTAGTATTGAGACTTTTCAGATTCTGACCTCTGCTTAAGGAAGTAGAACATTTTTGACAGATGACTTTGCGCTGATCAATTGGATGTTGTTTAAAAAAATGCCAGACTGCACTCTTTCTAGCATCGGATACCTTTTCAGGCATTGCAGACTGAGCTTTAACCGGATGGCCACGCTGTCCTCCACCAGGTTTTGGCTTTGCCACGCGTTTTGGGCAAGATACGGGCCCGGCAGATGGAACCTGTGGCGATGTTGATGCCTGCTGCGGCCCCTCCTCCTCCTCTGCTTCAGAACTGCTGCCGCCTGCACCCTGTTCCCCCAATGGCTGCCAATCGGGGTCAAGAACTGGGTCATCTAATAACTCTTCTTGTACCTCCTGCGCAACTTCGTCTGTGTCACCGTGTCGTTCGGTGGTATAGCGTTCGTGATGGGGCAACATAGTCTCATCAGGGTCTGATTCTTGATCAGCACCCTGCGAGGGCAATGTTGTGGTCTGAGTCAAAGGACCAGCATAGTAGTCTGGCTGTGGCTGTGCGTCAGTGCACTCCATGTCAGATTCAATTTGTAATGGGCATGGACTGTTAACTGCTTCACTTTCTAAGCCAGGGACGGTATGTGTAAAGAGCTCCATGGAGTAACCCGTTGTGTCGCCTGCTGCATTCTTCTCTGTTGTTGTTTTTGCTGAAGAGGACAAGGAAGTGACTTGTCCCTGACCGTGAACATCCACTAACGACGCGCTGCTTTTACTTTTACCAGTTTCACGAGATGAGGCAAAAGAGCTAGAGGCTGAGTCAGCAAGATAAGCCAAAACTTGCTCTTGCTGCTCCGGCTTTAAAAGCGGTTTTCCTAATCCCAGAAAAGGGAGCGTTCGAGGCCTTGTGTAGCCGGACGACGAACCTGGCTCCACAGCTCCAGACTTAGGTGCAATATTTTTTCCCCCACGACCACCTGATGCTCCACCACTACCACTACCCTCATTACCAGCTGACAATGAACGCCCCCGGCCACGACCTCTTCCACTAGACTTCCTCATTGTTTTAAAAACGTAACCAAACTAACGTTATTTGTTGCAGTCACACAACTTACACGGTGAGCTATAACTTCAGTATGATTTAGCTACCCCTTTACAGGTTGGTGAGACCACAGCGAAAATCAGGCCCAATGTTACACACTCTTTTTTTGGTGGCTGCAAATTAGAGAGATGCCCCACACGCAGGACTGTCACTGAAGCACAAATGTTAATATTAATGTCACACTATTATTTTTTTTTTATTTTTATTTTTTTCAGGAACACTTTAGAAACCCCCCAAAAAAAAAAAAATAGATTTTTGCAGGGAGAATTTAGAAAACAAATGTAACAAACTATATGCTTTCTATGGGCCACTGAGTGAGAGATGACGCACACAGGAATCAGGAGTGGCACACAAGCCCAGAGGCCAATATTTTTCTACCAATGATTGATGGAGTTATTTTCTCTGGTAGATTTTGGAACCCAAATCAAGGAAAAAAAATGTAGGCTTTCTATGGACCACAATTGGAGAGAGAGAGAGAGAGAGATGGCACACCCAGGAGTCAAGACTGGCACACAAGCAGAAAGGCCAATATTAATCTCCCACTGTTTTTTTTTTTTTTTTTTTTTTTTTTTTTTTTTTTCAGGGAGACTTTAGAAAAAAAAATAATAAAAAAAATATGATTTTATCAGGAAGAATTTAGAAACCAAATAAAATAAAATGATTTTTTCAGGGAGAATTTATAAAACAAATAAAAACAAAAATAGGCGTTCTATGGCCCACTGACTGAGAGATGACGCACACAGGAGTCAGGAGTGGCACACAAACCCAGAGGCCAATATTTTTCTACCACTGATTGATGTAGTTATTTTCTCTGGTAGATTTTAGAACCCAAATCAAGGAAAAAAAATATAGGCTTTCTATGGACCACAATTGGAGAGAGAGAGAGAGAGAGAGAGAGAGAGAGAGAGAGAGAGAGAGAGATGGCACACCCAGGAGTCAAGACTGGCACACAAGCAGAAAGGCCAATATTAATCTCCCACTGTTTTTTTTGGTTGTTTTTTTTTTTTTTTTTTCAGGGAGACTTTAGAAAAAAAAATAATAAAAAAAATATGATTTTATCAGGAAGAATTTAGAAACCAAATAAAATAAAATGATTTTTTCAGGGAGAATTTATAAAACAAATAAAACCAAAAATAGGCGTTCTATGGCCCACTGACTGAGAGATGACGCACCCAGGAGTCAAGACTGGCACACAAGCAGAAAGGCCAATATTAATCTCCCACTGTTTTTTTTGGTTGTTTTTTTTTTTTTTTTTTCAGGGAGACTTTAGAAAAAAAAATAATAAAAAAAATATGATTTTATCAGGAAGAATTTAGAAACCAAATAAAATAAAATGATTTTTTCAGGGAGAATTTATAAAACAAATGAAACCAAAAATAGGCGTTCTATGGCCCACTGACTGAGAGATGACGCACCCAGGAGTCAAGACTGGCACACAAGCAGAAAGGCCAATATTAATCTCCCACTGTTTTTTTTTTTTTTTTTCAGGGAGACTTTAGAAAAAAAAATAATAAAAAAAATATGATTTTATCAGGAAGAATTTAGAAACCAAATAAAATAAAATGATTTTTTCAGGGAGAATTTAGAAAACAAATAAAACCAAAAATAGGCGTTCTATGGCCCACTGACTGAGAGATGACGCACACAGGAGTCAGGAGTGGCACACAAACCCAGAGGCCAATATTTTTCTACCAATGATTGATGTAGTTATTTTCTCTGGTAGATTTTAGAACCCAAATCAAGGAAAAAAAATATAGGCTTTCTATGGACCACAATTGGAGAGAGAGAGAGAGAGAGAGAGAGAGAGAGAGAGAGATGGCACACCCAGGAGTCAAGACTGGCACACAAGCAGAAAGGCCAATATTAATCTCCCACTGTTTTTTTGGTTGTTTTTTTTTTTTTTTTTTCAGGGAGACTTTAGAAATAAAAATAATAAAAAAAATATGATTTTATCAGGAAGAATTTAGAAACCAAATAAAATAAAATGATTTTTTCAGGGAGAATTTAGAAAACAAATAAAACCAAAAATATGCGTTCTATGGCCCACTGACTGAGAGAGAGAGAGAGATGGAACGCTTAGTACTGGCACACAAGCCCAAAGGGCAATATTAATCTCCCTTTTTTTTTCCAGGGAGAATTTCTGAAACCCAAAAAAAAAATAAAATAGGCTTTCTATGGCCCACTATTTGTGAGAGAGATGGGACGCTCAGGACTGGTACAGATGGCACGCTCAGGACTGGCACAGAAGCCCAGAGGCCAATATTAATCTCCCTTTTTTTCTGGGAGAATTTATAAAACCAAAAAAATATTTAAATAGGCTTTCTATGGCCCACTATTTGTGAGAGAGATGGCACGCTCAGGACTGGCACAGATGGCACGCTCACAACTGGCACACAAGCCCAGAGGCCAATATTAATCTCCCTTTTTTCAGGGAGAATTTCTAAAACCCAAAAAAAAAATAAAATAGGCTTTCTATGGCCCACTATTTGTGAGAGAGATGGGACGCTCAGGACTGGCACAGATGGCACGCTCAGGACTGGCACAGAAGCCCAGAGGCCAATATTAATCTCCCTTTTTTTCTGGGAGAATTTATAAAACCAAAAAAATATTTAAATAGGCTTTCTATGGCCCACTATTTGTGAGAGAGATGGCACGCTCAGGACTGGCACAGATGGCACGCTCACAACTGGCACACAAGCCCAGAGGCCAATATTAATCTCCCTTTTTTCAGGGAGAATTTCTAAAACCCAAAAAAAAAATAAAATAGGCTTTCTATGGCCCACTATTTGTGAGAGAGATGGGACGCTCAGGACTGGCACAGATGGCACGCTCAGGACTGGCACAGAAGCCCAGAGGCCAATATTAATCTCCCTTTTTTTCTGGGAGAATTTATAAAACCAAAAAAATATTTAAATAGGCTTTCTATGGCCCACTATTTGTGAGAGAGATGGCACGCTCAGGACTGGCACAGATGGCACGCTCACAACTGGCACACAAGCCCAGAGGCCAATATTAATCTCCCTTTTTTCAGGGAAAATTGATAAAACAAAAAAAAAAATTAAATAGGCTTTCTATGGCCCACTATTTGTGAGAGAGATGGCACGCTCAGGGCTGGCTGGCACAGATGGCACGCTCAGGACTGGCACACAAGCCCAGAGGCCAATATTAATCTCCCTTTTTTTCTGGGAGAATTTATAAAACCAAAAAAATATTTAAATAGGCTTTCTATGGCCCACTATTTGTGAGAGAGATGGCACGCTCAGGACTGGCACAGATGGCACGCTCACAACTGGCACACAAGCCCAGAGGCCAATATTAATCTCCCTTTTTTCAGGGAAAATTGATAAAACAAAAAAAAAAATTAAATAGGCTTTCTATGGCCCACTATTTGTGAGAGAGATGGCACGCTCAGGGCTGGCTGGCACAGATGGCACGCTCAGGACTGGCACACAAGCCCAGAGGCCAATATTAATCTCCCTTTTTTTCTGGGAGAATTTATAAAACCAAAAAAATATTTAAATAGGCTTTCTATGGCCCACTATTTGTGAGAGAGATGGCACGCTCAGGACTGGCACAGATGGCACGCTCACAACTGGCACACAAGCCCAGAGGCCAATATTAATCTCCCTTTTTTCAGGGAAAATTGATAAAACAAAAAAAAAAATTAAATAGGCTTTCTATGGCCCACTATTTGTGAGAGAGATGGCACGCTCAGGGCTGGCACAGATGGCACGCTCAGGACTGGCACACAAGCCCAGAGGCCAATATTAATCTCCCTTTTTTTCAGGGAGAATTTATAAAACCAAAAAAAAAAATAAATAGGCTTTCTATGGCCCACTATTTGTGAGAGAGATGGCACACTCAGGACTGGCACACAAGCCCAAAGGCCAATATTAATCTCCCACTGTATTTTTATCAGGGAGAATTTATACACCCCACAAAAAAAAATACAGAAAAATGAAAAGGCTTTCTATGGCCCACTATGTGAGAGAGATGGCACACACAGGGATGGCACTCTAGCAGAAATGCCAAATTGCCAATCTTAATCTCCCACCAAAAAAAAAAAAAACAGGGAATGTCCTACAATTACTATCTCCCTGCCTGCAGTAATCTCAGCCAGGTATGGCAGGCAGCTACTATCTCCCTGCCTGCAGTAATCTCAGCCAGGTATGGCAGGCAGCAATAAGGAGTGGACTGATGCACAAATGAAATAAAAAGTGTGGACAAACAAAAAAGATAGCTGTGCAGAAAGGAAGGAACAAGAGGATTTGTGCTTTGAAAAAAGCAGTTGGTTTGCACAGCGGCGTACACACAGCAATGCAGCTATCAGGGAGCCTTCTAGGGCAGCCCAATGAGCTACAGCGCTGAGGGGAAAAAAAAAAAAAAAAAAACTTCCACTGTCCCTGCACACCGAGGGTGGTGTTGGACAGTGCAAATCGCTGCAGCACAAGCGGTTTTGTGGTTAATGGACCCTGCCTAACGCTATCCCTGCTTCTGACAAAGCGGCAGCAACCTCTCCCTAAGCTCAGATCAGCAGCAGTAAGATGGCGGTCGGCGGGAACGCCTCTTTATAGCCCCTGTGACGTCGCAGACAGCAAGCCAATCACTGCAATGCCCTTCTCTAAGATGGTGGGGACCAGGACCTATGTCATCACGCTGCCCACACTCTGCGTTTACCTTCATTGGCTGAGAAATGGCGCTTTTCGCGTCATTGAAACGCGACTTTGGCGCGAAAGTCGCGTACCGCATGGCCGACCCCGCACAGGGGTCGGATCGGGTTTCATGAAACCCCGACTTAGCCAAAAGTCGGCGACTTTTGAAAATGTTCGACCCGTTTCGCTCAACCCTAGTAAGGATCTCAAATAGTGAACCAGTAAGGTACACAAAGAAATATATATATTCTGCATAAGTATTCTTTCCCCAAAAATAGCTAGTGAAAAAGATTCAAGTATTGGTCTTTTCCTTTCATTTAGAATTTACAAAATATTGACTAAAAGAGGTACGATAGATATATGGGACATAAGATTGGTTTAAGATTTCACAGATTCAAGATTTGAGAAACTCATATTGTTGAGAATCAAGGAATAATTATTTTGCCCAGCAGAAGAGATATCAATATGATTGTTTCAAGAAGAAAAGTAATTTGCACATTGGAAAAACCTTAATCCATAAAATATCCACATTCTAGAACTTTCCTACCTCTATGGAAGATTAATTTTTTCTTACTTTGTGAACCTGCTGAAAGAATTACTTGCTTGGATCTGAATTTTCTCCAATCTGAGCAGTTACAGCAGTAGGGTGGTAGTGTATTACGGTTGTGCTCCCACCATTTTTCATATTGACATGATGACTTTCTAAAATATTAAGATGACTCAACTACCTGAAGTCTTTCACCTAATATTACATCACGTTGTAGGAAGGATTGAAAATAAGTATTGATAGTGATATAATATCTGAATTGGTTTTCAGTTCATTCTCTTGAGCTACTTTGGGTTTTTTCTCTAACAACGTTAGAAATCAAATTGAGGCTGCACAACTTAAACTTTCAAATGTTTTCCCCTGAAAAGACCCTGCCTCAGGGAAAGGAATTTGTGGATTTTAGGATGTGTTGAAAAACTCAGCATATTAAATCATATCCAGGTTGTCCATTTTGGGGGGCTTCTATTTGTACACCAAGGGCAGATACTTTGAATGGCTTCATCTATGGATTAGTCATTGCCTTCACATTTCCACTGTACTAAGATCAAAGAAAAATAAACCTGGAAACAAAGTGAAGCCTGAATGGAGTGTGGAGATTTAGGGATCATGGGAAACTTTTCTGAGCTTCTCTGGCAGGCCATTGCAGATCTGTTCAATTTCAGTAACAAACTTCTCTATTCTGACTTTGTACTTTCTACTTTGTAGTTTTGCTTTTCTGCTCTGGGCACAGACGCTGTATAGATTTCTCACAATAACAGGATATTAAATTCCAGAACCTCCCCATCTTTAAAATAGCAGCACATTATGAATGCAACTCTTTCTTTTTAATGTGTTCCGCTAGGAGAAATATTTTCTTACATGTGTTTGGCATTTTTTTACTGCTTTTCGTTCAGTCAACAATTTGTGTTCATGCTTATTTGTATTTATTTATACTATATATGTATATTATTTATACTTTTAAGCCTGAATATATATCTTGGCAGGTAGAGACAATTTCATTTAGAAATGATTGGTGAATGGCTTCTAATCATTTCCATGTATTTTATGTCCATGAATTGTTTTACTAGTCAGCTAGTCAGTTTTTAAACACGTAATGCCATAGACCTAATTGAAAAGAGAATAATTTACTGGGTAGAAAGGCAAAATAAGCAATTGTAAGAACACAGTGCTATGTAATATGACGGCTTCAATATATTAAGAGGATAAAAACTTTGATGGGAGTGCTTCATTAAGTAAACACTAACTGATAGAATCATAGAATCATTGAATGTTAGAGTTGGAAGGAACCTCAAGGATCATCGTGTCCAACCCCCCCACTCAATGCAGTATTCACTAAACCATCTCAGACAGATGTCTGTTCAGCCTGTTTGAAGACTTCAATTGAAGGAGAACTCACCACCTCTCATGGCAGCCTATTCCACTCATTGATCATCCTCACTGTCAAAAAGATTTTTGTAAAAAGAGCTTTAAGAAACAATTTTTAGCGATTAGCGAATCTACCATAATTTTAATTCGGCAGTTTGCTTTAATATGGCTTTGCTAGTATAATTTTTCATGTCAAAACAAATCACAAAAGAAAATTGGGTGAATCTGAATTTTTGGTAAAATTTATGGCAAATGTGTCAATATAAACATCACATATAAAAAAAATTACCAAATTTGATTTACTAATTCTAAATATTTAATTACAAGGACAAATATTACACGACAGTTTCTAGAGTAATAGATCTTTCTATATCAAAGTCAACACATCTATGTTGTAAAATAATACAACACTGTGTGAATAGTAAATTTTCATATTTGTAATGTAATTAATCAATGATAATATCTAACTTTCCCCAAGAGAATGAACATCATAACTAAGAAAAGCTTTGTTTGTTCTTAACATATATTATGTGCCTTAGGCAGAATTAATAGTAAATCCATGAAGTGACATTCATAAATGCAATATTTATTGTCGGCAATGAAAGGTATAAATTGTGCAATGCGTGCAGTGTCAATTCTTCAGAAAAACTTTTCTTGAGAAAGCATATCTCAAAATTGGTTTCAGCTGAGTTTTGAAAAAGAGCCTCTTTTCCACCAAAGTCTAGAGCTAACTGCTTCATATATCTTCTACAGATGATCAAAGCACATTCTACAGTTTGTCCTAGAGAGTAATATTAACAAGATGGATAGCTATAAGTCACAGTCAAGATAAAAAAAAATCTTCTCCAGCCTCATATTTTAGCTCACAGCTTAATGTTCTTGTATTTAAAGGCATCAGATAAAATCCCGGTAATAAGGGCATTGACGTATCATCCTAATTTTTACATTTATGTTTAGAAATATTTTACTTCTATTTTAACCCATGAATGCTGGTTATTTTTTTGCAACTAGGGAACTATAACTAACTCAAGATGAAGCTTTTGGAGATCAATGCATGTACATGGATGCTCTGGCCACTAGGGAGATTCCCGCCACACTGGAGGAGTTAATAGCTGTGTCGACTCATATTGACTTCTGTTTTTACGAGCGGGGGTTAGAACAAGCCCAGTGTAGGCAGAGGTATCTGCTGGCTCCCACCTTCACCAAACCTTTGGAATCTCTGGTCCTGGTCCCTGAGTCACATCAGGGCATGGAGGTGTCACGAGCGAGATCTAAGTTCCGGAGCACTCGTACACTCAAGGTCTGTCATGTTTGCCAGCAGTCAGGACATCTTGCCACCAGATGTCCCCAGCGGTCGAGGAAACGTCAGCGTCTAGTGGTAGTAAGTGGAGGTACACTAGATACGGCGACGTGCCTCCATATTGTCCTTTAAGGGGACAATTACTATAGGCTCATTCTCCCTCTCGGTAGAGCTCTGTGTGGATTCTGGGATGGAGGGCAATTTTATGTCTTCTGCCTTTGCCCAACGTCACCAATTCCCCTGGTAATGCTAACTCAACCAGTTACCGTACGAGTGGTGAATGGGTCGACACTGCCGTCACAGATAACACACCAGTCCATCCCTTTCACTCTGTCCATATCGCTATCTCATCAGGAGATTATATCTCTGCTCATCATTCCTGAGAGAATTGATGAGGTCCTGTTAGGGATACCTTGGCTACGGTACCACTCTCCTCATATTGAGTGGTCCACAGGCAGAATTTTGGGATGGGGTGAATCTTGTGGGGGTAGATGTCAGAGGGAATGTGTTCAAGTTGCCACTACTGAGGTACCTGCAGATCTATCTTCTCTCCCCAAGCAATATTGGCACTATGTGGACGTGTTCTCCAAAAGGGCTGCGGAGATCCTTCCACCTCACCGCCCATATGACTGTCCTATAGACCCCTTGCCTGGTGCTGAGCTTCTCCGGGGTCAAGTCTATTCATTATCTCTCCCGGAGATGGAGGCAATGTTACAGTACATCCAGGAAAATCTGGCAAGGGGATTCATTAGGAAGCCAGTGTCACCAGCAGGGGCCGGGTTCTTCTTCGAGCAGAAGAAGAACGGGGAACTACGTCCACATAATTACATAATGTGCACATAATTACATCACCCAGCTTTCCACACAGACTTTCCTCTGCTCCTAGCATTCTCATGGTATGTCTATCCAGCCAGCTCCCCTGCGCTGTCTGTCTATGAAGTGCACATAATTACATCACCCAGCTTTCCACACAGACTTTCCTCTGCTCCTAGCATTCTCATGGTATGCTTTTCAGCTAACCCCAGCTTACCCTGTGTTATTTATGACCTTGTTTACTCAGGCCTGATTGTATGCATCTGGTCCACCCTTAATTCTCTGACCAAGATGAGCAGAGACCACTCCTCTCTGCTTCACACCTGAACGCACTTAGTTTGCCATATATTGCATAGTATAAGTCTGCATGGACTTCAGTCTGCAGTGTGATCCCTTAGAAGTGTGTCCTTAAAAGTGTGGATTACAGTAGAATTAAAACCTGAATTGAACCTGAAGGGAACTGAAGGTAACTGGCCACAGTCTTTGAAAAGAATGTTTCTGTTTGTTTTCACTTTCACCCCTATAATCCTTCACTTTCTGCTACCTCCCCCGATCCCTACACAAAGTAAGGAACTGTTCATCTCCTCTTCAATCCTCCCCATCCACCTCACCTCCTCCTCCAAACTGTTCCTTAACATACAATCCTCTGTCTCCAAGCACAGACAGCCCCCTCACGCCCTCTCCTGCTCCCACCTGCTAACACTTTCTCTGCTCCTTCTTACTGCTGGTGATATCTCTCCAAATCCTGGTCCTCCTCACCATATTGCCACAATCATTTCTACCTCCCATCCACGCTCTAGCACAAACTTCCGTAACCTCTCTAACCTAATACCCATTCACCCAGCCCCCGCTTCCCCAGTCCCACTAGTGGGAGCTCTGTGGAACGCTCGCTCTGTCTGCAACAAGCTCTCCTACATCCATGATCTCTTTGTTACTACCAAACTTTCCTTCCTCGCCATCACCGAAACCTGGCTCACCCCCTCTGACTCAGTCTCCCCTGCTGCACTCTCTTACGGTGGCTTCCACCTTTCCCACACACCCCGCCCCAGCAGCAAACATGGCGGAGGAGTTGGTTTTCTCCTGTCAGATAACTGCTCCTTCACCCCAATCCCACTGCCACCCTCTGTTACCCTCCCTTCCTTTGAGGTGCACTCTATGCGCATCTATTCCCCCACCAACCTCCAACTGGCTGTCATTTACCGCCCCCCAGGGCCAGCCACCATCTTCTTTGACCACTTCACCAACTGGCTACTTCATTTCCTTTCTGCGGACATCCCCACTATCATCATGGGCGACTTCAACATACCCATTGACACTTCCCTCTCAGCTGCCACTAAACTTCTATCTCTCACTTCCTCCTTCGGCCTCACTCAATGGTCTTCTGCAGCCACTCACAAAGACGGTCACACTTTGGACCTCATCTTCACCCGCCTCTGCTCTCTATCTAACCTCTCTAACTCACCTCTTCTTCTCTCTGACCACAACTTTCTCACATTCTCATCTCTCTCCACTCCATGTCTACAATCCCCACCCCACAAACTTTCACACCCTCGCAGAAATATTAAACATCTTGACCTACATTCATTCTCTGAATCCCTCCTCCCCCTCACAGGCATAAGTTCCATACACAATGCGGATGACGCTGCTGCTCTATATAATACCACAATAGCTGTAGCTTTGGAATCGGCTGCCCCACTTACACATACCAAAGCTCGCAAAATCAACAGACAGCCCTGGCACACCAGCCTGACCAAAGAACTTAGGCGAGCTTCCAGGGCTGCTGAGCGCAGATGGAAAAGATCCCACTCTAACGAGCACTTCATCGCATTCAAACAGTCCCTCACTACTTTCAAGACCACACTTGCCACAGCTAAACAAACCTACTTCTCATCTCTCATATCCTCCCTCTCTCACAACCCTAAACAGTTATTCAACACCTTCAATTCTCTCCTCCGTCCCCCAGCACATCCTCCCTCCCCACTTATCTCTGCTGAAGACTTTGCCTCATTTTTCAAGCAGAAGATTGATAGCATTAGAGACAGTTTTGGTCAACAACCCCCAGAGCTCTTCCTCCCGATTTCCCAGCCCTCCACCTCCAAAACCAACTTCTCCACCATTACAGAAGATCAACTCTCCACTCTACTCTCAAGATCATATCTCACCACCTGTGCACTTGACCCGCTCCCATCCCACCTCATCCCAAACCTCACCACAATCTTCATCCCAACCCTAACCCATCTCTTCAACTTATCTCTAATAACTGGTGTTTTCCCCTCAAGATTTAAACATGCCTCAATCACACCTATCCTCAAAAAGCCCTCTCTTGACCCATCCTCTGTATCTAGCTATCGCCCTATATCACTTCTCCCCTATGCCTCCAAACTACTGGAACAACACGTCTACCTTGAACTGTCCTCCCATCTCTCTTCCTGCTCCCTCTTTGACCGCCTACAATCTGGCTTCCGGTCACACCATTCCACCGAAACTGCCCTAACTAAAGTCACCAATGACCTCTTAACCGCCAAGAGCAAGCGACACTACTCTGTCCTCCTCCTCCTCGACCTGTCGGCTGCCTTTGACACAGTGGACCATTCCCTATTATTACAAACCCTCTCATCCCTTGGCATCGCAGACTTGGCCCTATCCTGGATCTCATCATACCTAACAGACCGGACATTCAGCGTCTCCCACTCACACACCACCTCCTCACCTCGCCCTCTATCTGTCGGAGTCCCACAAGGTTCAGTCCTTGGGCCCTTGCTCTTCTCCATTTACACCTTTGGCCTGGGACAGCTCATAGAATCTCATGGCTTTCAGTATCACCTCTATGCTGACGACACACAGATCTACATCTCTGGACCAGATATCACCTCCCTTCTAACCAGAATCCCTCAATGTCTGTCCACTATTTCATCCTTCTTCTCCGCTAGATTTTTGAAACTTAACATGGACAAAACAGAATTCATCATCTTTCCCCCATCTCACGCGACCCCCCCAACGAACCTATCCATTACAGTAAATGGCTGCCCACTCTCCCCAGTCCCACAAGCTCGCTGCCTCGGGGTAATCCTTGACGCTGATCTCTCCTTCAAACCACATATCCAAGCCCTTTCCACTTCCTGCCGACTGCAACTCAAAAATATTTCACGAATCCGTTCATTCCTCAACGATGAATCTGCAAAAACCCTAGTCCATGCCCTCATCATCTCTCACCTTGACTACTGCAACCTCCTGCTCTGTGGCCTCCCCGCTAACACTCTCGCACCCCTCCAATCTATTCTAAACTCTGCTGCCCGACTAATCCACCTGTCCCCCCGCTATTCCCCGGCCTCTCCCCTCTGTCAATCCCTTCACTGGCTCCCCATTGCCCAGAGACTCCACTACAAAACCCTAACCATGACGTACAAAGCCATCCACAACCTGTCTCCTCCATACATCTGTGACCTCGTCTCCCGGTACTTACCTACCCGCAACCTCCGATCCTCACAAGATCTCCTACTCTACTCCCCTCACAATCGTATACAAGATTTCTCTCGTGTATCACCCCTACTCTGGAACCCTCTACCACAACACATCAGACTCTCGCCTACCATCGAAACCTTCAAAAAGAACCTGAAGACCCACCTCTTCAGACAAGCCTACAACCTGCAGCTACCACCGATCGACCAAACCGCTGCATGACCATCTCTACCCTCACCTACTGTATTCTCACCCATCCCTTGTAGATTGTGAGCCCTCGCGGGCAGGGTCCTCATTCCTCCTGTACCAGTTATGACTTGTATTGTTTAAGATTATTGTACTTGTTTTCATTATGTATACCCCTCCTCACATGTAAAGCGCCATGGAATAAATGGCGCTATAACAATAAATAATAATAATAATAAAATGTATAGACTACAGGGGTCTTAACGCCATCACCATTAAGAATAAATATCCTCTGCCCCTGATATCTGAGCTCTTTGATAGGCTTTGGGGAGCAAGGGTATTTACTAAACTAGATCTGCTGGGTGCTTACAACCTGATTTGCATCCGTGAAGGGGATGAATGGAAGACGGCTTTTAACACCAGGGATTGGCACTATGAATATGTAGTGATGCCCATTGGGCTCTGTAATGCCCCAGCCATTTTCCAAGACTTTGTAAACGATATCTTCCGGGATATGCTCTCCACCTCGGTCGTAGTCTATCTGGATGATATTCTCATCTACTCTCCAGATATTGACTCCCACTGGAGAGATGTTTGCAAAGTCTTCGACATCTTATGAGCTAATTCCCTTTACGCCAAGTTGGAGAAATGTGTGTTTTAGCAGGAGTCCTTACCTTTCATGGGCTGTATGATCTCCGCCCAGGGATTGGCTATGGATCCTGCCAAACTACAGGCTGTGATGGACTGGCAAGAACCCCATTCTCTTAAAGCGGTGCAGCACTTTATGGGGTTCATTAACTATTATCACCAGTTCATTACTCATTTCTCAACTTTGGTAGCTCCCTTGGTAGCCCTCACCAAGAAGGGAGCAAATCCCAAATTGTGGTCTGAGGAGGTCTCCAAGGCCTTCACTTCTACATTGCCCCGATGTAGATAAGCCGTTTATCATGGAGGCGGTGCCTCTTCCGTTGGTGTTGGAGCAGTCCTCTTTCAAAAGGATGCTCAAGGTCGGAAGCATCCTTGCTTCTTCTTTTCCAAGACCTTCATACCAGTGGAGAGGAATTATTCCATCGGGGACAGGGAGTTGCTAGCAATGAAGTTGGCCTTCTCTGAGTGGAGACGTCTTTTGGAGGGGGCTCGTTTTCCTTTCCAAGTATTCACAGACCATAAGATTTTGGTTTACCTACAGACAGCCCAGCGGCTAAATTCTCGCCAGGCCAGATGGTCCTTGTACTTCTCCCGGTTCCATTTCACCCTCCATTTCCTTTCCATGGAGAAGAACATTCGTGAAGATTCTCTCTCTCGCTCCATTATATCATCTATGGAGGAGGAGGAGCCTCGGCTTATTGTTCCTACCGAGAGTCTGAGAACTGTGGCCCCGATTTCGCTAGAGTCTGTGCCTTTGGGCAAGACTTTTGTACCATCCAGTCTGCGTCCGGAGGTTTTATCTTGGGCTCACTCATCCAGGGTGGGTGGACATTTTGGGTCCAAAAGGACATCTGAGCTACTGGCAATGACATACTGGTGGCTGCATATGGCCCGTGATGTCGCAGACTATGTTCGGGCGTGTGTCTCCAGCACCAAGAACAAGTCTCCTCGTCAACGGCCAGCTGGGTTGCTTTACCCCCTTCCGGTGGCGGACAGGTCTTGGGAGATGGTTGGGATGGATTTTGTGGTGGGCTTACCCAAGTCTTGTAGCTGCACCATTGTTTGGGTGATCACCGACCATTTTTGCCAAAATGGTGCACTTGGTGCCGCTTCCATGTCTACCTTCTGCACGGGCTCTGGCAGCGTTGTTTATCAAACATCTTTCGCCTGCACGGTATGCCGGACAAAATTGTTGGTGACTTTGGTCCACAGTTTGCCTCTCGATTCTGGAGAGAGCTTTGTTGTCTACTCAGCATTGAGTTGAATCTCACCTCGGCATATCATCCCGAGATGAATGAGTTGGTAGAGAGGGCCAACCAGACTATGGTCACTTATCTTCTTCATTTTGTTTCTGCCAGGCTCCACCAGTCAGACTCCATTCCTCCTTAACTACTGCCAGCATCCACGAGTCCCTGTGCCCATGCCGTGTCTTCCGCCGACTCCAGGGTGGCAGACTGGGCTGTGGAGGCATGGGATATTTTGGACCGCACTCAGGATGACATTTGGGGTTCAAAGAGAGAATGAGGTCCTCCGCCGATGCTCATCGGCGCCCTGCCCCGACCTTTGCTGCTGGCGACTTAGTGTGGCTCTCCGCGCGTAACATCAGGTTGCTTGTGGAGTCCACTAAGTTTGCACCTCGCTACTTCGTCCCTTCAAGGTCCTTGAACAGGTTAACCCTGTGGCCTACTATCTGGCCCTTCCTCCACGTCTTGGTATCACCGATACCTTTCATGTGTCCCTCTTAAAGCCTGTACAGATGTTCCCGTTTTCTGAGTCATCTGCCGGGACATCAGGTTCGTCTACAGATGATTACGAGGTGAACGCTATTTTGGGGTGCAAGGTAGTACGTGGCAAGAAATTTTATTTGGTGGACTGGAAGGGTTATGGCCCAGAGGACAGGTCTTGGGAGCCTGCTGAGGACATTTTAACTCCGTAGCTCATTGCGACCTTCGAGCGTAGCAAGGTCCAAGGAGGGAGGCCCTGGGGGGATATTAGGGGTCGAGTTCCCTCCTCTGCACAGGAGGAATCTCGAGCCATCACTGCTGCAGTCTCCCATTCTTCTCCAGTCACAGTGGAGCCTGCTCAACGGAAACGTCGGTCCCAGCGTCTGGCTCAGCCTGATACAGTGCAGATGGTTACTGCTGCCTTTCCAGGCTCAGCTATTGTAGCCAGTGCTGGTCAGTGGCAAGCAGACGTCTCTGGGACTAAGTCCTGCTTTTCCCCTTCTGAGCATGCCAAGGGTAAGACTTCTCATTGGAGGTTGGGAGTCACATGCTCAGGTACTGCATCAGGTCCCATTGGTCCTCTAGGAAAGTCATGAAGTTGCTCAGATACTGTAGCAGCTCCCATTGGTCTGCTAGGAAGGTCCTGAAGTTGCTGCAGCTATAAAAGGTTTGCATGGCCACACGGCCATGCACTAGTATCAACTAAGTTGTGTGTTCAGCGCAAGTGTGGTCTTATGCATGTGGTTTCAGGGTTCGGCTGAAATAAGTCCCTAGAATACCGGCACCTCCGGTGAGTTTTGTGTAAGTGATTCAGGGCTGGCCAGAATTGACCAGCCAATCACAGCGATCGCCGATGTGGGGGGCGATGCAGTCCACCGGGTCTATGTGCGGAGATGGTCTGCTGTCATGGACAGCAGCCATCAGAACCCGGTCACTGCACGATGCCGCATGGTGACCGGAAAATAGCAGCGCCGTATTAGTACTGCGCTGGTCAGAAATGCAGCTCCCGCAGCGTAGTACTAGTACGGCGGAGGCCAGGAAGTGGTTAATGCTAAGATGTGAGCTTTAACATTCTCTCACAATCCAGATACATTTCGTGCCTCTGCTTTTATACAGGCTATAATAGTCCCTCCTGATTGGCTGTCGTGGTGTAATCACTGCAGAGTATCATGGGAAAGACAACCCAGCTATGCTTGAATTCATGTAAACTTTATGGCATACGCTATCTTCTAAAATGTGTTTTGATCAGAACATGTTCCTTCATTATCAGACACGGCCATTACACAGTACACAGCAGGGACACATTCATAAGATTACCTCCTCACAGGAACATTTTTTTAACGCATCCAATTGTGGAAATTAGAGATATATATACCAGCGCTTCGACTTGCAATGAAGAAAACTTCGATATACAAAGCAGCTTAAACTGGAAGCACAAACTGTCTACGTGTTGAAATAAATGAATTGACTATATATGAGACTATGCGCTAATGTGCCGACGTTACACTGACACACATTCTCACACATAGTCAATTGTGGAAATTATTATTATTCCAAGATGTATTGATTAAAATATACTTTTTTCATAAGACAACCCTTTTAAAAAGTGTCATTTCTCTGAATTTCATCATATTTAACTTTCCACGGAAGAAACAGTCTAGTTGTAGATCATATTGTTTAGGTAAACTCACAACCATCTCCTAGTCAATTTCAAGTTGAGGGAAATGCCAAGGAAACAAAATGTTTGTATAAGCTTTACTCTATAAAACATACCATTCTTCATGCTTTCCATCCATTTCCTTGTGCACATTTAAAGGCTTCAGGTGTGTTATGGCTAAATGCTACAATTTATTTATACAGTCCCACAGACCACCCAATGGTGTAACAAAAAGAAGTTGGTTAACATACCTTGTGGCTTATTTGTTTTATTCCACTGCTTTCAAATTGTATATGATAGGTTTACCTTGTAAAATTACAGTCTGACAGCTGCTGAAGATACACATTAGACTTTGCATTGCCATAGTACTGAGCACTAGAAATATCTAGCTTTAAAAATATATTTCTAGCAATGATCTGAAAATAATGATGCATAAGTTAAAAAAAACAGGAATGTGTCGTGTGAACAAGCATATTCTTTCTTACTACAGGATATGATGCTGCATTGCATCAGTTTGAATATGAAATTACTCACATTTTAGGAAAATGCAAAACCCCGGGAGGTATAGTATTTTAAAGTCACTTTAGTTGAGTAATCATTGAGCATGATAGTTATAAAATGCAGAAAAAATGGATATTTTAGTTCCAATTGAGAACAATGTGCTGGGGATTTTTCTAAAAGCTGCAACTTTGTATCCATCATTATTATTAAGATTTTACTATATACTAAATCACACTGCATATCACAACACATTTTATTTTTTTTTTATAAATAATTTTCTTTATTTCATTCTGAATTTATAATTGTCTTTGTGTCTTAGTGGTTTTGATCTGGTTTTCGTCAATGTTTCATCTGAAAAAAATAAATGCAAAAATTACAAAACTTCTATGCACTACAATGTTAAAAATGGAAAGAACTAGGACTGCACATGGATGGCAGTGAATGCTGTCAGAGATTTTTCATGGACCCATAGACTTTTATGTGTAACTTTGATCCATGACTTGTATCAAAACAAAAATCTTAATCATCAATTGCAATCATCACATTATACACATTATAGCACTGAGTACTTACAATTGCTCATTTTGACTTTCTACCCAGATAATTCTTTTGTTTTCCATTAGATCTATGACATCACATGATTAAGAACTGACTAGTTGAATCCTTCTTAGCTTTATGTATGTATGTAGAATCAAGAGACCAATTTTGCATGCATGCCTCACAAGTTACCTCAAAAGTCCTAACGGGGGGGGGGGGGGGGAAGCAGTTGGGTCAGTAGTTGAAGAAGGGAATAATAAATGCAGGGAAAAGAGACTTGCTGTTTCTACATAGAGAAGATAAAGCAGAATAATTAACTGGGTAGAAGATCAAAATGAGCAATTGTAAGTACATAGTGCTATGTAGTAATAATTGCAATATATTAAGAGGACAAAAACGTTGATGGGAGTGCTTCTCAGATTAATACTAATACATTGATATTTGCAACAAATATCAACATCAAAAAACCTACAAGAGAAAAAATGAGCAAAAACCTTGCTGTAACTAAGTAAATAAAAAGCAAAAAGTGCACCTAAATAACACAGTTTTTAGTAATACTGTTTTTGATAAAAAATAGCATAAACACCATCCCACCATGACAAGGTAACTCTGATTGGGATGGTCCTACACTGTCTAATATTAAAACCTTACCATGTGTCAATATTGACCTCAGTGTGAATAAAGGCAGACAAAAGAATCAGGCCCAACCAGTGAAACACCAGTCTGGGGAAGCCTTATATACAATCTCTAGCTCAGAAACAGGGAGGCCACACCCCGACTTGCACAGAATGCAATAATACAAAGAAAAAACACAAAAATTGAGCTTGACTTGAGTTGGTACACATGCAGCTCATAAGCACATGTTCACATTGGCCATAAAACATACTGTTAGGGTTGGAGGAACGCACCAAATGAAATACAATAATAATAATAATAAGGTGTGTTTACAACCCGGGACCCACCGTGCAGTGATGGTAACTGCTGCTCAGCAATGGCGAACACTATATGGCGGTATCACACTGAACAAAAGCGGGTTAACCAACACCCGGTGTGTACTGCAGTGAGCTCTGTTGCTTCACAGAACCACTGTACCATACTATACGGAGACCGTACCCTGTTAGCTGTCACAGGGCACAGCAGTTTTAGCACAAGTGCGCATGGTGTCGCACTGGTGATGCCACTAACAAATGTTAACTAGCTAATTTAGCGCACAGAGTCGCACTGGAAAACGCCACTACCAGATGCTATCTATTGGGCTCTGTGCAAACTGAAAGCATGGTGTCGCATTGGCGATTCCACTACTAGGCGCTGTCTCTAGCTCCAATCTCCCAGACACATTCACAACACGAGGGTAGGAGATAATTAGGAGCTAGCACCAGAGACATACACACTTGCACACACCATGATTTTAGGATATACTTGCGTTCGGCCGTGAGATCCTTTTATAGCTGCATTCTGCAAGGACCTTGTTAGTGTGCCAATCTGAGCTGCTTGAGGACCTCGGCATGTGACCTCCAACCACCAATGAGTGGTCATCTAACAGGCATGCTCAGAAGGACAAAAGCAGAACTTAGTCCCAGGAATGTCTGCTCGCCACTGACTAATGCTGGCTGCTATAGCTGGACCTGTTGAGGCAGCAGCAACCTGACGCACAGCATTAGCCTGAGCAAGACACTGGGATTGACGTCTCTGCTGAGCAGGATCTTCTGTGGCTGCGAGAGAATGGGAGACCACAGAAGATATGGCTTGGGATTCCCCCTGTGCAGTGCAGAACCCTGGCGCCTAACACATATAAAACCTACAAGAGAAAAAATTAGCAAAAACCCTGCTGTAGCTAAGTAAATAAAAAGCAAAAAATGCATCTAAATAACACAAGTTTTTAGTAATACTATTTTTGATCAAAAATAGCATAAAAGCCATCCCACCACGGCAAGGTAACTCTAATCAACATCAGAAGCCAGAAAATTTATAGCTGGATATTGAAATAAGAAACAATGAAAATGTCAAAAGCTCAACCAGCTTTCATATACTATAATGTGAAGAAAAAAAAATTGGTATCACAAAAATTAATTTCGCCCTTAAGCAGTGCATGATACAGAGAGGCTGGTAAGAATCATGTTTACGCGTTTCAACTATACCCCGGCCTTAAGAGTAACAAATACAATTGTTACAATTAATACCATGGTGCGATAGTGACTGGATCCACACAGCAGGATGTTGGATGCAATCTGTTTTCAAATGGGTCAATTTATTAAAGCTACCTTGTTCATTTTTAAATAAAGTGCCAAAGTTTTTCCTATCTATTGGATGTGAAAGACATTATTAATTTA
Source organism: Ranitomeya imitator (assembly GCF_032444005.1). Classification (NCBI taxonomy): domain Eukaryota; kingdom Metazoa; phylum Chordata; class Amphibia; order Anura; family Dendrobatidae; genus Ranitomeya; species Ranitomeya imitator. The sequence continues at coordinate 83,073,465 of NC_091287.1, forward strand.
CTCATTTGCAAGCGTTGGTGACTTCACTCTCTCCTTGAGTTTCTTTATACACCTATTATAGAACTAGCAGTACACAAATCAAGCATTTCCTACATATGAATTATTTAAATATAATAAATGATTCTACCAGCTCTACCCTCTCCTATCATATTCTCACCCATCCCCTGCAGACTGTGAGCCCTCACGGGCAGGGTCCTCCCTCCTTATGTACCTGTGTGCCTTGTTTTTTGCTCATGTTTAACCCCTTAATGACAGCCAATACATCTTTTAACTGACCTGAGATATAAGAGAATAGTCTCCCCATACAGGTGACAATCCAGCAGCTGTACACTATAGCTGACAACTTGCTGCATTAGCTACGATTAGTGTTTGCACCTTCCAAATCTGTTTAACCCCTTAGATGCTGCTGTCAATAGTGACTACATCATTATAAATGGTTAACAGAGTGTGGGGACTTCCTCTTTGTCCAAACTTGTGCCCTCAGATCATGATTGTGTGGTCCTGATGTTTGTCATGGCAATTCATAACCAAATAGCGGCTTTACAGTCTGACGGCTATAGTAATCTGTTCAGAAGCTAGAGGCATTTAGGTGGTAAAAATACACATTTTCATTTCTGTCATACCACTTTGCATTAATTACTGAAAGGCACCTGAAGGGTTAATAAACTACCTGACAGCCGTTTTCAATTTGTTTAGGGGTGCTGATTTGAAAATGGTATCATGTCTGGGGTTTTTCTAATATATAGGACCCCTAAAGTCACTTCAAACATGGATAGGTCACTAAAAATATAAATTTTGTAAATTTCCTTGAAAAAATGAAAAATTGCTGCTACATTTTTAATCCTCCTAAAATGCTAAAAAAATAAAAGAACATTTTACAAATGGTAATGATGTAAAGCAAACATGAGGGAAATGTTATTTATTAATGTTTTCCTGTGGTATGACCATCTGGATTAAAGGGATAATCATTCAAATTTAGAAAATTGCTATTTTTTTTAACATTTTTCTCAAATTTTTTGATATTTTTAATAAATAAACACAAAACATATTGACCTAAATTTACCATTATCATAAAGTATAATGTGTCACGAAAAAACAATCTCAAAATCACTGGGATTTGTTGAAGAGTTGCAGAGTTATTACCACATAAAGTGACACTGGTCAGATTTCAAAAATTTGGCTCCGTCACTAAGGGGTTAATGTATTTGTCTATATTTTTTGCCTTATATTCACATGTAAAGCGCCATGGAATAAATGGCACTATAAAATGTATAATAATAATAATAATAAAAATAATTCATCTTCTCCATTTCCCCCCAACTCATTCTCCTGAGTGATATGCCTCTGAACTGCTGCAATGTTTCTGAAAAAAACTTAATTTAAAAGCTGACGGAGACCGTACATAGGGAGAGACCTGTCACTCCAGGGGAATGGGCAGGGGAAGCTCCAGATGACCCACCAATCCGACTAGTGTGGCTCGTTTCTTGGTGGCTTTCAAAGTATATTTTCTCTGGTACCACGCCGTGGTTCATAGACAATCATATCTGGTTGAAATCAGGCAGCCTGTGGATTGAGCAGCATATATCAACTCTCAGGATCTTTTTAAGAATCCTCAATCAGTTTATTTTTCTCATACTGGACAATCAGATCAAATACAGATGATAAAAACAGCCACACAAACCAAAATTGAATAATAATTGGATTAATCACACATGAAAAATCTGTCCTTTTTCATGTCCAAGTACAACAAACTGGTGTCTGAATATGGCTTAAAACAGTGAATCTTTAAAAGGTCCCTTCAGAAATTAAAGAGTAAGTGTTTTAATTTGTATTCTAATTTTATCTCATCAGAGTATTCTGCCTCTTTCTCCTCATGGACTGATCACTGATCAGTCATTCTCAAAATTCTCAATTCATTGGTAAAAATCTGTATTTTATGAAGGCAAATTCTTACATTACTGAAATAGAAGATGAAGGCTTCTACTGATAAGATACTATGTAGACAGGAGGAGGAGGGAGGTGCTAGAGACAAAACTCCTCCCCCTTGATCTGCATATACAATCATCTACAGCAGCCGCCATCTCCTATCTCAGTAATGTAACATTCTGTCTTCATTGAATACAGATTTTTCCCATGAATTGAAAATTATGAGAATGAATGATCAATCCTGACAGAGAAAGAAGATTTCTCTGATCGGATAAAATACAAAGTTTCTTATTTTCATGTGTACTATTAATTTATTAAATAAAAATTAAAACAACAGTTACTCTATAAGCAGGACAACATCCATGATTATCACTAATAAGGTAGCAATGTTTTGAACTTTTGACTTTCGGGCTCCATATCTCACCATCTGATACATAAATTTGCTAACTATGCAAATTGTCTTTTCAGAGAGGAAGAGAACTAGAACTCTAGCGCCACCTATTGAAAGTAGCAATCCTACAAGTCAATGTTAACCCTTTAACTAGCCTTGTCATATGACTTAGAATAATATCCAAACCAGAATCTCAAGTTGCAGACACCATGTTTCAGGGTACTGCCCCTTGTCAGTGCAAAGCGGAGATCTGGTTTGGCTGATTGAGAGGTGTATGACCGGGATCCAAGAAGTATCGTTTCTCCTTGCGGAGAGTGACATGATAAGCATGTCGAGGTGAGGAGACTTAAAGCCGTAATGCTCCTCTGGGAAATATGCAAATTGTCTCTTCAGAGAGGAAGAGGACTAGAACTCTAGTGCCACTCATCAGAAGTAGCAATCCTAACAGTCAACATCAACCCTTTAACTAGCCTTGTAACATGACTTAGGATAATAGCCAAACCAGAATCTCAAGTTGCAGATATTGTGTTTCTGGGTATTGCCCCTCGTCAGTGCAAAGTGGAGATCTGGTTTGGCTGTGTGAGAGGCATCTGACCGATATCCAAGAAGTATCGTTACTTCCCTCTCACAAACCAGATCTCCACTTTGCACTGACGAGGGGCAATACCTCAAAACACAGTGTCTGCAAATTGAGATTCTCGTTTGGCTGTTATCTTAAGTTATGTGACAAGGCTCGTTAAAGGGTCGACATTGACTTGTAGGATTGCTACTTCCAATAGGTGGCACTAGAGCTCTAGTTCTCTTCCTCTTTGAAGAGACAGTTTGCATAATTAGCTTATTTCACAGAGGAGCATTGCTGCTTTAAGTCTCCTTATCTCGGCATGCTTAGCATGTCAATCTCCGCAAGGAGAAACGATACTTCTTGGATACATAAATTTGACTTGCAACAATTTTGCATTTGATTAGTTATGCAGATTTAAACATGAGATAGCTGAGATGATTGTCTATAAAATGATGGTAGTCTCATGCTTGATTCATTAGTGGATGGTGAGTTATGGAGCCTGAAAGTCAAAAGTTTAAAACATTGTTACCCTTTTGCTCGTTAGTGTATGTGTATGTAGAGGAATTAAGATTGGCAAATGATGACAAATAAAATGATCATTCTTAGGCAGAACATTACTTCGTTCTGTATCATTTTTCATCACATTATAAACCTTGTTTATAAAACACAAGTAGAGTCTAAAATTGCTGAATAAACTTGTAATGTCACATTCACATTCAGCTGTTGGAGTTTGTTTTCTTAGAAGGCTTCAAGCTGAAGGCAGCACAGCTGGTTTTGATGTCATGAGTTATCCAGACAGCAGTTTTTTGTGCTGTTGGCTTAAATTCAGCCAAATAACCAGATAAATTATGTCTTCATGAGACTTTGCATTTGACATTCACCAAATGTATGAAAAACATGAATAGAAAATGTGTACATCTAATAACTTGAGATGTGCTAATATTTTATTATCAGGCTGCCTCAAAGTAAAGCCATTTGTTACAGTGATATTATATCATTAAACAAGGCTCTAAATCGTGTCAAATAGTGCTTGGGATTAACTATACATTCCTATGATGTCATGGTAGTTTCCCCCTTTTTTAAGTGGTTTTGTAAATTTGTATCATCAAAAGCGCACCACTTCTCTTCCTCCTGGCTTCCAGGTTGACAGTGGAGTCACACTCCTGAAGATTGATTGTTCAGAACAACAAGCATGATCATGGTCAGACACTGGCCCTAACTGACTGCTACCTGAGGCTGCTACCAAAGGAGGAATGAAGCTGGTTAAATAAAATAAATCAATTGTTTTCAGAGCCGGTTGATCAGGCCCTAAAAAGTAGAGCCTGCTAGCAGCACTCGTTCTTTACCCCAGTAAACGGTCACTTTGAGACCATAGGTAACCTGTAACTTGTAACTGTATCCTAAGGAACAAGCTGTAAACTGTACTATTAAAAATGCATCAAAAGTCATATCTTTCTGCTAAGCCAGAACCAAAATCTTACATAATGATTATATGTAAACATCCATTATACAGAGAAAAAAGCTATGAGAAAACAAATATTGATACACAGTGGTAGTATATAATCTGTATATATACTGTATCTGGTGAAAAGTTGAAAAGTACTCAATTAATCTGAACAATATGTACAGTACAAATAATTATATATACAGCATATATGCAAATTATATATATTTATATATATATACAGATTTACAGTGATGTGAGAAGCGTTTGCCCCTTGTTGATTTCTAATTCTTTTGGATATTCATCACACTTAAATATTTCAGATCCCCCCAAAAATTTACATATTAGACAAAAATAACACAAGTAGACACAATATGCTGTATTTAAATGAAGGCCTTTATTGTTAAGGGAAAAAAATTCAAAGCTACAGTCTCTGTGTGAAAAAGTAATTGCCACCTAAACCTAATAACTGGTTGGGCCACCCTTATCAGTAACAACTGCAATCAAGCATTTACGATAACTGGCAATGAGTCTTTCACAACGGTCTGGAGGAATTTTGATCCACTCATCTTTGCAGAATTGTTGTAATTCATACACATTGGAGGGTTTCCAACCATGAACCACCTTATTATATAAGGTTATGCCACAGCATATCAATCAGGTAAAGGTCAGGACTTTGACCAGGCCATTTCAAAGTTTAAATTTTGTTTTTCTTAAGCCATTCAGAGGTGGACTTGCTGGTGTGTTTTGGATCATTGTCCTGCTGCATAACCCAAGTGCATTTCAGCTTGAGGTCATCAACAGATGACAGTTCATTCTCAGGATTTTTTGGTAATCAGTAGAATTTATGGTTCCATTTACCACAGCAAGTCTTTCAGGTCCTGAAGCAGTAAAACAGCCCCAGACCATCACACTACAACCACCATATTTTACTGTTGGTATGATGTCCATTTTCTGAAAGGTTGTGTTACTTTTACGCCAGATCTATTGGGACATACAGTACATCTTCCTAAAAGTCCAACTTTTGTCTCATCAGTCATCAGTCCACCAAGTATTTTCTGAAATGTCTTGGGGATCATCAAAATGTTTTCTGACAAAACTGAGATGAACCTTTATGTTCTTATTGCTCAGCAGTTGTTTTTATCTTGGAACTCTGCCATGCAGGCTATTTTTGCCCAGTCTCTTTCTTATGGCGGAGTCATGAACATTGACCTCAACTTAGGCAAGTGAGGCCTGCAATTCTTTGGGTGTTGTTGTAGGGTTTTTTGTGACCTCTTGGGGTAATTTTGGTAGGCTGGCCACTCCTGGGAAGTTTCACCACTCTTCCATGTTTTCATCATTTGTGGATAATGGCTCTCACTGTGGTTCGCTTGAGTCCCAAAGCTTTTTAAATGGCTTTATAACCTTTTCTAGACTGATGGATCTGAATTATTTTATTCACGTTTGTTGCAGAATTTCTTTGGATAGCGGCATGATGTCTGGCTTTAGAGGATCTTTTGCTCTACTTCACTTTCTCAGGAAGGTCTTATTTAAGTGATTTCTTGATTGAAAACAGGTATGGCAGTAATCAGGCCTGTATGTGGCTAGGGAATTTGAACTCAGCTTCCCAAATATGTGATAAATCACAGTTAATTTATCATAAAATTATAGAATAGAATATTAGATTTGGAAGGGACCTCAAGGGTCATCGTGCCCAAACCCCTGCTCAATGCAGGATTTACTAAAACATCTCAGACAGATGTATGTCCAGCCTGTTTGAAGACTTCCATTGAAAGAGAACTCCCCACCTCTCTTGGTAGCCTGTTCCTCTCATTGATCACCCTTATTGGCAAAGAGTTTTTTCTAATATCTAATCTGTATCTTCTCCCTTTCAGTTTCATTCCATTGCTTCTCATGTTTCCATATGCAAATGAAAACAATGATGATCCGTCCTTTCAGATATTTGTAGACAGCTATTAAGTCACCTTTTAGCCTTCTTTTTGGAAGCAAGAATGTACTGCTTCACAAAGGTGAGAAGTACAAAGAAAAATACATGATGCCTACAGTGAAATGTGGTGGCAACTTTATCCCTGACCTGTCTGGTGTGCTCCTTGGTTTTCATGATGCTGCTTGATCCTTAACAAACCTCTGAGGCCTTCATAGAACAGCTCTAGTTATACTGATAATAAATTAGACACAGGTGAAATCAATTCACCTATTATGTGATTTCTGGAGGCAAATGGTCACTCAGTATTTTATTTAGGGGTATCAGACTACAGGGGGCTGAATACTAATGCACTTGACAATTTTCAAATTTATATTTTTATAATTAGAAAACTATGTATAATTTCCTTTACACTTTACAAATACTTTCAACTTTGTGTTGGCATATCATATTAAATACTAATAAAAAATATTTAAAGTGGTATTACCATCTCCAAATTCCTATCCCAATATGTAGTAGGTGTAATAATAATAATAATAATAATAATAATATTAGCAAATACCTCCAATTAGAAATGTAATATAGGTTTTTGATTCGCTATGTCTGTTTCCTCATGTGCAGGCATTGCAAGACCTTAGGTATCCATGGTTGTGACCACCAGCAAATAGATAACTAACTGTCACTATATCAGTGGTCACAACCATGGACAACTAAGGTCATGCAATGTCCAGCATATGGGGTAAGCGACATAGAAAATCAAATGCTAATATTATTATTATTACACCTACTACATATTTGTATTGGATCTTGGAGATGGTAATACCTCTTTAAGTTTGTGGGTGTAATGTGAAAAAAATGTGGAAAAGGTTATGGGGTATGAATACTTTTTCAACACATTGTATATATATATATATATATATATATATATATATATATATATATATGTGAAATAAATAATGCATTTGCAATTCATAAAACGAGCTAAGCTAAACAGAAGCAATTTTGTTACTTTTAAATAGTTTTAAAGCACAAACAAAACAAGCATAGCCTATAATTGACTATTAAAAATAGCAAAGAATTTCACATATTTTCCAATTACCATAACTTCTGGTATTTGAGAAATTTTTACCTGCTTGTTATTACAGGTTTTACTATTGGTTTTAAAGCTTTTTTTTGCAGCCAGCCAGCTTTTTATAAAACTCTTTGGAATTCAGCACTAACCTGTAAGCTGTAAGATATTCTAGATCTCCCAAAGGAGGATCCAAGCCACCTGTCCAAGCAGTATTTACATTTAATCGTACACCAAGGCCAATTCCAGACCCCCTCCCCCCCAAAAAAGAGGAAAAACACTACATAAATAAATTCCAATAGGAAAACATACAAATGTTATGCTCTTGAGAAGATCAAACAACATGTCATGTCAGTTCAGGTTTGTTTGACAACTCAACTTTACTACGGCTTACAGTCCCAGTGGACAATTTTGTAATCTCATGCAATTTAAAGATCCAGAGAAGGATGAGAAAATTAGGGGTAATCATGCAATGCAATTAGATCTAAATGTTACAAACAAGTGAAGGACTTTTAAAAACAATCCTAACCTCTTATTGGACACCAAAACAAAAATAGGAGCCTCCATGATAAGGATGGAGGGAAATATAAAAAAATTGACGATTGATAATTGTGTGCCACTTGCACGATAATCGTCCTTTAGTTGAAGAACATGTAATATAACATTTTTAAGCATGTCCGATCAAATCTGGTTCTTGATCCCATGATCCTTCCAGATAAAAATACTGACCTGTAGGAAACCCTTTTCCTTGACTATATTGCTCTGCAGAGTTTGTATTTCTTTTGTCTTCTCTCTCAGTCCATGGCTTCCTGAACGTTAATGCAAGTAACTATTTAATGCACTTATTTTTCCTTTTTCAAATGGCTTCTTGAAGTCAGGAAACCCAAGCAAGAGCACCCTGGAGACTCCAGATGAGCAGCTATTGAGAAATCCCAGTTCTTTTGTACAATTAGATATTTTTGTACACCAGTTCTTTGTACTTCTTGTCACCGAGATGGAATCTAGCATTCTGTTTTATAGAAGAATTTTATGACTTATTAACTGCCAACAGTTCATAACCTCTTAAGCTTAATTAACTAGCCTTATTGGCCTTTGAAGAAAGTCCAATGTTTAAACTGCCGACTAGTATATGGTAAAAGAAAAAAAAATCTGCGACTAAAAGCCACAGAGCATTTTCCTGAATCTTGACAGAATGCTAAACATAAATGTATGCACTGATTTGCCAAGTTCCACTACTAAGGTCAAAGGCTTTGCAACCAGCTGAGTAAATTGGCGTTCTTAAAGCATTCAGTTCAGTTAGCAGTCCCTCAGCAGCGAGTGTGACTTCAAAAGACCTGCCAGATGCTAAAAGAACTTCATACTTCATTTTTGCTAAATCATGACGGCAAAAGTTGAAGACATTTAAGTACAGTATGATCTCATTGGGATGGCAACTCTGCCCTCAGATCACAGACATTTCCATGATTTCCACAATCAAAGGCAGAAGGCTGAATTTGAGACACATGGCCAAGCTGCGTTATTTAAAGGCTTGTAACACAACCACTGAAATGTGAGATTGATTGAAAAGAAAATCTAATAAAATACTTAATTCATGGCAATATCTCAAAACTGGCTACTTCACATGCAAGGTTTGTCAGATTTTCTCACAGTATGAAATTATTTAGTGAGAATGAAACTGTATGTTGACTGTATTCGGTGCGTGTCTATGTTTCTCAGACAGTTTTTTTTAATTTATACTGTATATTGAATGTATTTTATATTTGTGTTCAATTTATCTAAATCTTTCTGTCAGAGCATACATAGACAAAGTTTTCAGGGTTGGCCTTTTTTAAAATTCAGCTTTTAAAAAGGTGGTCCAAAATGCTAAATAATGTTCATCCTAAATGCCTATCGTTTTCCATAAGCGAATCTATTTCCTAATATTCTTTAATTAAAAAGTCCCTATCCTTCCATAACTATATAATCTAACTGCTTTACTTTTTTTACAACTTTGTTTATGATGATGCTTCATTTGAGAATCCCAGTGCATCCTGGAATACTTCAGCAAAGCATCATCAGGGGGCAGAGGCTGCAGTTCCTATTGCAGACAGAGCCTCTTCCTTGAAACAAAATGCCATTGTGACCTTCATTTCCTGGGGCTGGGCTAGTTCCTGCTCTATCACTGTGCTATGTGCGCAAACACAGTGCCCTCTCTCATTGAATCAGATCAATAGTGGTGACAGAGTGCACTGTCAGCGCGCGTTGTAAGATGAATACCCGACTTCCAGTGACCAGCGCTGCCCATTCCATTGACGTCACTTGCACGAGGCTGTCATTGGTCTTTGCATGCTGGGTATTCTGTTGCTTGCTATCTACTACTAATCTGAGCCAGTGAGAGAGCGCACTGTCATTGTGTACATCGAACAGTGACACTTTGTTTTAGGGATGAGACAGGGGCTGAAGGGCTGTAGCAGTAACCACGGCATCTGCCCCCAGCTGACACTTCATTTGAGTATCCCAGCATGCACTGGGATTCTCCAAAAAAAAGTTATTAAAAAAATTGTAGAAAAAAAAGGTAAAGCGTTTAGATTGTGTAGTTAGAGAAAGATAGGGAGTTTTTAATTAAAGTAAATTAGTAAATAAATTATATTATGGCATGTAAACGATAGGCACTTGGGATGAAAATTAATTGATTTGTATTTTGGACCACTCCTTTAAAGGATTTTTTGAGAAATTGCAGGTACTTTAGTTATATATTAGCGTTTATTCTAGTGGAAATAGTGGGACATATCCTGCTACAGGGTCCACAAGTATAATATTGCAATGCAAAATGAATGCATTTTTTTAAGAGTATTTTTCCTTCTAAAATACAATTCAGAAAATATACAACCCCAGCTTTTGATAAAAAAAACTTTTGTACACTGAAAATTGCAAGCCAACCTTTTTTTCTCAATATGTATATGCTGTACTTTTTATGGATAGAATGAATGGATAGAAGAATTTCCTCAAAATTTGTATTTTTGCAATTGCCTTCTAATCCAGTAAAATGGAAGGTGGATGGATTAAAAAAAAACTGCGAACTACTGTGCTCACCTCTCCTTTGGCCCACCACATGCATACCCTGCAACCGCTCTTTTCCTCCAATCACTCATCTTTGGTCTTCTTCTTGTTCCAGTCCTTAGTAGTGTTGAGCATTCCGATACCGCAAGTATCGGGTATCGTCCGATACTTGCGGTATCGGAATTCCGATACCGAGATCCGATTTTGTGGTATCGGGTATCGGTATCGGATCCATAGTGAGGTGTAAAATAAAGAATTAAAATAAAAAATATTGATATATTCACCTCTCCGGCGGCCCCTGGACATCACGCGGGTAACCGGCAGGCTTCTTTGTTTAAAATGCGCGCGTTTAGGACCTGAGGAATGACGTCCGGCTTCTGATTGGTCGCGTGCCGCCCATGTGACCGCGATGCGACCAATCAGAAGCCGCGACGTCATTCTCAGGCACTAAACTCCTCATTCTAGGAATTTAGGACCTGAGGAATGACATCGCGGCTTCTGATTGGTCGCGTCGCGGTCACATGGGCAGCACGCGACCAATCAGAAGCCGCGACGTCATTCCTCAGGTCCTAAACGCGCGCATTTTAAACAAAGAAGCCTGCCGGTTACCCGCGTGATGTCCAGGGGCCGCCGGAGAGGTGAATATATCAATATTTTTTATTTTAATTCTTTATTTTACACATTAATATGGATCCCAGGGCCTGAAGGAGAGTTTCCTCTCCTTCAGACCCTGGGAACCATCAGAATACCTTCCGATACTTGGTGTCCCATTGACTTGTATTGGTATCGGATATCGGTATCGGCGATATCCGATACTTTTCGGGTATCGGCCGATACTATCCGATACCGATACTTTCAAGTATCGGACGGTATCGCTCAACACTAGTCCTTAGGCATTGCTGTTCTTCAATAGGTCCAAAGCCATCACGTGATGCATGTTATTGACGTTAATGACATGCATCTTGCAGTACGTGAACACGAGCGCTGCTATGCATGTCTTTAACAGCAATTATGTGCATCACCCTTCACACGACAGCACAGGGAGTACTGAATAATGGCAGTGCCCGAAAGCCCACAATAAGAAGAAGGTAGAAACCAGAAGACAGTAGAAAGAAGACATAGAAGCTAATTTGAAGGGGTGGTGAAAGTGGGAAAGTTATGGGAATGGCTGAGGAGAGGTGAATATAACTTTAATTATTTCAACCACAGAATTGAATAGCACTAAATTTATTTGGTTCTAATGGATTTCTTTGGCCAAATTTGACCAAATACTACAAATTCTAATTTTGGAAGATTTGCTTATTTCTAGTGATGGGTGTTGAACAAATGGTAATTTGGTAATCTTAATTAAAAGTTTGTAAACATATAAATAAATCTACTTTATCAAGCAGCACTCTGGCTATGTAACTTAGTTGACCCTTTACATTAGTTGTCTGACTGTAGTTTAGAGCTGCCTATCACAGCCATCTGGCTTTGTAATCAGCCTAACAGTTTAGTTTGATCCAGCCTATATAACAGCTATCTGGCTGTCTAGTCTGGACCAACCCTTTAAAGGGAACCTGTCAGCAGGATTATGCAAAGTAACCTACAGACAGTGTCAGGTTGGCATCGTTACACTGATTAAAATGATACCTTTTTGATGAAATCCGTCTTGTGGTTGTTGTTTTATCTTTATTTTCAGTTTTGAGTTAATGATATGCTCGTGCTCTGGGGCGGCCTGTGGGGGGTCTTCGCGTGGTAGTCTGATCAGTTATTCATTACATGAATTGCCTCCCCCAGTTTGGTGGTGTAATCTTGGGGGAGACAATTTTTTTTCTCCAGCAAGATGGCACCGACATCCGATAGCTGCTACTGCGTAGGTACCGCCGGCGTTATTTTGACGCACTTTTTTAAAATAAATTTATCTATAGCATGAAATAAAAGAATTAACTGCACATTACACATGCCATCATGCTGCAGCACAGGCACCGATGCCGGAATCTGCCTGCTGCAGGTGATTTTTTTCTCAATAGATATAATTTTCATTATACAAACTAGGGGGCAGGTCACTGTATGAATAGCTAAGCAGACCACCACATGAAGACCCCCCACAGGCTGCCCCGGGGCACGGGCTTATTGTTAACTCAAACCTGAAAATAAAGATTAAACAACAACCACAAGACGGATTTCATCAACCAAGATATCATTTTAACCCATTATCTACCAATGTCCTTTGTTTGGGACGCCTAATCTTTAGCTTCTAGCAACTAAGATTTTATAATTTTTATAATTAGGTCCATTTTTTGTGTTTTGTTTGTAAAATGAATGTTTTCAAAATAGGAAATCATGTCATTGTCATTTTTTATTGAATATTGGGACACCCTTTTCTGAAAAATCTGTACTTGTAAAAATTTTAATTTGACAAGTAATGGGTTAATCAGTATATCAGCACTGACCTGACACTGTTTGTAGGTTACTCAGCACAATCCTGCTGACAGGTTCCCTTTTGGCTTCCTGACCATTTTTCTCACAGCTGTTAAGGTTCAGTTAGGGAGGTCTGGATTATACAGCTAGATTGGCTAATAAAAGTTGTACAGAGTCCTGAGATAGCGTGATGGGTGCATAAAATCTTGCCAAAGACTGTGCCACGGTACAGAGCTCTACAATTTGCTTGCACATAGCAAACGCTGTGGATATCTTAAAAATTAAATTCCAAATGTATTGTTAGGATTTTATTTGTTGTTTTTTAGTGAATAATCTTGTCATAAAATTAAATAGGATTGTCCACCTGTTTTTTGTCAACCCTAAAAATAAAAAAAAATCTATAGTCTATGGGCGGCACGGTGGCGCAGTGGTTAGCACAGCAGCCTTGTAGCGCTGGGGTCCTGGGTTCTAATCCCATCCAGGACAACATCTGCAAAGAGTTTGTATGTTCTCTCCGTGTTTGCGTGGGTTTCCTCCGGGTTCTCTGGTTTCCTCCCACATTCCAAAGACATACTGATAGGGAATTTAGATTGTGAGCCTCATTGGGGACAGTAATGATAATGTGTGCAAAACTGTAAAGCGCTGCGGAATATGTTAGCGCTATATAAAAATAAAGATTATTATTATTAACAAACTCTGGCACCTGCTCAATAGCACTATCTGGATCTTCCTCTAGTATCCTCGCTTCATTTCTTTCAGGGATTGGCTTGTTCATCCTCTTTTGATGAAATGGATTTGTCTGGCTGCAGACAATAAGTGGCTACTGGGGTGATTCATTGTACACTGTCGCAGACCCTGATTTGTTGCACTGGTCACATGCCCGCCGGAAGAGGAAGCAAGGAAATCAGCAATTACCAAGGGCAGTGCTATTGAGGAGGAGCAAGGCAACAGTAGGTAAGTGTTGTGTTTTTTTAAGTTTTAGGATATGTGCAGATGATCCGGAATTAACAGCACTTTGGACGCAGCGAATATTCACTGCGTCCAAAGCGCTGCCATCTATTGAACGCAGGTAAATCCACATGTGTTTACTGAACCGTACGGATTCACCGAGTTCAATACATTCTACTGGTGAAATACCTCTTGTGGGGACTCGCGTGTCCGCAAGAGAAATTGACGTGCTGTGGTCCGGAAAGATGCGCCGCATGTCCTTCTCCGAGGGTGGCAGCGGGTGTCTCCGGACGCATAGTGGGCATGAGATTTCTTGAAATCCCATCCACTATGCTGTAACATCTGGACACTGCAGATAGCACGCTGCACAAGTATACAGCGTCCAACCCACAGTGATTACTGATCGTCTGCACATACCATTATACTTTGCTGGGCTCAGTTTTGGGAGAAAAGGGAATATAGAACCTCTTCAACCATAGTACAAATCTTAACTTGATAAATGCATTTCTTAGGAAGTTTAATACTCAATGAAAAAAATACATTTTAGCTACAAGTCTCGACACAGAAAATACTTTAAAATGATTTTTTTCTTTAAATCTTTTATCACCTTGCTGTGAATATTAATTAGGAGCAGATGTGTCAGGTTAGGCTGTGATGCCAGGGTTCATTTCCTGCCTTTGCTTTGTCAGACAACCTATTACACCTTTCATGAACTGGAGGCAAAACAAAAATGGTCCTCATAAATCAACATTTAGCTTTCCCCGGGCTGTGGACTGTACTGACCCTTTTAGATTAAGGCAAGAATTTCATTCATTATTCATGAAATACATATAGACAACATGCCAGCTGGTATTAGAATTCATACAAAGCACTTGTGCGACAAATTACAAGAATGCCTTGAATTAAAATAACATGAAGAATATCAACAACTAAGTGATGTTATTTTCCGGAGAGTTTATGAGAGACAGAGGAGGAACCCTGCAACTTGTCACATTACAAGAATATTACATATGACATACAGCATCCTAATTTTTCACAAATTAAAGTACAGACTGTTTGGACACACGTTCTCATTAAAAGATTTTTCTGTATTTTCATGACTATGAAAATTGCACATTCACACTGAAGGCATCAAAACTATGAATTAACACATGTGGAATTATATACTTAACAAAAAAGTGTGAAACAACTGAAAATATGTCTTATATTCTAGGTTCTTCAAAGTAGCCACCTTTTGCTTTGATGACTGCTTTGCACACTCTTGGCATTCTCTTGATGAGCTTCAAGAGGTAGTCACCGGGAATCTGCGCTGAGCAGATGAGATGAGGCTAGGCTGGGTAGTATTTCCCTGTCTTTTCTTCCTCTGTCTCCACCTGGTCCGCATGCAAAGCTTCATATTTAATTGTCAGGAGTGGCTGTTTAAGTAGACACAGAAGCGGGATTGTTGCGCTGATAATAGTGTCATCGCCACTCATCATCTTTGTGGAGTCCTCAAAGTCTTGGAGAACCGCACAAATGTCAGACATTCATGCCCATTCTTCAATTGTTATGTTTGGAGGCTGACCAGAATGCCAACAGGTGTGTTGGAGCTAATATTCCACAACTGGCCTCTGCTGCTCACAAAGCCTTGCCAGCATGTGCAGTGTGGAGTTCCAGTAAATGGTCATGTCACACACCAGCCCGTGAGCTGCCGTTAAGTCACCCAGCCAGGGCAGTGGAGTAGTCAGTACCGGGTCCGGTTGACTGTTAAAGGGGATGTCACGGTGGCTGCAACCTGGTCCGTGGCCCTGGGGCTCAACGTAATAGGGGAAAGGTCTTTAAAGGGGAAAATGTTCAAAGTCTGTTGTGACGCCACCTGTGGTGTTTAGTCCGTAGTGGGACTGATGCTGCATTGAAGGGGTCCCCTGGGGTATGTTGTGGCAGCATGGGTGTTACACTTCCCACAGGTGAAGCAGGGTCCCCAGGGGCCCTAAGGTGAGTGGCTGAGATGATGGTATGTGCTGATGAATAAATAGAGGAGACAGTTGTAAGTCTTTACCTGGTTTACTGTAGTTTGCTGGCCACAGTCCATGGCACCAAGCACGGGTGATGGTGGTCCGGCCAGCTCAGAGGCAACGGAGAGTTCCCTTGTTCCAGTAGAGGTCAGTGAGCCTTTCCAACTGGGGCTTGCTGTAAATGAAGTCCCTGCTGCCTGAAGCTTTCTGCAGAGTCCTCTATTCCCCCTGTCCTGAGACAGGTACCTGCATGATGGGCAGCTTGAGCCTTTTTACAGGGACTCTATCATGCCCCCGGGCTCCTCAGGTGCTGCTGCGTCTCAGGCAAGTTTTTTGTAGTGGTGGCTATTAGTCTCCAACAAGATGGCCGCGGTGGGCTGTTTGCGCATGCGCGGTTGGGACTGGCAGTTTCCCCCTTTTCTCTCCTCTCTGGGGTTCCATTTGCGCATGTCCGCCTTCTATCTATACTAAGATGGCAGCTTGGCGTCTTCACTCCCACAGCGCACATGTTTCTTCCGGCTCCTGTCACCGCGGTGCCGCTGCCCTGCGATCACATGGGGCCCCTGTGCTTCCGGGTGATGCGGCCGTGCGGGACAGCTGCCGGTAATCATAGGTACCGTTATACTTCCGGGTCTGTGAGTATATATTCCATTTAATTTACACACCAGTCACCCCTTGAGAAAGGCACTTTGCCGAAACGCGCGTTGGGGGGGACGGGTCTCTGATGCACATATACACCCACCTTCTACTGCCGGTATGTATGTACTAGAATACTGTTATTGATTGCCAAGATATGGTTATGAATTTCCTATACATGCTGTGTATTTACATGGTTCTGATATTTATGATATGGGGTAGAGTGCATTAGGGCCTGTCCATTTGTATGTGCTGTTGATGGCATGGGTGGGTTTTTCCCACTTTTTACTGTGCACCGATTATTTGGTATTTAATAAAGTTTATATATTTTATATATTTGGACTTATGACTGCGTTCTTTTGAGTTTTGCGTGGTGCGAGCAGTTAACGTATAGTGTTGTGCCCTCCGGTTCTGCCAAGTGTCATACAGTTCCACTAAGGCCTTGGGCTCCCGGTACCCAGCTTCTGCACTATGACTCTGAGGGTGGCCGGTCACAGTTCCAATCTGAGCCCTGTTCCTCTCCTTTGCTCCTTCCCTTCTGGCTCCTCCACATTCAACCCCTCAGGTCTTCCTCCTTCCAGAGGCTGCAGCTCCCTCGTGGCTGCCAGGCCTCTCTGTCTGCATTCAGTTCCAGACTTCCTTCTAATTCAGTGTCTCTCAACAACTAAGTAGCTCCTCCTCCAGGACACATATTGCTTAGGGAAGCTCCCCTGCATCCGGGTTCTGAGCTCCCCCTCCTGGTCTCGATTTGGAATATGTTGTGTGTGGGTGCTTTTCCTGGTGAAGAGAACTCCATTGCCTCTCATCATGACATTACCCTTCCCGAAGGGAATGCAACATCACTGCAGCAACCGGCCACCTGGGGTGCTGCACCAAGACCTAGCGTGAAAGGTGCGAAATGCAGCTAAGGAGTTAAGTCACAGTCATCAAAGCTATCATTCACCTGCAGAAAGGACCCCACATTTGTCCACATACACTGACTGTTTGTCCTGAGCAGACCTGGGTCAGTAATGAAACTAAGGACCACTGCGCCACTGCAGTGGATAACCATGCATACACCTCTCTACATTCTGCCGCCAAAATACTAAATACTGAGATAGGGCCTACAGTTAGAGAGATAGCCACATTGGCTGTTTCGGGCAATGTTTATTGCCAAAATCAGAAAATCAGCGACCGGAACTTCTGAATTTGCTGACACATTTACTGTTTGTTCCATAATTAAGTATCCCAATCCACACTTTTGTGCTCACATGGCACGCAATAGACTTCAGACCAAACTTGAACTTCTTTTTATTTCAGGAGAGAGTTTCTGAGGAACATTTTAGTTCAATATATTTCTTTTATGGCTAAATAGCTCAGTATAGTTGAGGATGAACTATTCCTCTGAGTTCATTGAAGTCACATCAGGGATGGGAAAGGAATATTTGTTTGGGGAATAGAGGTATTTGATTGTAAGATTGTAAACTGTTGTGTGGTACTACAGACGAGCCCGCAGTTACACTCATATAGTTGTCCCAGTTCTCAGGATGTTAACAGGTAACAGATGACCAGTTTAGACAGGTACATTTATAGAAATTATTGTAGATATAGTTTGTTTGTGCGCCACGCTGTACAGCACAGGGGTCCCAGCCTACCAGTTGAATGTCTGTATAATGTTTTGATTTTTGCTATTTTCTGGTTGAGTCATCCACATAACTAAGTAAAATAATTACTGTGAGGGAACTGTGTAGGAGTTTTTTTGCCTGCGATTTTACTGTATCCTGAAGAACACAGCACGGTACACGACTTAAAGATGCAACATGCATGTAAATAGAATCTGTATCTAAATTGTACCCAACCAAGTCTTGGACAAGTCTCCAAACTCATCCACGTTACAGAATTATTTATGTCTTTAATAGCTTTAACCCCTTAGCGACCGCCGATACGCCTTTTAACGGCGGCCGCTAAGGGTACTTAAACCACAGCGCCGTTAATTAACGGCGCTGTGGAAAAAGTCCATAGCGCCCCCCAGAGGCCGATTTTCTCCGGGGTCTCGGCTGCCGAGGGTAGCCGAGACCCCAGAGAACATGATTCGGGGGGGTTTTAACCCACCCCGCATTTGCGATCGCCGGTAATTAACCGTTTACCGGCGATCGCAAAAAAAAAAAAAAAAAAGCGATCTCTTTTTAATTTCTCTGTCCTCCGATGTGATCGCACATCGGAGGACAGAGAAAAGGGGTCCCAGGTGGCCCCCCAATACTCACCTAGCTCCCCCGATGCTCCTCGTGTCTCCCGGTGGGCGCCGCCATCTTCAAAATGGCGGGCGCATGCGCAGTGCGCCCGCCGGCCGGCACCGGGAGAATCTTTGGGGTCTCGGCTGCCGGGGGTAGCCGAGACCCCAAAGAGCGCGATCGGGGTCGGTATTACCGACCCCTGTTTTGCGATCGCCGGTAATTAACTGTTTACCGGCGACCGCAAAAAAAAAAAAAAAAAAGTAAAGTGTAATTCTCTGTCCTCTGATGTGATCGCACATCAGAGGACAGAGAAATAGGGGGATTCGGGGACCCTAGCATACTCACCTAGGTCCCTGGATCCTCTTGCTGCTCCTCCTGGCCGCCGGCAGCAGAACATGGCGGACGCATGCCCAGTGCGCCCGCCATCTGTCTCCATCTGCCGGCCGGCAGGAGAACAGCAGTTGGGGCTAAAATTAGGGGTAGGGTTAGGGTTAGGGGTAGGGTTAGGGGTAGGGTTAGGGGTAGGGTTAGGTTAGGGGTAGGGTTAGGGGTAGGGTTAGGGGTAGGGTTAGGGTTAGGGGTAGGGTTAGGTTAGGGTTAGGTTAGGGGTAGGGTTAGGGGTAGGGTTAGGGGTAGGGTTAGGTTAGGGTTAGGGGTAGGGTTAGATTAGGGGTAGGGTTAGGGTTAGGGGTAGGGTTAGGGGTAGGGTTAGGGTTAGGGTTAGGTTAGGGTTAGGTTAGGGGTAGGGTTAGGGGTAGGGTTAGGTTAGGGTTAGGGGTAGGGTTAGGGGTAGGGTTAGGTTAGGGTTAGGGGTAGGGTTAGGGTTAGGGGTAGGGTTAGGGGTAGGGTTAGGGTTAGGTTAGGGTTAGGTTAGGGTTAGGTTAGGGTTAGGTTAGGGGTAGGGTTAGGGGTAGGGTTAGGGGTAGGGTTAGGTTAGGGGTAGGGTTAGGTTAGGGGTAGGGCTAGGGTTGGGGCTAAATTTAGGGTTAGGGTTGGGGCTAAATTTAGGGTTAGGGTTGGGGCTAAACTTAGGGTTAGGCTTCTTTCACACTTACGTCGGTACGGGGCCGTCGCAATGCGTCGGCCCGACATACCGACGCACGTTGTGAAAATTGTGCACAACGTGGGCAGCAGCTGTAGTTTTTCAACACATCCGCTGCCCAATCTATGTCCTGGGGAGGAGGGGGCGGAGTTACGGCCACGCATGCGCGGTCAGAAATGGCGGATGCGACGTACAAAAAAACGTTTCATTGAACGTTTTTTTGTGCCGACGCTCCGCCAAAACACAACTGATCCAGTGCACGACGGACGCGACGTGTGGCCATCCGTCACGATCCGTCGGCAATACAAGTCTATGGGCAAAAAACGCATCCTGCGGGCACATTTGCAGGATCCGTTTCTTGTCCAAAGCGACGGATTGCGACGGAATGCCAAACGACGCAAGTGTGAAAGTAGCCCTAGGGCTAGGGTTAGGGTTGGGGCTAAAGTTAGGGCTAGGGTTGGGGCTAAAGTTAGGGTTAGAGCTGGGATTAGGGTTAGGGTTTGGATTAGGGTTCGTATTAGGGTTAGGGTTGGCATTAGGGTTACGCTTGGGATTAGGGTTAGGTTTGGGATTAGGGTTAAGGTTAGGGTTGTGATTAGGGGTGTATTGGGATTAGGGTTAGGTTTGAGGTTAGGGTTGAGATTAGGATTAGGGGTGTGTTGGATTTAGGGTTTTGATTAGGGTTATGGTTAGGGTTGATATTAGGGTTGTTTTGGGGTAAGGGTTGTGATTATGGTTAGGGTTAGTGATTAGGATTATGGATGAGGTTGGGATTAGGGTTAGGGGTGTGTTGGGGTAAGGGTTGGAGCTAGAATTGGGGGGTTTCCACTGTTTAGGTACATCAGGGGGTCTCCAAACACGACAGCCAATTTTGCGCTCAAAAAGTCAAATGGTGCTCCCTCCCTTCTGAGCTCTGCCGTGCGCCCAAACAGTGGGTTACCCCCACATATGGGGCATCAGCGTACTCGGGATAAATTGGACAACAACTTCTGGGGTCCAATTTCTCTTGTTACCCTTGTGAAAATAAAAACTTGGGGGCTACAAAATCTTTTTTGTGAAAAAAAAAATATTTTTTATTTTCACGACTCTGCATTCTAAACTTCTGTGAAGCACTTGGGCATTCAAAGTTCTCACCACACATCTAGATAAGTTCCTTGGGGGGTCTAGTTTCCAAAATGGGGTCACTTGTGGGGGGTTACTACAGTTTAGGTACATCAGGGGCTCTGCAATCGCAACATAATGCCCACAGACTATTCTATCAAAGTCTGCATTCCAAAAAGGCGCTCCTTCCCTTCCGAGCTCTGCCGTGCGCCCAAACAGTGGTTTACCGCCACATATGGCGCATCAGCGTACTCGGGATAAATTGGACAACAACTATTGCAGTCCAATTTCTCCTGTTACCCTTGTGAAAATAAAAACTTGGGGGCTACAATATCTTTTTTGTGGAAAAAAAAATATTTTTTAGTTTCACGACTCTGCATTCTAAACTTCTGTGAAGCACTTGGGCATTCAAAGTTCTCACCACACATCTAGATAAGTTCCTTGGGGGGTCTAGTTTCCAAAATGGGGTCACTTGTGGAGGATTTCTACTGGTTAGGTACATCAGGGGCTCTGCAAACGCAACATAATACCCGCAGACCATTCTATCAAAGTCTGCATTACAAAACGGCGCTCCTTCCTTCCGAGCTCTGCCGTGCGCCCAAACAGTGGTTTACCCCCACATATGGGGTACCAGCATACTCAGGACAAATTGGACAACAACTTTTGGGGTCCAGTTTCTCTTGTTACCCTTGTGAAAATAAAAATTTGGTGGCTAAAAAATCTTTTTTGTGGAAAAAAAAATATTTTTTATTTTCACGGCTCTGCATTATAAACTTCTGTGAAGCACTTGGGCATTCAAGGTTCTCACCACACATCTAGATAAGTTCCATGGGGGGTCTAGTTTCCAAAATGGGGTCACTTGTGGGGGATTTCTACTGTTTAGGCACATCAGGGGCTCTCCAAACGCGACATGGCGTCCGATCTCAATTCCAGCCAATTCTTCATTGAAAAAGTAAAACGGCACTCTTTCTCTTCCAAGCTCTGCGGTGCGCCCAAACAGTGGTTTACCCCCACATATTGGGTATCGTCGTACTCAGGAGAAATTGCACAACAACTTTTGTGGTCTAATTTCTCCTGTTACCCTTGTGAAAATAAAAATTTGTGGGCAAAAAGATCATTTTTGTAGAAAAAATGCAATTTTTTTTTTTCACGGCTCTACGTTATAAACTTCTGTGAAGCACATGGGGGTTCAAAGTGCTCGCCACACATCTAGATAAGTTCCTTAAGGGGTCTAGTTTCCAAAATGGTGTCACTTGTGGGGGGTTTCCACTGTTTAGGCACATCAGGGGCTCTCCAAACGCGACATGGCGTCCAATCTCAATTCCAGCCAATTCTACATTGAAAAAGTAAAACGGCGCTCCTTCACTTCCAAGCTCTGCGGTGCGCCCTAACAGTTGTTTACCCCCACATATTGGGTATCAGCGTACTCAGGAGAAATTGCACAACAACTTTTGTGGTCTAATTTCTCCTGTTACCCTTGTGAAAATAAGAATTTGTGGGCAAAAAGATCATTTTTGTGTAAACAAAAGCGATTTTTTATTTTCACGGCTCTAAGTTATAAACTTCTGTGAAGCACTTGGGGGTTAAAAGTGCTCACCACACATCTAGATAAGTTCCTTAAGGGGTCTAGTTTCCAAAATGGTGTCACTTGTGGGGAGTTTCCACTGTTTAGGTACATCAGGGGCTCTCTAAATGTGACATGGTGTCCGATCTCAATTCCAGCCAATTCTGCATTGAAAAAGTCAAACGGCGCTCCTTCACTTCTAAGTTCTGCGGTGCGCCCTAACAGTGGTTTACCCCCACATATGGGGTATTGGCGTATTCAGGAGAAATTGCATAACAAAATTTATGGTTACATTTCTGTTTTTACACTTGTGAAAATAAAAAAAATGGTTCTGAATTAAGATGTTTGCAAAAAAAAGTTAAATGTTCATTTTTTCCTTCCACATTGTTTCAGTTCCTGTGAAGCACGTAAAGGGTTAATAAACTTCTTGAATGTGGTTTTGAGAACCTTGAGGGGTGTAGTTTTTAGAATGGTGTCACACTTCATTATTTTCTATCATATAGACCCCTCAAAATGACTTCAAATGTGATGTGGTCCCTAAAAAAAAATGGTGTTGTAAAAATGAGAAATTGCTGGTCAACTTTTAACCCTTATAACTCCCTAACAAAAAAAAAATTTGTTTCCAAAATTGTGCTGATGTAAAGTAGACATGTGGGAAATGTTATTTATTAACTATTTTTTATGACATATCTCTCTGATTTAAGGGCATAAAAATACAAAGTTTGAAAATTGCAAAATTTTAAAAATTTTCGCCATATTTCCGTTTTTTTCATAAATAATCGCAAGTAATATCGAAGAAATGTTACCACTAACATGAAGTACAATATGTCATGAAAAAACAATCTCAGAATCAGCGGGATCCGTTGAAGCGTTCCAGAGTTATAACCTCATAAAATGACAGTGGTCAGAATTGCAAAAATTGGCCCGGTCATTAAGTACCAAATTGGCTCTGTCACTAAGGGGTTAAATGCAACTAATCTATTTCATAATTAGATTTTTATGTAGCTGCAATGTAGATTCACATTTAAACCATATAGAAAACCAATCAGATATGATGCTTTAAATGAACAGAAAACAGCAAACATATCATTAACCCACACTGACAATTCTCATAATCAAATCCAAAATCTATGATCAGTCTTTGGCAAAGACTTTCTGTAGCAGAACTTTCCCATGGTCATTTAGATAGCAAAATCAATTCCTTCTATGTCTTCTGAGTCATGCTCAGCGTGATATTTTGTTCAGAAGTAATTGTCTCCTATAATAGTGATGTATCACACAACCTTTACCAACCGTCCATTTATTTATTTATTTACACATAGAAAACATATTTCACAATCCCCATAGTTAAATGAATTGGAATATTTTGATGTATTGAAAAAATATTACATCTGAAATCAAACACACAGGAAATGCACAAACTGTGCAGTTGAAAATCATGTCTCTGCTGCGTTACAAGGCATGATATACAGGGCCGAGGCCCTAGCGAGACAGGGGGCCCATTTAGACAATTGTGACCAACGTTTTACTATTGATGCTGCCTATGCAGCATCAATGGTAGAAAGATATAATGTTAAAAATAACTTAAAAAAATAAAAAATCGTGCTATTCTCACCCTCCGGTGGCCTCCGCAGCCTTCCTGATCTTTTCGATGCTCCCGTCAGCTCCCGTTCCCAGTGATGCCTTGAAAAATTATCCCAGATGACGTAGGATCATGCGAGACCGCTACCTCATCACAGTTTATTGTCGCAAAGCATCACTGGGAACAGGAGTTGGCAGGAGCATCGCTAAGGCCTGGACAGGATCCTGGGGCCGCCAGAAGGTGAGTATATAACTATTTTTTATTTTAATTCATTTTTTTAACAGGGATATGGTGCCCACACTGCTATATACTATGTGGCTGTGTTATATACTATGTGGATGTTATATACTACATGGGCTGTGCTATATACTATATGGCTGTGTAATATACTACATGGCTGCTATATACTACATGGGCTGTGCTATATACCACGTGGCTGTGTTATATACTATGTGGCTGTGCTACATACTACGTGGGCTGTGCTATATACTATGTGGGCTGTGTTATATACTACTTGGCTGTGTTATATACTATGTGGCTGCTATATACTATGTGAGCTGTGCTATATACTACGTGGCTGTGTTATATACTATGTGGCTGTGTCATATACTAAGGGACTGTGCTATATACTACGTGGGCAGAATGCTGGACATGGGGAGAGAATGCTGGACACGGGGGACAGAATGATGACACAGGGGGCAGAATACTGGCCACGTGGACAGAATGCTGGACACAGGGACAGAATGCTGGACACGGGAGCAAAATGCTGGACACAGGGGCAGAATGCTGGACACAGGGGCAGAATGCTGGACATGGGGGGCAGAATGCTGGACATGGGGGCAGAATGCAGGACACAGGGGCAGAATGGAGATATGGGGCATGATTGGAGACGCAAGGGGAAGGAACAAAGACATGGGGGCATGACTGGAGACACTGGGGGCATGAATGGAGACAGATGGGCAGGGTTGGAGTCAGATCGTGCAGGATCATGGGGCAGGATGGATACCATGAAGACAAATGGGGCAGGATGGGGAGATCATATGGGGCAGAATGGATACTCATGAGGGCAGGATGGGAGAACATATAGCTGAAGCCAGAAATGAGACACAGGGGCCAGGATGGGGTATATTATTACCATAGGGGCTAATTAAGGAATATTATTACTGCAGTGATGTATTTATTTTTTCTTCATGCGGTGTAATGTAGAAGTTGGGAAAAATTAAGTAATGTGTTCTGCTAGTGGAGCTCAAAGATAACTGTGTTATTTCCTGCAGAGATGAACCCTGGCTGGAAGAAGTGATGGTGGTCTGTGCTGTATGAAAGATGAAAAACAAAGATGAAGGACTTCACCTAGAGATGTCACTGGTGAGTCAGTGTTACCTATACTCTGACACTATACTCTGTATACTATATACAGAGGTCCTGTGTATAATGTCACCAGTGATCACTTTATTACCTATACATTATATACAGAGCTCCTGTGCATATTGTCACTGGTAATCACTGCATTACCTGTACACAGACACTGCATACTAAGTACAGACCTCCTGTGTATAATGGCACTTATGGTGATATTAGTGTTGTTTTTTTATTACTGATGAGTATAGTAGTATTCAGTCACTATGTGGTGGTAATATGTGGTTTGGTCATGGTGTTGCGGTATTTGTCCCTTGTATGTGCTATTTGGTCACTTTGTGGTGGTAATATGTGGTCTGGTCATGGTGTTGTGGTATTTGTTCCTTGTATGTGATTTTATTCGATCACTGTGGTGGTAGCAATTCTCAAATAAAATCTTTGGTTTGCCACCGAATTGCACTACTGGTTTATTTTTTTTTGTTTACTTGTTTTTATAGCTCTTAAGCTGCATTTTTGCACATGTCACTTATTGGGGTCAGTCATCAGCACTACAAATCAACAGTGAATTCAAAACAATGGGACAACGAATACTGATGTGTTGCGATGCTGCAACCCATTTTGCACTTTTAAAAATGTTCTACGTTAATACTTTCTAATGTTTACTTTAAAAAGTTTTCCATTAAAAAATTGTCATATTCAATGTATGCAGTTTTTTCTTTGCAGCAAGTTCAGCTAACAATAAAATGCCTACTGGTAACAGAGGAAGAGGGAGTAGGTCCCAAAAATTGGCATATAAGGGGTTGACTTATATAAAGCCCCTCTGCTGTATTGTATTGTAGAATTGACAATAGCTATCACTCATGTAAGAAGTGAAATCTGGCATTGTACTATATCTAAATTTCTCTGCTGTATCTGTGCATCATGAATCGTGGTATGTGTTAAAGGAGGGGGCCTACTGAGACTCTTTCGCCTGGGGCC
This sequence comes from Ranitomeya imitator, assembly GCF_032444005.1. Classification (NCBI taxonomy): domain Eukaryota; kingdom Metazoa; phylum Chordata; class Amphibia; order Anura; family Dendrobatidae; genus Ranitomeya; species Ranitomeya imitator. The sequence continues at coordinate 83,099,637 of NC_091287.1, forward strand.
CTCAAAAACCTGGAGCCGGCCCTGATGATATGCCGTAATAATGGACCATAAGATGCAGCCCAAATTTTCAAAAGGAAAATAGGGAAAAAAATGTGTCAAATGGGGTGGGGGTCCATCTTACAGTCTGAATTCAGCTTACCACGGGAGGGGGGATAGGCACAGGTGCAGGAGTGGTCACAGAGGTTGTTCGGTGGTCCAGGCTGGTGCGGTGGCCTCTGGGAAGTCTCATCTCAGGCTAGTGTGGCAGCGGTGCTCTGTGCTATGGCGGTGGTGCTCTGTGCCATGATGCTGGTGCTCTGTGCTGCGGCAGCAGTGCTCTGTGCTGGGGCTGCAGCGGTGCTCTATGCTGTGGCAGCTGTGCTCTGTGCTGCAGTGGTGGTGCTCTGTGCTGTGGCGCTCTGTGCTGGGGTGGCGGTGGTGCTCCGCTGAAATGGCAGTACTCCGCCAGCATTTTGACAAAGCCCAGAGGCCTCCGCAGTTCCATTGCTGTGATGCGGTGGCTTCCGCGAAAATGGCTGTTGGGGGCGGCGCATGCTCAGATTCAGATCTTGGCAATGGGGCTTTGACAAAATGCTGGCAGAGCACCACCACTGCAACACAGAGCGCCGTCACTGCCCCAGCACAGAGTGCAGCCGCTGCACAGGGCACCGCTGTCGCAGCATTTGTAGGTGTATTCCGACTATAAAACGCACCCCCATTTTCCCCCCAAAAAATTGGGGAAAAAAGTGCGTCTTATAGTCCGAAAAATATCGTAATAGCCATGAACAATATTTATATATATCGGTGTTGCCTGCTTTTTATTTAAACTTTGACTAACACTTAATATTAAACTGTAGGCCAAAACTGAAAGCTAGAATTAGTATTTGGTCTCCCAAAAACTAAGGTTATACACAAGACAATGTTCAGCATTACATGTCCGCTAATCGGTAACTGTTTCCTGGTTGGGAATCATTTATTAGCCCATTTAGACCGGCAAACCATGCTTCAACGTTACTTAGCTGCATGATTGAAAAAAGTCACATGCCCATCAAGTTAAACCAGGGGACTTTGTCATAATGCATGATAAAGTCTGTCCTAAAGAGCATGATCTTAAGCGTCGATCAACATTCAGAATAAGAATTTTATTCATGTACATAAGTATTTATTGGAGCTAAGCATATAAATTCCAGTAGAACTGGAAAAATCTGCATTCTCCAAAATGAGGTTTTCTTGTAATTCACTTACATGCTGGCCGCAATTTTTCGTATCCTTAAAGGGCCATCAAAAGGTTAGAAAAATACTTATCCTCACCTCTCAACTAATGCCCTTGGGCCCCTCTGCTCCTCACCATCACCAATTCGGCCTTCACTGCATCGTATGATCCTTATCACTGACACTTAAATCGCACATTGTGATGCCAAAATTACTGTATGTTTTTTCTTCAACACTAAAAAAAATGCAATAACAGGCAATCAAAACATTGTATCTGCCCCAAAGTGGTATCAATAAAAACATCAGCTATGGGCACAAAATAGCAATCCCTCAAATAGCTCCATCAACCAAAAATGTAAAATGACACTGGTCTCAGAAAAATTGTGGCCCAGGTAATATTATTTTACAAATGTATGATTTTTTTTCCACCACTTAACAAACAAAATGCATTTTTGGTATCTCTGTAATTGTACTGACCTGGAGAATCATATTACCAGGTAATTTTTAATATATAGTAAACATAGTAAATAAAAAACAAAACAGTTGTGGATTTGCACTTTTTTTGCAATTTTGCTAAACTTTTTTCCCATTTCCTTGAACATCTCATGATGTATTGAATTGGGTAATTTAAAAGTACAACTCGTCTGGCAAAAAACAAGCACTCATATGGCTATGTTGATGGAAAAATAGAAAAGCTATAGAACAAGTGAAAATGCAAAAGTGGAAACTAGGCAGGTCGAGAAGGGGTTAAATTAAGAAATGGGTGATACCGGTTGGTGGGGTGTCCCTACGCATTCCTTTACTGTCCAATTAATGCTGCCGAGGCCAGACTGTGTGGGACTCCACTTCAACAAGAAGATTAGTGTTGCTCAATTATCAATTTATTTATCAATTTCTGGGAGGAATAACAGAGGATTTGTACAACACAGAGTTACATAGGTTGAAAAAAGACCTCGGTCCATCAAGATCAACATTTCATATAGTTAATGATGCAGAGTTATTATTTCATGGAGTATAAAATGATTTACCATATATTCTCGTGTATAAGCCGAGTTTTCAGCACATTTTTTCGTGCTCAAAATGCCCCCCTCGGCTTATACATGAGTCATTGTCCCAGAAAGATGGCAGGGGAGCGGCAGAGCAGCAGGTCACCGAGGCAGGAGGCAGCGGCTGCAGCTAAAGCCAGTGCCCACTGCTAAAGAGAAATAAGTATTCACTGCGCTGACAGTGAATATTCATTTCTCTTATAGCGCGCATAGTTACAGCTGCAGCAGCCGGTTTCCAGCACAAATCCTAATTACCTACCCTGCGCGCCCTCGCTACATCTCATTCCTGCTGGCACCAGCAGCTTTTTTGACCAAGCGATCACATGTCCCCTGCTCATTAATGTAATGAGTATTCATGTCTCTCCACTCCCATAGGCGTGGAGGGAATATTCATTACCTTAATGAGGTACCTTAACGTGATCGCGCAGCAGGAAGAGCTGCTGGTGCCATAACGGTATGCATCGAGGGCACACAGGGAACATAAGAAGGATCTTTTTTTTTAATAGGAACCAAGCATACAGGGATAGGGGATAAGGAGCCATGCATACAGGTATGGGGAGCCATACATTCAAGGATGGGGAGCCATGCATACAGGGACAGGAGTGAGAAGCCATGCATACAAGGACAGGGATGTGGAGCCATGCATACAAGGATAGGGGATAAGGAGCCATGCATACAAGGAAGGGGAGCCATGCATACAGGGACAGGGATGGGAAGCCATTCATACAAGGACAGGGATGGGGAGACATGCATACAAGGATGGGGAGCCATGCCTAAAAGGACAGGGATGGGGAGCCATGCATACCAGGACAGGGATGAGGGGAAAATTCATAACCAGCTTAGACTTGAGTAAATAAGGTTTCCCAGTTTTTCGTGGCAAATTTAGGTGCCTCGGCTTATATTCAGGTTGGCTTATACTCAAGTATATAGGGTACTAAAGAAATGTTTTTAACCCCTTTCTGCCATTAGACATACTATTCCATCCATGTGTAGTGGGCCCTACTTCCGATGGATGGAATAGTATGTCATAGGCGATTCGCCGCGCTCACGGGGGAGTGCGGCCAATCGCTGCTGGGTGTCAGCTGATTATTACAGCTGACATCCAGCACTATGTGCCAGGAGCAGTCACAGACCGCTCCCGGCACATTAACGCATTGAACTCTGCAATCAAACATGATCGCAGCGTTACGGCAGCATAGGGAAGCATCGCACAGGGAGGGGGCTCCCTGTGTGCTTCCTTGAGACCCTCGGATCTAAAATGCCCGTGCGCGGCCTTCTGGGTCCTGCGGGGAGGTGGCTTGCAAGTGCCTGCTCAGAGCAGGCGATTGCAAGCCTGCTGCACTGCCTGTCAGATCACTGATCTGACACAGTGCTCTGCAAAGTGTCAGATCAGCAATCTGTCACTATAAAGTGATGTCCCCCCTGGAGCAATGTAAAAAAGTAAAAATATATATATAAAAAACCCCACATATGGGGTATCAGCGTACTCAGGACAAATTGCACAACAACTTTTGGGGTCCAATTTCTTCTGTTACCCTTGAGAAAATAAAAAATTGAGGGCCAAAAGATCATTTTTGTGAAAAAAAAATATGATTTTTTTATTTTTACAGCTCTACATTATAAACTTCTGTGAAGCAATTGGTGGGACAAAGTGCTCACCACACATCTAGATAAGTTCCTTAGGGGGTCTACTTTCCAAAATGGTGTCACTTGTTGGGGGTTTCAATGTTTAGGTACATCAGGGGATCTCCAAACGCGACATGGCGTCCTATCTCAATTCCAGTCAATTTTACATTGGAAAGTCAAATGGTGCTCCTTCCCTTCTGAGCTCTGCCATGCGCCCAAACAGTGGTTTGCCCCCACATATGGGATATCAGCATACTCAGAACAAATTATACAACAACTTTTCAGGTCCAATTTCTCCTGTTACCCTTGGTAAAATAAAACAAAATTGGAGCTAAAGTAATTTTTTTGTGAAAAAAAGTTAAATGTTCATTTTCTTTAAACATTCCAAAAATTTCTGTGAAATACCTGAAGGGTTAATAAACTTCTTGAGGGTATGTGCAATGTAAATCAATGAGAAAAAAAAAAGCTGTGCATACATTGCGGAAAATCCGATGCGGAAACGCTGCAGATTAAAAGAAGTAGCATGTCAATTCTTTTTTGCGGATCTGCAGCGTTTTTGTACCCATTCCATTATAGAAATCCGCAGAGGTGAAAAACGCTGAAAAACGCCGAAAATCCACAAATAATCTGCAGAAAAAAACACACAAAAAACGCTGTGGATCTGCACAAAAAACGCGACAAATCCAGAGCTGCGGTTTCTGTCAGGAGAGGCAGAATCCGCAACAGGAATTCCTAAGGCTAATCCACAATGTGTGCACATAGCCTGAGTGTGGTTTTGAGCACCTTGAGGGGTGCAGTTTTTAGAATGGTGTCACACTTGGTTATTTTCTATCATATAGACCCCTCAAAATGACTTCAAATGTGATGTAGTCCCTAAAAAAAATGGTGTTGGAAAAATGAGAAATTGCTGGTCAAATTCTAACCCTTATAACTCCCTAACAAAAAAAAAATGTTGGTTCCAAAATTGTGCTGATGTAAAGTAAACATGTGGGAAATGTTAGTTAATAAGTATTTTGTGTGACATAACTCTGTGATTTAAGAGCATAAAAATTCAGAGTTGGAAAATTGCAAAATTTTGAACATTTTTGCCAAATTTCCGTTTTTTCACAAATAAACACAGGTAATATCAAATAAATTTTACCACTAACATGAAGTACAATATGTCACGAGAAAACAATGTCAGAATCACTGGGATCCCTTGAAGTGTTCCAGAGTTATAACCTCATAAAGGGACAGTGGTCAGAATTGTAAAAATTGGCCCGGTCATTAACGTGCAAACCACCCTTGGGGGTAAAGGGGTTAATAACATAAAACTAGAACTCCATATGAACAACCTATACCAGTTTATAAGCGAAGTCTTACATTACCATACCCAGTTCACACTGATATATGAGTAAAACAGACTGCATGCTTATCCCCCTATATTTCATTTCTGCAATAAAGCATTATTTATCTATTTGCCATAATTACCATGCAACCCCAGCATTTCTTTACACCAATTTTAACACAAGTGAATTGTGATAAAAGCAAATATTTTTGTTATGCATTTATTTCATATTTACAACTCAAAAAGAGAAGATTGCAAACTGTCATGAGAGATCCTGTATTGTGGTTAGGGTGTAATTTGTGAGACTATTTATATAACAACCGCGGTAGATAATCAGCCAAGAAGAAAAATGTAAGGACTATTGGCAAAACACGGCTTTTTTTTCTTGCTCAGCTGTTGCATGCTACAAATGTGCTAGAACAGGGATTCAAAGATCTGAGTTTCTATATTTAAGTAGATTGCAATTACAGTGTAAGCAAGCAGAGCTCCTGCACCAAATGGTTGCGATTAGAGAATAAGTCGGCATGACATATTTCTTAGCGGCAACCGGCTAAATGTCAGTTTCTGCTGCTACATATTGCTCACACTTTTGCAAAGATGTCAGCATTGCGAAGGGGAAAAAAAATCTTGTATATGTTTCTCTTAAAACTCAAAGACATTTGTATCTTTAATCAGCAGCGAGTGGGGACAGGGATACCACTCTAGCCCAGATGATTTTAATTAGGGGTTATGAAAGCAAAAGTGTGAAGATAGGATTCTGACTGCTGGATGGTCACAGAAGCCGCTCCACAGCTGCACATGTTACTCACAGAGGGACCATTCCAGGATGGAGGTTGATGACAGCAGTGCAGAGAGATCTTTGATAGCTTTGCATTTTTAGGGGCTTTGATGAGCAAACATGTGGCTTTATAACCAAACTCAGCAATAGAAAGCACATTTAGGAAAGGAAAATGAGGGAACATGATCTGTAGAAGGCAAATAAAAAATCATCAAGAAGTGGAGATACAGCTTGTAAAGTCTATTATCATCATACAGTTGTTAACAGGTAATAGCTGGAAAGTTTGCTTTATTCCCTCATATCGGGAACCATTACACATATTGTTTATGTTACTTAGGAGGAAGGGGAAATGGCAAGTATTCTTTAAACTGACTAATCTCTTCCAAACACATGGCTAACTCAGATTTTTGAAATTCACCAGCCCTCACATGGCCATTTTCACCCAAAAATAAAAAAGTTATGGCTCTGGGAAGAAGGGGAGCAAAAAACGAAAACGCAAAAAAAAAGAAGACAATACCTCCTGTTATGAAGGAGTTAAAGCTCTACATTATGCCAACCGTTCATTTGTTTGTACGCTGAGACATGCATGAATAAATCAACAGCTGGGTGCTACTATTTGGGGGGTATATCCCTGTATTATCTGACTCTGTCCAATCAGTTCTGCAAGATTTAACAAGGGACATGGTAACATAAAACTATCAATTTTTCCGTAAATGTTCAGGCTTAAAAACAGAGAAAAAGCACAATGTTGAGCTTCATGAAAAGATGATTAGGACAGTTATTTTCTTGGGAATACAAGTATTTACTATACCAAAATAGACATACCAGGGGTGCTGACAGGTCCTACATAAGGTTTGATTGGAGGTCTTCATTTTAGCATTTCACTCACATATACAAATGGCTCACTTTCTATACAAAACAGTAGAAGCTTCTTCAAAACAAAACCCCTCAAAAAAGCGTTTTCATGCACTTACTATGACTTCATGTATTGTAGAAAACATAAATGCGGCTTATTTTTGTTGGATCTAGAATGCGAAAACAAGAAAGAGAGAGCTCACACATATTAAACTAAGCAGGAAACAAACGCATTTCTGATTCCTGCTATGTTTCAAAGCCATAGTCCAATGTACACTAATCTGAAATACGTGTTGAGAGATAGTAAAAAAAACATTTGTATTCTACGCAGCAAGATGAAGAGAAATAAATTGTATGTAGGATATAAACTAAAACCTTTAGGTTTGAAAGCAACGATTCTGTATAAATGAGATGCAGTCATGGCTGAAAGTGATGGCACCATTTAAATTGTTCAAGTTTTTCTCCCAGAAAATTATTGAAATTACAGATTTTTTCAATATCAAAAGGCATCCATATCAAAACAAAACAAGTTTGGGGTATAGAACTCACATAATGTGCATTGCAAAAGAGAGGGTAAAGAAAACCCACTGACTATATAAAAAGTCCATTTTTATTTTAACCAATTAAAACAAATAAATAAGCAGATAACTAGTCATATAGAGGCTGCTGAATATTGGTGCATGGAAAACACTAGCGGATACAAGCTATAGTAAACGACAAAGTGCCATATATGTGATTCTAACACAAGACCCAAAGTGCTGAACGGTTAAATAACTCACAGTTCCAGATGCAGTAATTTATTCAGTGACGTGAACACATATCGGCGGGAGAGGTGAGTCTGGAAAAGGTCGGACTACGGTCATTTCATGCTGCATGCACTTCAACACGGTTCCAAAGATGAGAAGGAAGTGACAGGGACCCTACCTATATTGTGGATCAACCCACCTGGTTGTGTCAGAGCAATGCTTACAGGTACCATCCCCCTCACCTCTGTGAAAAATTGTCATCTTCCCAGCCCTAATGTTTTTCATTGGTCAGTGTCTGTCTGATTTTTACTCATTGTATTCATTGTATGGTCATCTGAGTGAGCACTAACACTGTGCAATCAGAGAGAGTCTGAACAAGTACTATGTAACCATTAAGAATATGAGTCTTGACTATGGTTGAGCGACTTTTACTTTTATAGGATCGGGTCGGGTTTCACGAAACCCGACTTTTTCAAAAGTCGGGTCGAGTGAAATCGGCTGATCCTATAAAAAAGTCGGGGTCGGCGTCGGCCGAAACACGAAACCCAATGCAGTGCATTGGGTTTCCAATGGTTCCCAGGGTCTGAAGGAGAGGAAACTCTCCTTCAGGCCCTGGGATCCATATTTAAGTGTAAAATAAAGAATTAAAATAAAAAATATTGCTATACTTACCCTCTGACGCGCCCTGGTACTAACCGGCAGCCTTCCTTCCTTAGAATCAGCGCGTGAAAGACCTTAGATGACGTCGCGGCTTGTGATTGGTCGCACGACCGCCCATGTGACCGCTCACGCGACCAATCACAAGCCGCGACATCACCGAAGGTCCTTCAAGCGCTGATTCTTAGGAAGGAAGGCTGCTGGAAAGAAGCAGGGCGTGTCCGAGGGTGAGTATATACCTAATAGGAATATACTCACTGCCGAAGGCTGCCGGTTAGTACCAGGGCGCGTCAGAAGGTAAGTATAGCAATATTTTTTATTTTAATTCTTTATTTTACACTTAAATATGGATCCCAGGGCCTGAAGGAGAGTTTCCTCTCCTTCAGACCCTGGGAACCATTGGAAACCCAATGCACTGCATTGGGTTTCGTGTTTCGGCCGACCCCGACTTTTTTATAGGATCTGCCGATTTCACTCGACCCGACTTTTGAAAAAGTCGGGTTTCGTGAAACCCGACCCGATCCTATAAAAGTAAAAGTCGCTCAACCCTAGTCTTTAATACTGATGGTCTTTTCATATGTGCCAAAGGGGATTTTTGGGGCCTGCTAGGGTCTAGGCTCCAAGTGTGATTGCAACATCTGCACCTACTATAGTTACGCCCTGCTTCTACTGTCACAATGTACATTCTGCTTCAAAATCCATAAAAAGTGCTTCAAATACTCTTTGAATAGATTTCCTATTGATTTTATTGAAAAACGCTAAAAACACTTAGAAGAAAAAACACCTCCATGTGCATTATACAGTGGGGCAAAAAAGTATTTAGTCAGTCGGCAATAGTGCAAGTTCCACCACTTAAAAAGATGAGAGGCAACTGTAATTTACATCATAAGTAGACCTCAACTATGGGAGACAAACTGAGAAAAAAAAATCCAGAAAATCACATTGTCTGTTTTTTTATCATTTTTTTTGCATATTATGGTGGAAAATAAGTATTTGGTCAGAAACAAACAATCAAGATTTCTGGCTCTCACAGACCTGTAACTTCTTCTTTAAGAGTCTCCTCTTTCCTCCACTCATTACCTGTAGTAATGGCACCTGTTTAAACTTGTTATCAGTATAAAAAGACACCTGTGCACACCCTCAAACAGTCTGACTCCAAACTCCACTATGGTGAAGACCAAAGAGCTGTCAAATGACACCAGAAACAAAATTGTAGCCCTGCACCAGGCTGGGAAGACTGAATCTGCAATAGCCAACCAGCTTGGAGTGAAGAAATCAACAGCGGGAGCAATAATTAGAAAATGGAAGACATACAAGACCACTGATAATCTCCCTAGATCTGGGGCTCCACGCAAAATCCCACCCCGTGGGGTCAGAATGATCACAAGAACGGTGAGCAAAAATCCCAGAACCACGCGGGGGGACCTAGTGAATGAACTGCAGAGAGCTGGGACCAATGTAACAAGGCCTACCATAAGTAACACACTACGCCACCATGGACTCAGATCCTGCAGTGCCAGACGTGTCCCACTGCTTAAGCCAGTACATGTCCGGGCCCGTCTGAAGTTTGCTAGAGAGCATTTGGATGATCCAGAGGAGTTTTGGGAGAATGTCCTATGGTCTGATGAAACCAAACTGGAACTGTTTGGTAGAAACACAACTTGTCGTGTTTGGAGGAAAAAGAATACTGAGCTGCATCCATCAAACACCATACCTACTGTAAAACATGGTGGTGGAAACATCATGCTTTGGGGCTGTTTCTCTGCAAAGGGGCCAGGACGACTGATCCGGGTACATGAAAGAATAAATGGGGCCATGTATCGTGAGATTTTGAGTGCAAACCTCTTTCCATCAGCAAGGGCATTGAAGACGAAACGTGGCTGGGTCTTTCAACATGACAATGATCCAAAGCACACCGCCAGGGCAACGAAGGAGTGGCTTCGTAAGAAGCATTTCAAGGTCCTGGAGTGGCCTAGCCAGTCTCCAGATCTCAACCCTATAGAAAACCTTTGGAGGGATTTGAAAGTCCGTGTTGCCAAGCGAAAAGCCAAAAACATCACTGCTCTAGAGGAGATCTGCATGGAGGAATGGGCCAACATACCAACAACAGTGTGTGGCAACCTTGTGAAGACTTACAGAAAACGTTTGACCTCTGTCATTGCCAACAAATGATATATTAGAAAGTATTGAGATGAAATTTTGTTTCTGACCAAATACTTATTTTCCACCATAATATGCAAATAAAATGTTAAAAAACAGACAATGTGATTTTCTGGATTTTTTTTTCTCAGTTTGTCTCCCATAGTTGAGGTCTACCTATGATGTAAATTACAGACGCCTCTCATCTTTTTAAGTGGTGGAACTTGCACTATTGCTGACTGACTAAATACTTTTTTGCCCCACTGTATAAGTGTTTTCCCATTACAATCCATAGGAAGGAAGCTTATTCAAAAAGTATTTAAAACAAAATTAAATAAAAAGTATTCCATTACAGAGCAGAATTTGCTTCTAAATCCTTTTCAGAAAACTATGTGAACACACCCACGCTTTATATGAACGTCTCATAAGCGTATGTGCATACGCCATCTTTTCAGATAGTTTCTGCCCAGAATCCACCTAAAAAGTGCCCGAAAAGCACACCATAATAAAGTTAACACAGTTCACCGAATGACAATCCGTCTTATACCACTTCTTCCAACCGCTTCAGGGTTCGTACACGCTGACGCACTTAAAAGAAGAGACATTTTGGATGGCTTCTGCTCATAAGCTGCTCACTCTCTAATGTCTCAACAGGTGTTATCCCCATATTTACAACAGCCCTTGGAAATGGCTTAATATGACAATGTGGTCCTCAGAATAAAAAAGATTGTGCACCTCAGCTCTACAGGGCAGTCATACTTTACCTATAGGCACCATATTACCTATTTGGCAGCCAATTTTTTATTCACAAAGAGAAAAGCTGTTTTTCTTTGATTCTGTATAAAATTGACAGGAAAGGACCCCCGGACCACCTCCCACAAATATTAAGCAATCTACTACTTCTGGGTATCAGATAAGTTTCAGAAGAAGGTTTAATGCCATTTGTAAATTTCAACCGCCGTTTCATGCATGCATCTGCCAAATGTTTCAAATTTGCGAGGATGTCTGTAGAGTTTAAGCAACAGCAGACACATTAAAGGAAAACAATTGTAAATGATTAGAAGATTACAGGAAACATCCTTTTCATGTTTTACACAAGCGAGTCCTGTGATCGTGAGAACGCAACAACGTCCCGTTAGAAATTACCGAAGAAAATTAACAAATATTATCTTAAGTGTGATAGTTGGTTATTATAGTAATAGCCATCCGCGTTTACTTTGGCCATTCTTCAGATGCAAAGTACCATGTTCCTTCTGGTTCTTTCTATCATCTTATGCCTCATTAACTAGATATTAGCATTCAGTATTTGTGCCTTGTGCAGGGTAACATACTTCTGAAGAAACTTGGCACATATGTTTAATGTTTGGACCAACTTCAACTAATTATGAACTTCCCTAATTTTTTCCTAAAGGTTTTTTTTCTACCTGACCTCATATCTACAGTAGATATAACACACATTGATCATAATTTTAGCTGCTTACAGTTGAAAAAAGAATATAATGATATTTATAAGAATTGCTGACATTTGACATGTGTAACATGTTGTAATACCATCATGGCCAGGCAATTTTATGGTTTTGAGCTTTTTCTTTTTCCTCCCCTTTTTTATTTTTCCATCTACATGGCCATGTAAAGGCTTTTTTTGTGGGACACAATATATTTTTAAAGGATATTCATAATACAAAATACATTTTTTGTGATCTGGGGCTGGGTGAATACTTTTTTTTCTGTGCCGAGCTGACATCTTTATTGATACCATTTTAATAATGTAAAATACTGTTGAACTGTAAAGCGCTGCGGAATATGTTGACGCTATATAAATAAAGATTATTATTATGCTGCAGTGACAAAAAAATGGCCAATTCTGAATACGGTGTTACCAAATATTTTTTATTGTTTTATTTTGAATGGGGCAAACAGGGGTGTGTGGTTTGCACGTTAATGACTGGGCCAATTGAGATCGGACACCATGTCGTGATTGGAGAGCCCCTGATGTGCCTAAACAGTGGAAACCCCCAATTCTAACTGAAACCCTAACCCCAACACACCCCTAACCCTAATCCCAATCCTAACTATAACCCTAACCACACCCCTAACCCAAACATACCCCTAACCCTAATCCCAACCATAACCCTAATAACACACCTAACCCTAATCCCAGCCTTAATACCAACCATAAATGTAATCCAAACCCTAAATTTAGCCTCAACCCTAACCTTAACTTTAGCCCCAACCCTGACTTTAGCTCCAAACTTAACCCTAACGTTAACCCCAAAGCTAACTTTATCCTCAATTCTAACCCTAACTTTAGCCCCAACCCTAACCCTAACTTTAGTCCCAACCCTAACCCTAACTTTAGCCCCAACCCTAACCCTAACCCCAACCCTAACTTTAGCCCCAACCCTAACCCTAACTTTACCCCCAATCCTAACCCTAACTTTAGCCCAACCCTAACCCTAACCCCAACCCTAACCCTAACCCTAGTGGGGAAAAGGAAATAAATACATTTTTTCAAAGTTTCCCTAACTAAGAGGTGATGAAGGGGGGTTTGATTTACTTTTATAGCGGATTTTTTAGCGGATTTTTATGATTGGCAGCCGTCACACACTAAAAGACGCTTTTTATTGCAAAAAATAGTTTTTGCGTCTCCACATTTTGAGAGCTATAATTTTTCCATATTTTGGTCCACAGAGTCATGTGAGGTCTTGTTTTTTGCAGGAAGAGTTGATGTTTTTAATGGTACCATTTTCGGCCATGTTACATTTTTTGATCAATTTTTATTCCGATTTTTGAGAGGTAGAATGAACAAAAACCAGCTGTTCATAAATTTCTTTTTGGCGGGGCGCTTATACCATTCCACGTTTGGTAAAAATGATAAAGCAGTTTTATTCTTTGGGTCAGAATGATTACAGCGATACAGAACCGCAAGAAAAAGATTAGACTAATACGGTATGCACAACCACAGCCCATATCAAAGTATCAAAACCTTTATTAACACCTCATAAGATGTATAAAAACACTTAAAACACAATACAAAAATCAATACATAAATCACACCCCAAAAAAGCACCCTATTATTGCAACGTGAACATCACAAATAACATAGAATATGGAATATATAGTTGCATACTGGATCCTGTGTGCATCAGGATGCCAGCACTGAGCCTGGGCTATGCTTAATCAAACAGACAATCTAAACATCCTGGCCCCATGGATTTGTGGTGTCCCTGGTTACTGGAACAACAAAAATTTAATAAATGTCCTTTGAGATGGATAAAAAGGACCCAAACCAATAAACATATATATATATATATATATATATATATATATATAAATATATATATATATATAATATCAGATAATATCAGATGTATACAACCTGATCAATTGCATATGCAGAGTCAAAGTCCAAGATTCCCTGTTCCTAGGGTGATTGAAAGAGCAAGCTAGTCAGTGGGAGCACACAGAGCCATTGTAATGCAGGGCTCAAAAAGAGAAAATTCCCTATCAAAGGGGAAGAACCAGGTATAATAACCCTAAGATAAAGGGGGGGGGTGTGAGGAGAGCAGGTCCCATGCGTATCGCTGCCGCAGCAGCTTCGTCACATTACAGCTATACCTCATTTATATAATTTTTTTTATGTTTTGGTGCTTTTATACGATAAAAACTATTTTAGATAAAAAGTAATTATTTTTTCATCGCTTTATTGTGAGGACTTTAACTTTTTATTTTTTCATTGATGACACTGTGTGGCAGCTCGTTTTTTGCGGGACAAGATGACATTTTCAGCGGTATCATGGTTATTTATATCCGTTTTTGATCGCATGTTATTCCACTTTTTGTTTGGCGGTATGATAATAAAGCGTCGTATTTTGCCTCATTTTTTTTTGACGGTGTTCACTGAAGGGGTTAAGGGACAGTTTTATAGGTCGAGTCATTACGGACGTGGCAATTCTAAATATGTGTATTTTTATTGTTTTTTTTATTTCTATAAAGAAATGTATTTATTGGAACAATATTTTTTTTTCTTTATTTATGAATTTTTTATTTTTTTTTTACTCATGGAAATATTTTTTTTTAACTTTTTTACATTGCCCCAGAGGTGGACATTATGCTGTAGTGTCAGATCGCTGATCTGACACTTCGCAGTGGACTGTGTCAGATCAGCGATCACACAGGCACTGCAGGAGGCTTGCCGGCGCCTGTTCTGAGCAAGCAATTGCAAGCCACGTCTCTGCAGGACCCAGAAGGCCCCCCATGGCTAATTTGGATCCGGGCCTGCAGGGAGGAGGAGGTAGGGGGCTCCCTGCATGCTTCCCTTAGACCCTCGGAGAAATGCTTCTCTGTGCCGCCAGAATGCTGCGATCATCTTTGATCTCAGTGTGGCGGGGGTAAATGTGCCAGGAGCAGTCCATGACCGCTCCTGGCACATAGTGCTGGATGTCAGCTGCGATAGTCAGCTAACACCCGGCCCCACTCGGCTGCGCTACCCCCGTGAGCGTGGCTGATCGGTGATGACGTACTATGCTGTGGGTGGTCATACGGGCCCATACCACCTCGACGGGATAGTACATCAGATGTCAGAAAGGGGTTAATAACGTTTTCTTACTATACACTTGCTTCATTAGTCTCCATGGGAGACTAGAAGCTGCGATCATCCGATCGTTTGTGCTACAGATAGCAGGGTTTCAGCCCTGCTTTATGTAATTAAAATGATCACTTGCTATGAGCGCCAAGCACTGGGCGGTTGCTCATAGCTATCCGGCAATGACAACCACAGGGGTGTGCTGCAGACCCAGGTTTGCCATGCCAACCCAATGGCGACTCGCAGTCATGTGAGACGGGTATCGATGGGCGGGATTAGTGACGCGCTTCCGGCACGAGCATGTTAAATGTCGTTGTCAGAGATTGACAGCGGCATTTAATATAACGTTTCGGCCGACAAAGGCTACTCCGGCCGAAACGTTGTATTCTTATGATGACAGAATAAAGATCTTTTTGGATACTATTCACCTGGAATGGATGCTGCTCCTTCTTTTACTTTTGCGGCTATTAGACCAGTTGGATCCTTGGACTTTGGAGCGTGCACCCTTCATCTGAGTGCTGTTGGTTGACTTCTCTACACAAGCGGCATTTAATATATTAACATGATTCGACCCACGGACTCACTACAGATGCCCACAGCTAACAGCATGAGCCCACTTTGAACGTAACTATAGTGGTAAAGAGGTTAAATTTGCTCAGCTCCTCAGCTCTCTCTAGTATGCCACATGTTGGTAAGGGATGAAAGGAGTTTTTTTACTTATAAAAACGTGTACATTCTATAATATGCACTGTCTATTAAATATCATGGCTTTGGACATCTCTGCTTGTTGCAATTGAATGAGACAATTCATTCAACATATCCAGACATTAAATTTGGACAGATTTTATTCCTCTTGAAGTAATCAATTGGAGTAAATTCACACTTTACAGATTTTTTGCAGAAATGATTCACTATATTTCAATCAGGTGTGCAAAAATCTATGCACCTGCTGCATAAACTCTCATTCGCTGTATGAATATATTTTTAATGGTATTTTATATTTAGTACAGGAGGAGAAGAGCAGAATGATATCTAGGGTATTTTAAAGGGGCTTTCCCATGAACTAAAGTTTATTTTAATCAATAGATATTAGAATAAAAATTGGTTCCACAATTGTAACCCCCTTGCCCAGGAGCTGTTGTACGGTCAGACACAGCCATTACACAGTACACAGCAGGGGCACATTTATAAGATTATCTCAGCACAGGAATATTTTATTTAAACACATTCAATTGTGGAAGTTGTTAATATTCCAATATCCTTTGATTAACATGAACTTTTGTTTGTGGAAAAACCCCTTTAAGGTCTATAGGCTTAGAATGGTAAGGTTTGTAATTAGATTGAAAACTGGCTCAAAGACCGCATCCAGAGAGTTGTGGTCCAAGACTGCTACTCTAAATGGTATCCAGGTATTAGTGTTATAACCCAAGGTTCATTGATAGGTCCTCTATTATTTAACTTTTTTATTAATGAAATATAAGTGGGTTATTAGTGGTGTTTCTATTTCTCTGCAGATAACATCAACATCTCCGTGTTTGTGTGGGTTTTCTCCGGGTTCTCCGGTTTCCTCCCACATTCCAAAGACATACTGATAGGGATTCTAGATTGTGAGCTCCAACGGGGACAGCGATGATAATGTGTGTAAAGCGCTGCGGAATATGTTAGCGCTATATAAAAATAAAGATTATTATTATTTATTATTATTAGCTCTTGAGAATCTGATATAATACTACCACTCTAGAAAGCAACAACGTCGTCTACAATACGCTTTTCAGTTCTGGCCACCAGTTCATAGAAATGATGCCCTGAAGTTAAAAAAAGGTACAAATAAAAGCCACAAAACTAACGAGGGGTATGAAGGATCTTGGTTAGCAGGTTAGATCAGAAGAATGACATTTATTTAGTGATGAAAAGAGTCGGTTAAGTGGGGACATGATTAACATGTACAAATACATAAATGTCTCATACAAAAAGTATTGTCAAAAGCTGTTTAATGTAAAACCTACTCAAAAGACACAAAAATTCAATCTCAGGAGGAGACAAGCTTTTTTTACCGGAAGAACTATTAATCTGTGAAATAGTCTACCTCAAGAGCTGGTCATGGCCTAGATGCTTCTTAGAAGAAAATAAAATAAATACTTATGTAAATATGTAAGCTTTTTTCTGATTATTTGTTCCAGTAGATCTGCGATTGGGATCAGGAGGGAAATATTAGCTCTTTTGGGGCACACTGGATCTCTTATTGTGGTTGTGCATGTGCCTCTTCTGTTGATCCTTTCACATCCTGGTTCCATTGAACTGGATGGACAACTATTAACCGTATTAACTATGTCACTATAGTATATTTTATAGTTTTGTTTATTTTTTACTTTAAAGTCCAGTGGTTGGACTTAAACAGTGATTGAGATCAGTGAGTAAGATTGCTCACTGGCCCACTAAACCTAAAATAATCAAGGATTTTGATTGGTCCTGTTGCTCTCTGTACCCTCTGCCTCATAATTGGATGACCATATTCTATCTAATGTAGCGCCTTGGATTCAACTGCAGCCTAAAACCCATACTAGCTGTTGGACAGCATTCCATATTTTTGATTCCTTGCACAACATTTATCTATATTTATTAGCGTAGTCATGGTGGTTTTTAATGTATTTATTCTTCGTACATTCAAGTCTAACATTTCAGGGTTATGTCAGATTTGTACAGGTGTATGTTATAGGAAAGAATGATCTCATTCATTGATCCAGCTGTGCCCTTGTTGTGCGGTATCCTAAAGTAATTACACTGTTTGTACTTTGATCTACAGTATGGTCCTCGTCCAGGTACAGTCAATCAGTGATTCGTTTTTATATATAGTTAGAGCATTCACGTGTAACAAAATAAAGCAAAATTCTAAATCTCAGCAACGACTGGAAAGCAAAATAGCGTCCAGTGATATATACAATAATATTTTTGGAGCGAATATTCTCTAAGATAATCTGTAAAGAAGTAAACCTCGCAGCAGGTTGTAAAGCTGTCCATACACTAGAATCATCTATGATTATTTTTTTGTTGAAATAAACCTTCGAATATTAAAGCTTGGTTCATTAGATAATCTGTCTGAATTGTATATCGAGGTCTTCTTAATATACCAAATAAAATGTCAAATTTCTGTCAAGTTTAAAGCTTCTATAAACTGTTTAGACTGGATGTACTCTGGTCATATACATTAACCTTCACAGATCATGTGGGGAAGATAAAAACAGGAGGACAGAAGAACATTAGTCCACAGTGAGCTCTTTAGGAAAATTACACTTTGGGTCATTACTCTTGTAGTCAACAATTTCTGCTTTCTCAACCCTTACACATGTTGCAATTACGCTTGGAATGCTTGGGTGGCATTCAGGAATTATTTGCATAGCTGATCACAACTAAACATAATACCACATGATCTTTACATTCTGTGGACTCCTCTTAAAATAAAACAGAGTTCCCAGTCTTCATTTTTCTCTTTTATTACTGTACACACTTGCAAACTAAACTTTTGTTCTCTTCATTGCCACACCTTAAAGTCCATCTTCCCACACCATGACCTCTAGCAGACCTGCAAGCCCAAGAATAACAGTATCTCACTTTTTGCTTCTTTCCACATTTTCCCACACACAATGCAACCTCGACCTCACCTTCAGGTCTCCTGAGACCACTTTGGAAACCAATTCGATGACACATCCAACGGCCATGCGTGCAGAGCTGGAAGAAAGCAGCCTCTTCCAAATGGTGTCACTGTCCACCTGAGCAAACAGTCAGTAAAGAAAGAAAGAGGGAAAAAAATAAGAAAAAGAACGTATTAAAGAAAACAAGTCTGTGAGGGAGGGCTGGCAGGGTGACAGCCTATGTACAATAACATTAGTCTTCCGTCTTGGCCAGCTGAAAGACCCTTCTGGACATGTCTATGCTTAAACTTTTTTTTCTGACAGACTTCTCCAATGGAAACACATTCCTGTCATGCCTCACTGCTATTGCCTGTTTAGATTTCACATTACAAACAGCATTACAAAGGCCAGAACTGGCATACTTACAGGCCCATCAGATGTAAACCCACAGTAGTAGAGGTAATGTTCAGCATGACTAGCATTTGAATTGTGAATGTCTGAATGCCCCAAACAGAATACAGAAAGGAACATAGCAAATAAAAATAAATCTGTGTAATGTTACAAAAGCGAATCAATGCTAATTTTCATTTGTTTTCAATAATTCCTTGGCAAAGCGAAAAAGCAAAAACAAACCCAAATCTTCTAAGTATTATACAAAAAGTAAAAAAGACAATTTTATTGTGAGTTTTCCTTTCTTAAGTACAATTTTGTTATAAGAGTGAAGCCCGGAGGCTAGAAATCGGTAGTCTCCTGAAGAATATAGATGGAACATGCAATTTAAAAATTTAAAGGGGTATGCCCATATACAAGATTCTATCCCAATATGTAGTAGGTGCAATAATAATAATATTAGAAAATACGTCCATATAGAAATGTAGTAGAGTTCTTCTGCTAAGCTATGTCGCTTACCCCATGTGCAGGGCATTGCAGTAGCTTAGGTATCCATGGTTACTATCAATACAGTAGTACGTAAAAGTTTGGGCACCACTGGTCAAAATTACTGTTTTTGTGAACAGTTAAGCAAGTTAAAGATGAAATGATCTCTAAGAGGTCTAAATTTAAAGAAGACACATTTCCTTTCTATCTAAGGCAAATATATATTTTCATCTTTTACATTTTAAAAATTACAATAAGGAAAATGCTTGTAAATGCTTTGGTAGCCAGCTAAGAGTCTTTCAATTCTTGTTTCAGGTAATTTCATCCTTCCTTGGAAAATTCTTCCAGTTCTTTGAGGCTCCTGGGTCGTCTTGCGTGCACTGCTATTTTGAGGTCTAGCCACAGATTTTTAATGATGTTCAGATCAAGGGACTGTGAGGTCAATTGTAAAACCTTCAGCTTGTGCCTTTTGAGGTCATCTATTGTGGATTTTGACATGTGTTTAGGATCATTATCCATTTGTAGAAGACATCCTCTTTTCAACTTCAGCTTTTTTACAGATGGTATTATGTTTGCATCAAGAATTTGTTGAAATTTTATTGAATCTATTCTTCCCTTTACCTGTAAAATGTCCCCCTTGCCATTGGCTGCAACACAACCCCAAAGCATGATTGATCCACCCCCATGCTTAATGGTTTGCAATATGTTTTTTTCCTGAAATTCTGTGCCCTTTTTTTCTCCACACATACCTTTGATCATTGTGGCCAAAGAATTCTATTTTAATAACACCAGTCTACAGAACTTTCCAAAATGCATCAGGCTTGTTTACATGTTCGTTGCATACTTCTGATGCTGAATTTTATAGTAAGGAAGCAGGAGAAGTTTTCTTCTAATGACTCTTCCATGAAAGCCATATTTGTGCAGGTGTTTCTGAACAGTAGAACAACATAGCACAACTCCAGAGTCTTCTAAATCTTTCTGAAGGTCTTTTGCAGTGAAGCAGCACTTCTGACTTGCCTCTCTTGCAATCCTACGAGCATCTCTCAAATAAATTTTGCTTGGTCTTCCATACCTTTTCTTGACCTCCACTGTTAACTGCTATTTCTTAAATACATTTCAAACTGAGGAAAGGGCAACTTGAAAATGCTTTGCTATATTTTCATAACCTTCTCCTGCTTTGTGGGCCTCCACGATTTTAATTTTTAGAGCGCTAGGCAACTGCTTAGAAGAACCCATGGCTGCTGTTTTGGGCACAAGATTAGAGGAGTCTGGGCTTTTATAAAGCTGGAAAATTTGTATTACTTAGCCTTTCCTAATGATGATAGTGAAAAAGTCATAACCTTATAAAGGCTAATTAAGATATGAAACCTTGTTCAAAGTTAACTGAGCACACAAATCTTGGAGCAAGTCCAAACTTTTGCAACAGACTATATTCCTTTTTTGCAATTTTTAAAATGAAAAAAGACAACATATTTTTTTCTCTAACAAACAAAGGAGATGTGTCATCTTTAACTTTTGGCCTCTTAGAGATCATTTCATCTTTAACTTTCTTAATTGCTTACATTACCAGTAATTTTGACCAGGCATGAAAACATTTTTACATGCTACGGTGACAACTAACTGTCAGTATAAGAGTGGTCATAGCCATTGATATTTAAGTTACTTCAATGCTCTGAACATGGGGTAAGTGACATAGAGAATCAGAAGAACTATAATACATTTATACGGTAATTGGAGGTATTTCCTAATATTAATATTATTACACCTACAATATATTGGGATAGAATCTAGGAGATGGGAATACCCTATTAATACTATGTTTTAAATATAACTACCTTAAGGCTATGTGCACACGTTGCGGATTGCATGCATTTTTGCTGCATTTTTTCGCATTGAAAATGCGGCGAAAATGCAACGAAAATCCATATACAACACATCCCATTGAATTCAGTGGGATTCCACAATGCTGTGCTAATGCTGCATAATTTTCCACAGCGGAATCGCATCGCAGAAAAATATGCAGCATGCTCATTCTTTGTGTGGAATCGTGGCGATTCCGCACACATAGGAATGCATTGATCTGCTTACTTCCCACATTGGGCTATGCCCATCATGCGCAAAGTAAGCGGATCATGTGCGGATGGTACCCAGGGTGAAGGAGAGGAAACTCTCCGCCAGGCCCTTAAAAAAAATTTAAAATAAAAAATAGTTATATACTCACCTTCTGGTGGCCCTCGGATCCAGCCCAGGCCTCAGCAATGCTCCCGGCAGCTCCTGTTCCCAGTGATGCCTTGCGACAATGACCTGTGATGACATAGTGGTCTCACGTGATGCTCCGTCATCTGGGATCATTGTTGCGAGGCTTCACTGGGAACGGGAGCTGCCAGGAGCATCGCAAGGATCAGGAAGGCTGCGGAGGCCGCCGGAAGGTGAGAATATCACAATTTTTTTTTTTAATTATTTTTAACATTATATCTTTTTACTATTGATGCAGCATAGGCAGCATCAATAGTAAAACGTTGGTCACACTTGTCCAATGCTATGTTTGACAAGTGTGACCAACCTGTCAATCAGTTTTCCAAGCCATGCTACAGATCACTTGGAAAACTCTAGCAATCTGCAAGCTAATTACGCTTGCAAAATGCTAGTGTTTAGCAGGAATATGCATGCCAATTCCTCATGCGTTTTACCCGCGGCAGGGAGTTGCAGAATTGCCGAGGAAGTTTCTGTGGCAATTCAGCAACGTGTGCACATAACCTTACTATTATCTATGCAACTTTGTATAATGGCTTTTTATTCATTGGGATAATATATTTAGCAGCAGCAATGGTGAAATACCCATCTCATGTTGTCATGTCATCGCATTGGCCAATATGAAATCAAGGAAACCTAAGTTGGGTTGTTACAGTCTGTTCTGAAGTGCTCTAGAACTTAAAATATATGAAAAAAGCCAGGAAGCTCAGTTAGAAGAATTTGTTGGCCTGATGAATCTCTTGACAGCCACCCTTGCAGAGAATTGTCTGCAATAAGAGATGCGTAAGACATGTTCGACCTTGCCCCTTCTGAAATTGGATGGACTTCAGTATGTGTGATCAATATTAAAAAAAGAAACAGCACTCACCAATGCTTCTTAAAAAGAAAAACAGGGAAGTGAAAGAAGACAACAGCCTTTTGCACCTATCTCAATGCTTGTGCGGGTCCAAACCAAATGTTTTGTAAGAAAAAGGAGAAATTGCTGGCCAACTTTTATCCCTAACAATTTTGTGTGACACATCTCTCTGATTTAAGGGCATAAGAATTCAAAGTTTGAAAATTGCAAAATGTTTCAAATTTTTTGCTAAATTTCAATTTCTTCACAAATAAACACAAGTTATATCGAATAAATTTGACCCCTATCGAGAAGTGCAATATGTCATGAAAAAACAATCTCAGAATCAGAGGGATACATTGAAGCGTTCCAGAGTTAAAATCTCATAAAGTGACACTGGTCAGAATTGTAAAAATTGTCCTGGTCATTGACAGGCAAACCACCTTGGGGTGTAAAGGTGCTTTAACCTTTGCCTTCCATATTTGCGCTCCTGTTAAAACCAGCTGTGATTTTTACTATATATTGTAATACTTGCAGTTTATAGTAAAAGTGATCAGATGACAGCAGGTTCAAAAAGAAAAAAAAGAAAAACATGTTATTAAAAATGTATAGAGAAAAATAGTACTGGGCAAAAGTTTTCGGGACATGTGAAAAAAACCTGCGAAGTAAGAATGCTTGCAAAAATAGAGGTGTTAATATTTTATATTTTGCAATTAATAAAATGCAAAGCGAATGAATAAAACATAAACCTAAATTAAATCAATTTGATGTGACTGCCTTTTTCCTTCAAAGCAGCATCAAAGCATCAATTCCTCTAGGCATATTTGCACAAAGTTTTTGAAGGAACTCAACAAGGAAGTTCTTCCAAACATCTTGGAGAACTAACCACAGATCTTATGCAAATCCTTCTGTCTCCTCATGTGATCTCACACATACTCTATGTTGAGATAAGGGCTCTCTATGGGTCATTTTATCACTTACAGGAATTGGTGTTCTCCTTTACTCTGGAAATAGTTCTTATTCATATTGGTCTGTATATTTGGGGCATTTTCCTGATAAAAACTTCATTTAAAGTCAATCAGATGCTTCCATGATGGACAAATATCTGCCCAGGACTGTAAGAAAAGACAGAAAGATTTGCACAAGTTCATCCACAGAAGATCTCTGATTAGTTCTCTGAAATATTTTGGAAAAACCTCCCTGCCGAGAACCTTCAAAAAACTGTGTGAAAATGTATGTGGAAGAATTGATGTTTTGATGCTGTCAAAAACTGATTTGATATAGATTTCTTTTTTTCTTCTTTTTCTGCATTTTGTTCACTGATAAAAATAAACTATTAAGGCAGGGTTCAGATTGCATTGTGCAGTCCGTTCAACGCATACGTTAAACGGACTGTGCAACGCTAGTGCCTTTTCCAAGATCACATTATGCGATCGCGCTAGCGCAGATGCTCCATCTGCACTATCGGTGACGGACCCGGAAACGCTGCAGACGGCGTCCGAGGGTCCATCACAGAATGATGGCACATCGCTAACGCATGCCAATTATAACATGCGTTAGCGATGTGCTACATAATTGCAGTCAATGGGTGCGATAACGTATCCGTTATATAGCGTTAGTGCCACTATGTAACGGATGCCATCAACGCATTGCCATTAACACAATGTGAACCCAGCCTAACACTACTATTCTTAGAAGCATTTTTACTTTGCAGCATTTTTTTCCACCACTGCCTAAAACGTTTGCCCAGTACTTTATATAAAAATTGGAATCACACCTACTTCCCCTATTAAAAACAAAGAGAATCAAAGAAGAAAAATAAAAGTCCTATCTATCAAAATATAAAATTAATCAATCTGATTGGTAGATACATATTGAAAAACAAAATTGAAATACCAAAATTGTGCTTTTTCGGTCGCCACAACTCTGCAAATTATTGCAATACAAGTGATCAAAATGTCATGTCTACTAATCTATTTACTACTATCTCCTACTAAAGGTATATAAAAAAATTAGCACATTACACACAAAAAGAGCCATCACACAGCTCCGTCAACTGAAAGATAAAGAAGTTACAAATCTTGGAAAATGGTAATAGAAGCAACAAAATTTTTTATTTTTTTCCATTTAAATAAAAAAAAGACATTAACAAATGATATTGCTGTAATCATACTGACCTGGAGAATCATGTTGATCAGTAATTTTTACTATACATTAATTTGCTGGGGAAGGTATTCTTAGTTCCTAATTCTACTTAGTGAAGAAATATAGCAGCATAGAATATACAGTATCTTACTTGGTGGAAAATATTTTGATGCCACGAGTTAGGAAAAATCTCTGTTTTATTCTAGATACCACTAAACTGTTAATGAAACTTTTCTAACCAACATAAACACACAATACTACGCACCAATTTTCTCCATACTCGTGTCCAAACATCTTGTTGAAAATATTTGGAACAGTGGTGTGGAATTGATAGCACAATATCCAGAGTACTTCATGTAGATATAATATGACAACATTAAATATGTTGGAGTTACTCAATGGATTATCATTTTAAAATTGTTATTTTGCACAAAAAGTAAATGGCATAGAGTTAAAAAAAATGTTAAAAAAAATAAAATTACTGTTTGGAGATAGCCTTAGCTATAGAGTTAGGAAAAAATAATTTTATGATTTTTTTTGTCAGAAATCGAAAATAGTTAAGAAAATATATGTTCCTTGAAAGGAAGGCATGAAAAAACCCTACATGGCCTTCTAGGGATTCAGGTACGATGTGGTGTTTTTAGTTGTACAGCTATTGATTGACTAGGTTGTACAGAGACCAGTTGGGTGTAGATGTGGTTTAGCTCTATAGCAAGTCGTCCTTACTACCTTTACCCATGTGTGAGTGTGGCATATGCTTAACATTATAGCCAGACCATTGTGTAGGCTGAGGTGTCCACATTGATCCTGTGGGCACCTTGGCCACAGAGCTTCAAGCCTTGTCTTTGGATGGTTGCGGACATTAAAGAACAACAACAACTTCTATGCCCTACTGATTCAAGTGTCTGACAGAACGTTGCAGTTGAACCCAAGGAAAACTTGCCGGACTGCATAGATGGGTATATAAGTAAGTTGTCCATCTTTTCTGCTTCATATAATTTATAATTTCGCCACTGTTCTGTCTGAACTGGATACGAGAACCAACAAGTGGGCAATATTTTATCTTTGCTCCTTGGAAATGCAAAGGCTTGGGCATTTAGAGAAAAATTTAAATCTATACAGACATCTCTGGAGAGGGGACATATCACCATCATATTGAACATATAAGATTAATTATAGTTGGGGAAGAGAGAAACTAATTATGACTGGAGAAGTGAGAGTGAGCTGACACGTCAACCCCGATTAAAGTAGGGGCATCCTACAATGACCAGATAATTACAATAGGAGATTTGCTCTGGGAAAAAGACACCAAGACTGAGACTTATTGACGCAAAGGCAGGGATGGCAATTCCAATGCATAAGCTTCTTCTGATCAAAGCATGGCTTCCAGACCTTTTGGAGTCAGTGGTCAGAGATAAATATTGGGGATTGTATCAATCCAATATTTATGGGAGATATATTTTCGGCGTCGTAGCAAAGGTACGAACATAATGCATTCACTGACATCACAGTAAGGCCGGTAGAGCCACTGCAACTTAATATTGGTCTGGTGTAAGGTGCTATCCATGCAATGTTTAATGTATACAGACAGGTAATATCACGATAAGAAACAATATGCAATATCTACTGCCTGGAACCTCCTGGGATGAAGATATAAGTTGGGGATCTCATAAAATTCTAAAAGACCTAAGACACCCAACAACCAGCCCTCACATGAGCTCACCAAGAGGAAGTATGTGGGCCTTACCTTGAATTAATAAAAATAAAAGTTTGGGCTTATGTCTTTGTAAGTCTTGGAAAGTACAGCTTGCTGTGGGTTCTGTCCGTTTCCCTAAGAAGCACCTCCATTCGCTTAGCTCTGAGCCATTTCCGTGGTTCAGGTTTAGTAATTTTTTTGTTATTCTCTTTATTTTATGTAACCATATATAGCATATTGTTTTGTTCCCATTTTGTATTATCTTTGTAAATTTTTTTATAACCACTGCCCGCCTTTCCAGATTACGTACATATATAAAATGTAATAGCTCTGTTCCTCTTTCTCTTTAAACTGCACCCCTGAAGCCATACACTACCTGTAATATATGCCCATTCAGCCTGTATAAATGATTGGTGGTGGCAGCTAGTAGATCTTTTTGTTATTGTGTTGTCGTATTTTTCTCTGTTCTTGGCTTCATTTATGTTTACACTGACAAAGTTACTGTGGCTGAATTCAAGATCTGTAAGTTGGTTCAGAGTGATTGTACAGCTGAGGACTACTGCTCTGAGGTTAGATGTTGGGCAGTAGAGAGCCCCTGGAACGACCCCGCTTTTCAGAGTCAGTTTTGGCAAGGACTTTTGGACCAGATTAAGGACAAATTGGTGTACAGTCCTTGTCTGCCTTGTCTAATTTTTCTTGTTGTCTTTTTTCTTCAATCTTTATTTGCTCCTCTACAGTAATTTTCCATTTTCCCATTTTGGTTTCCTCTATCACATCCTGGATGGGGCTTTTTAGAGGGAGAATAAGGACAAAAAAAAATCAGCATTTGAAACAGAGATGGAAAGAAGCAATAGTTCAACAGACAGAAGAACCAACCACAAAGAAACAGGTCACGAGATCGAAACTCCAAACCAAGCTATGACAGTATCCCCCCTCTATGAGGTGCCACGCCACTGGACCAATAGAAGACCCCTCATACGACATCACTGATAGAACTCCCTCTCCCGGCGATCTTCAGGACTATAACCTTTTTGCTTGATGAGATACTGCAGGCGGCAACTCATTCAACCTCATACTCTCGATCCTCCTAAAAATCTACCTCAATTATTTTTTAAGGACCGGGTGTCCCCTCAAATCTTTTTGCCCCCGAGGGTGGTTTGCACATTAATGACTAGGCCACTGTCCCTTTATGAGGTAATAACTCTGTAATGCTTTCATGGATCCTGGTGATTCTGAGATTGTTTTTTCATGACATATTGTACGTCATTATAGTGGTAAAGTTTCTAAGATATGGCTTGCCCTAATTTGTGAAAAAAACTGAAATTTGGTGAAAATGTTGAAAATTTCGCAATTTTCCAACTTTGAATTTTCATGCCCTTAAATGACAGAAATGTTACTCAAAATACTTAATAAGTAACATTTTCCACTGTGAAAATCCCCACAAGTTATACCATTTTGGAATTTTAACCCCTCAGCGATCTGATCTAGATGTGTGGTGAGCACATTGAACCCTCAGGTGCTTCACAGAAGTTTATAACGTTGAGCCGTAAAAATAACAAAAAATCAAGTTTTACCCACAAATATGTTTTCAGCACAAAATATTGCATTTTCATGAGAGTAACAGGATAAATTGTACCATACAATTTGTTGTGCAATTTCTCCTGAGTACGCTGGTACCCCATATGAGGGAGAAAAGTATTGCTTGGGCGCATGACAGGGCTCGGAAGGGAAGGAGCTCCATTTGACTTTTTGAATGTAAAATTTCCTGGAAAAATTAGTGAACGTAATGGCCCATTTGGAGAGCCCTTGATGTGCCTAAACCGTGGAAATCCTCCACAAATTACCACATTTTGGAAAATAGGCCCCTCAAGGAATGTATTTAGATTCTTGGTAAGCACTTTGAACCCTCAGGTGCTTCACAGAAGTATATAAAGTTGAGCCGTGAAATTAATAAAATCACATGTTCCTCACAAAAACATTGCTTTAGCCCCAAGTATTGACTTTTTCTAAGGCTAACAGGATTTTTTTTACAACAAACTTGGGTCCATTTTTTCCTGAGTGATTGTTCCAATACCCTAGATGTAATCCGGAGATATTCTTCAGGCACAATGCACAGCTCAGAGCACAAAGAGGGCCAGATTTGCAGGTACCAGGTTTGCAGGTACCATGACCCACTAGAAGAGCCCATGAGATGCCAGTACAGCAGAACCCCCCATAAGTGACCCCATTTTACAAATTACACCTCTCAATTCATTCATCTAGGGGTGCAGTGATTATATTGACACCATGGGTGTGTCACAGAATTTTATACCATTGAGCAGTGAAGAAAAAAATATACATTTTTGCCATCATTTTTAAACAATATATTTTTACCATCAAAATTTAGTTTTAGTCCCAGATTTTACATTTTCATACAAGCTCTATTTGCCTCCTAGAGCGCGGATTTTCCTTGAAGAGTTTTCTGACTCCATTTACAGAGCCCTTAATTGCTAGAAGAGCAGAATACCCCTCATTCTGTATATACATAGAATACATACAGTGGGGGAAATAATTATTTGATCCCTTGTGGATTTTGTAAGTTTTCCTACTGAGAAAGACATAATTTTAAGGGTAGGTTAATTTTAACATTGAGAGATAGAATATTAAAAATAAAATCCAGAAAATCACATTGTATAAATTATATAAATTTATTTTCATATCTGTTAATATAAGCATAAAGTGTCAATCCCTTTAACCCCTTCTGAGCATGGCCAATTATCTTTTAAGCGCATAATATACTGCAAAACTGTAAAAAAAATTTTTTAAATGCAATGAAATGGCAAAAAGAACACAAAAAATGCAATTGATTACTGGTTCTGTTTTTATGAAGTTCAAAATTACCTGCAAACATGAAGAAGTCAGTACAATTATAGTATAGTGATTTAAAACTTGCATAGTTTTTAATTATTTTGATGAAAAAAAATTCTGTTCACCAAGATGTGTGAATCTTGTTTTTTATAATATTTCTATTGATACCATTTTGAGTAACATGTAATGTTTTGATCACATTTTATTGCATTGGTGGATTGCTCTAAATAAAAATAAATAATAAAGTGCAATCTCAACCCAGGGTCCACCATGCAGTGATGTATAACTGCTGCTAGTGAACAACGGCGGAAAGAAGTAGTGAGCGTAAACCTTAATCGGACTGCTTTAACTCCACACAGTATGAACGGAACGCAAAGTATAAAGCTCAGTTACCCAGAGGGACGATAGCATGTGGGTTGCGCTCGCTCTGCAACTAAACTGTGCCAGTACAAGAATGAAGCAGATGCAGAGCCAAAGGAAAGAACAAATGTGATGCTAGTTGCAAGGCCCTGATGCAATCCCTGAGAGGTGTAGCCTGAGGGTTGGACTTGAACTGTAACTCAGCTGTGCTAACTGCACACATGGAGGAAACAGATGCTAAGCCAAGGGGTAGCTACCCAGTGCTAACCCTACCTGCCAACATAAGAACTCTCAGTGTATAGGGCGTCATGTGCAAACAGAGTGGTAGAGTATCCACTCGCAAACACCACACATAAGTGATACAATCATGCCCCGTGTGCCACTAAAAGCCTTTTAAACCTTAGGCTCCACCTCAAACACTCACGCCCAGGCGGCCATGGCATCGCCTGCGGGCCAATCTGGTGCCGCCACATCAAGAGAGCAGCCAACGTCCAACCACCAATGAGAAGACGCCAAATTACGGACGTGCTCATTAAGGGGATCTCTGGACTTAGACTCCAGAGTGCAGGACAGCACTAGAACATCACTGGTTCCAATAGACTTACCTGGAGAGCCAGCAGTAACCAAGTATATACCATGAGCCTGGGCAAGACGCTGGGACCGACATCTGTGCTGAGCAGAACCTTCCTCGGCTGGACCTGCATGGGAGAACACAGCACCAGGCAATGCTTGGGATCTATCCCGTGTAGCGGGAGAATCCTGACGCCTAACATTGTGTGTGTAGTGAGGGGTGCAACAATTGAAAAACAGCAATGCTGAATATTTTTTTTTTACTTTGAATGGAGTAAAATGGGGGGATTACTTATTTATTTTAAATATTTTATATGTATAGTAGTTTGTGAAAGTATTCACCCTCACCAACCCACTCCCCACCCCTCACTCCCTTGTATTTTTCATGCTTTCCTACCTCACAACCTGGAATTTCACTTTTTTGTTTTTGATGGTTTTTGTCAGTTCATGTAAAGAGCATGCCTAAAACGGTAAACATTTGGTTTTCTTTTTGTTGTGAAGCAAACAACAAATAGGACAAATTAATTGAAAACTTCAGTGTGCATAACTATTCACCAACCCTAAAGTCAGTACTTTGCAGAGCCTCCTTTTGTGGCAATTACAACTGAAAGTCACTTTGGATAAGTTTTCTATGAGCTTCCCACATATTGTCACTGGGAACTCATCTAACCACAGCACCTACCTCCATACATATGTGGAGTTTCCCACATGTCTTTTGGTGAACTCAAAATGAGCCTTACAATTCTTATGTGGTAGTAAAGGCTTTTTTCTGCCCTCTCTTCCAGAAAGATCACCTCTATGGAGTGTACGGCTTATTGTGGTCGTATGGACAGATACTCCAGTCTCTGCTTGGGAACTCTGAAGCTCCTTAGGGGTTACCTTTGGTCTCCGTGCTCCCTCTCTGATTAATGCCCTCCTTGCCTGAGCTAAGAGTTTTTGTGGGCTGGCACCATACATTTTTAGGGCTTCATAGCAAAAGGGATGAATTCATATGCACATGCCAATTTTTAGTTATTTGATCTCATAAATTTTATTTATGCCTATATTTTTCTCACTTCACGTCATCAACTTAAGACAATTTTGGGGTGATGCATCACACACAAATCGGATTACAAAAATATTAAAACACAGGTTGCAATGTAACAAAGTAGGTAGAAAGCTTAGTGGGGAGAATAATTTCGTAAGCCACTAAATTTTCCTCATAGAACTTAAACCTGCGGTCCTGTGATAGTTTATTATTGTGATGGTTCTAAACAAGAAGTGGATCCTCTGGACCATGAAGACGAACCCCCCCCACGGATGAGCTGACCAGATAGACTGCCCGCTATACAGGAAGAGTTAGGGGCAGGCCCGAGAAGGACTATCACCACAGAAGCTGGAGGACCAGGATGGGAAAAGACAAGGGACTGACGGGAAGACAGGAACTCGGGATAGATGGATACTGTAGAAAAACGGAACTGGCGGATATCCTCTGACAGGGAGAGGAAGATGGCAGCGGCGGCATGACAGTACCCCCATCTTTACATCCCTCCCTCCTCTTTAGGCTAGAGAAAAACCTAGCTAAAATTCGAGGAGCCTGAATGTTCTCCCGAGGCTCCCAGGATCTCTCCTCAGGACCGAAATCTTTCCAGTCGAGCAAAAACAAAGTTCTACTTCTAAGTTTTTTCATGGCCAAAATGTCCCTAACCTCAAAAACATTGTCCGCAGAAACAGGCGGAGGCGAAGAAAAGGTCGAGGTATGAAACTGATTAAACACTACAGGCTTAAGGAGAGATACATGAAAGGAATTAGGAATACGAAGGTAGGCAGGTAACTTAAGTTTGTAACAAACATTGTTAATACGTGTCAACACCTCAAAAGGACCAATGTAGAGGGGACCCAGTTTATGCGAAGGGATTTTAAGACGAATAAATCTAGAAGAAAGCCAGACCTTGTCCCCAGGATGGAATACAGGAGAATCAAGACACCTTTTATCCGCATGCCTCTTCATCCGATGCTGAGCTAGTTCGAGAGCAGACTTGGTCTCCTGCCAGACCCTGGAGAATTCTCTAGACAGAAGATCTGCTGCTGGCACAGTAGAGATGGAAGGAACTGGTAAAGGAAGACCAGAATGTTGTCCATAGACCACAAAAAATGGAGATTTGGTGGAAGCTCCACTGGTATGATTATTATAAGCAAACTCGGCCCATGGTAATAAGTCAGTCCAATCATTTTGATGAGCATTGGGGAAATGCCGGAGATAAGTAACCAGAATCTGATTAGTACGCTCCACTTGGCCATTGGATTGTGGGTGATAGGCCGAAGAGAAGTCAAGTGAGATGTTCAACGACTTACAGAGTGATCTCCAGAATTGAGTGGTGAATTGAACTCCACGGTCAGAAACAATATGCTGTGGAAGACCATGAATACGAAATATATGTTGAACAAAAATCTTCGCCAACACAGGAGCTGAAAGCAGACAAGGAAGAGCAAAGAAATTAGCCATTTTAGAAAAACGGTCCATGGACACGAGGATGACAGTGCAACCACAAGAACGAGGCAGGTCAGTTATGAAATCCATTGCAATATGTTGCCATGGAGTAGTAGGCACCGGAAGAGGATGTAGAAGGCCAGAAGGTTACTGCCTAGGAACTTTGTTCTTGGCACAGGATGGGCAGGAGATGACAAAATCTCAGATATCCTTCAAAAGAGTCGGCCACCAGTAGTAGCGAGATATTGCATCAAGAGTTTTCTTGAAACCGACATGACTCGCAAGCTTGGAGGCATGTCCCCAGAGTAAAACAATGCTCCTGTTCTGCTCAGAAACAAAAGTTTTACCCAGAGGTAAAGAGGTCATAGAGACCGGAGCAAGTGTGATGACTCTGGAGGGGTCAATGATGTGCGTGGACTCCTCCTCAGCATCTACCGAACAGAAGGACCTGGAAAGAGTGTCGGCTTTGAAGTTCTTATCACCAGGCAGGAAGTGAAGTTCAAAGTCAAATTGGGCAAAGAACAAGGCCCCCCTGGCCTGCCGTGGATTCAGTCATTGTGCAGAACGAATATACGCCTAATTCTTGTGATCCATAGAGATGATAAAGGGGTGTAAGGCTCCTTCCAACAGATACCTCCATGTTATGATACGGTGGTCTAGGAGCAACATGGAACGAGCTCTGAAGGAAGTGGTAACTGTACTGACCGAAGTCCCTAAGCTCAACACAACACTAGAAGTAGCCGTGGAATGCTCCTAACTCTCCCTAGGCATCTCGTCACAGCCTAAGAGCTAACTACCCCTAAAGAAAGAAGCAGGAAAGCTATCTTGCCTCAGAGAAAATCCCCAAAGGATAGATTAGCCCCCCACAAATAATGACTGTGAGTGGAGAGGGAAAAGACATACACAGAATGAAACCAGGATGAGCACAGGAGGCCAGTCTAGCTAAATAGATAGGACAGGATGGAATACTGTGCGGTCAGTATAAAACACTACAAAAATCCACGCAGAGTTTACAAAAAATCTCCACACCTGACTAAAGGTGTGGAGGGCAAATCTGCCTCCCAGAGCTTCCAGCAAGACAGAATTAATTCACACTGATAAGCTGGACAAACATAGAAAGCACAGAATGGATAAGTCCAGAATCTATGGACAGAAAAGAGCAAGCAAAAACTTAGCTTAGCTGAACTGGTCAGGATAACAGGGAACTCCAAAGAGATGTAAATCCAACCAGGAACCATTTACAAGTGGCACTGGCTGAAGAAAGAGCCAGGCCTAAATAGCCAAGCAGAAGAGACGATAAGTGGAGGCAGCTGATGACAGCTAACTCCAAGGAGCATCCATACCACTAGAAACCACAAGAGGGAGCCCAAGAGCAGAACTCACAAAAGTGCCACTTACAACCACCGGAGGGAGCCCAAGAGCGGAATTCACAACACCTCCACTCCTCCAATGCCAATCTGATGGCCAATAGTTCTCTGTCACCAATGGAGTAATTTCTTTCAGAAGACAAAAAATCTTGGAGAAGAAGCCACAGGGTACTAGACGATCAGAAGAGGACCTCTAAGAAAGCACAGCTCCGGCTCCGATAGCAGAGGCATCAACTTCTAGGAAGAAGGGTTTATCAGCTTCAGGGTGATGGAGTATAGGAGCGGAGGCAAATGCTTCTTTGAGAGACTGGAAAGCCTCTTCGGCCTCTGCTGGCCAAACAAGAGGATTGGCGCCCTTCTTAGTCAGGGAGGAGATGGGAGCAGACAAAGATAAGAAGTGAGGAATAAATTGCCGATAGTAATTCGCGAATCCTAGAAAACGCTGAATTGCCTTAACCCCAAGCGGATGAGGCCAGTTGAGTACGGCAGAACCTTTTCCCGGATCCATACTCAGACCAGAATCAGAGATGATGAAACCCAAGAATGGCAGAGAGGACTATTCAAAGGCACACTTCTCTAGTTTTGCATAAAGACGATTCTCTCTCAAACGAAGAAGAACTTGACGCACATCTCTTTTATGAGAAAACAGATCCGGTGAAAACACAAGGATGTCGTCCAAATACACCACAACACAGGTGTAAAGTAAGTCCGGAAATACATCATTCATCAACTCTTGAAAAACTGCAGGGGCATTACATAGACCGAGGGGCATCACTAAATACTCATAATGACAGTCCCAGTCTTCCACTCGTCTCCCGCACGAATTCGGATCAAATTGTAAGCTCCCCTGAGATCCAGTTTAGTGAAGACTTGTGCTCCTCGCAGACGATCAAAGAGTTCTGGCATGAGAGGAAGTGGATACTTGTTTTTAATGGTGGTAATCAATGCAGGGACGAAGAGAACCATCCTTCTTCTTGACGAAAAAAAAAACAGCTGCAGGTGAAGAGGACTTTCGAATAAAGCCTCTGGCCAGGTTTTCTTGGACATACTCAGACATGGCTTGAGTCTTGGAAGGAGACAGAGGATAAATGCAACCCCTGGGAGGAGTAGAACCGGATATAAGATCTATGGGACAGTCGTATGGACGATGCGGAGGTAAGACCTCTGCCTCCTTTTTGTTGAAAAAGAGGTTCCAGAGCCAGAGGAGATGAACTAGCAGGCTTGATGGGAAGCAGGCATCTTTTTTGACAAAACTGTCCGCAGGATAGGACGTCTCCGGTACGCCAGTTCAGAGTAGGTTCATGGTTCCTTAACCAGGAGAGTCCCAAAAGAAAGGTATGGGATAAAGATGATATAACATAAAAAGCCAACTTCTAATGATGTAGGGCTCCAATTTGAATCTCAACCTCCTCGGTGACAGCAGTAACAACCTCCCGCAAAGGCTGACCATCGACAGATGCTATTTGCCTAGGAACCTCCAAGGATCTGACAGGAATCCAAGCCTCTCGACCAGCTCAAGTTGAACAAAATTCCCAGCCGCACCAGAATCTACATAAGCCTGAAGAGAGAAGCAACTGGAACCCATGTGCAAAATAACAGACAAAATCAGAGGTGGAGAGGAATCATTGCTACCTAGGGAGACCTCTCTTACCTGTCCTAGGTGGAGACGTTTCCTGGCTTCTGGGGGCAGGAATGCAGAAGATGAGAGGCGCTGCCACAATAGAAGCATAAGCCTTGTGCAAGTCTCTGCTTTCGATGTTGTTCAGCGGCTTGAGGCGATCTACCTGCATGGGCTCAGGAAAAGAAGATGAAGAAACTGCAGTGGATTGGGAAACGGAAGCTCCTTGTATAACTGGGGATAAATGAGGGGATCTCCGCTCTCTGACAACCTCGCGAGAACGCTCCTGAAAGCGTAAGGCAATGCGGGTCGCCAAAGAAATAAGGTCTTCCAAAGCAGTAGGAGTATCACACCCCGCCAGCTCATCCTTAATTCGGGAAGACAGACCTCACCAAAATGCTCCAACCAACGCCTCGTTGTTCCAACCTAAATCAGAAGACAGCGTTCAAAAGTGGATGGCATATTGAGCAACAGAGAGGGTACCCTGGTAAAGGTTGAAAAAGGTCTCTGTAGTAGAAACCAAATGACCGGGTTCATCAAATACCTTATGAAAGATATCCAAAAAAATATTAAGTTGAAAACCTACCGGATCATCTTGCTCCCAGAGAGGGTTCACCCAGGCCAAAGATTCGCCCTCCAAATGGGAGACCACAAAAGCAGTTTTAGCTCAGTCGGTAGGGTATAGTAACAGGGACAACTCAAATGTAGGAGACACGGATTGAGAAACCCATGACATAATTTTGGATCCCCACCATACCGAGGTGGCCTGGCCAGACAGGGCGAGGGTTGCGGAGCAGAGGCCTGTATAGGAGCAGAGGCGGCATTTTGAAGGGAGAGAAGCCGATTATCCACAGAGGCCATGTAAGTCAAAATATGGGACTGAGTGAGTTGTTGACCAAGCTCCTGCTGAAGAGCCGCCAACTGTGAAGTGTTCCCAGGATCAGTAGACAGTAAAGCCGTGAGAGGAGACTCCATGTTTTTTAGGAAGGACATGATTCTGGTCTGATTCTCTCGCAAGAAAAGTAACTCCTTCTGAGTGGCGGAGATACCAGCGGGGTCCATGGCCTGATGATACTGCGACGGTTCTAAACAAGAAGTGGACCCTCTGGACCATGATGATGAACCCCCCACGGACAAGCTGACCAGATAGACCGCCCCCTATACAGGGAGAGTTAGGGGCAGGCACGAGAGGGACTATCGCCATGGAAGCTGGAGGACCAGGATGGGAAAAGACCAGGGAATGATGGGAAGACAGGAACTCGGGATAGATGGATACTGTAGAAAAACCGAACTGGCAGATAGGACAGAGACAAAAAGGCTAACAGAAACACTGCAGAAACTCAGAGATTGACGGGGACACTACCGAGACACAGGGACTGGCGAGATATAGCAGCGGCACAGGGACCGACAGGGTATTGCAGTGGCACAGGGACTGACAAGGTATTGCAGCAGTATAAGGACTGACAAGGTATTAAAGTGGCATAGGGACAGACAGGAATACTGGGGAGACTCTTGGACAGTAGAGGTACAGCAGAGACACAGCAACTGGTGAGACACTGCGGAAACAAGGACAAGCCAAAGTCAGAGGATAAAGAACACACAAAGACCTAGGGCGGCCAAGAGCACTTGCTAGCACAAATGATCATCAGGCACAGAGGGGTGGCAGGAAGCTGTTTAAATACCTGATGCAGTGCGGCACCTCCAGGTACCAGTCCTCCTGGACCATAGAGAGGACGATAAGGAACGCTGGCCAAAGGTTAGAAGTGCACACGTGCAGCTTTGAACCTAACGTACACGCACGCACGAGCAGCAGAGGCCGGGAGCGAGCGCCGAGGAGAAGACACTGCAGAAGGAGAGGAGCGCCGGGATGCCAAAGACAGGTAAGTATGACAGGGCGAGGAAGACGACAGCAGTGGCATGACAGTTATTTATACAACTGCATCTCAGTACGGAGGTAAAGCCACAGTCTTCTATGAAACCTAGACTGAAGCTTGGCTTCAAAGTACTTCAACCCCCAGCTGTCATGGCATCCCCATGGACATCCAGCAATCGTGTTGCAAGGAGTAGCAATGAGCATCTGGAATTGAGAGCCTCCAGCCCATTGAAGAGGTTAACAGCAGTGATAAGAGCTACATCACATCCGGCATCTGCAATGTATGGTGTGCACTCAGCTCCTGAGCCTACTCCTTACACTTACAACCATCAGGTGATATACATTTACATCACATGTCAGGAATGTCTTAACTGTTATTGTATTGTGTTCAGTTATTTAAATTGTCATGATACCAATCAAATGCAATTGTGCATCCTGCCATTAAAAAGACAAATTCTTTAACTTTAAGGCTTCGGCTCCCATGCACATTAAAGTCCTCCAAACCCACTGATATCAGCAAGATTAGTCAACAATCTAACAAATATATTGGTCTCCTGTCCCTCCTAAAACAAACAATGTTAGGGAGAGAAGGATTTGGCCTGTTGAATTTCCAATGGCAAGTCATTTTATTTTCTGGGAGATAAGCAACTGCCAGAAGAGATAACCTGAACCGAAAACTCCTGTGAATGCAGACATTGGGCTTGATAGTTGTCGGCCAAACAAGCCAGATAATGTGTTTGGGGCCCCTAGAAACAACTTAAAGAGGGCAATATCTGTATATTAATGCCATCATAAGTTTACTGGCAGTTTTGCTGGCAGTTTTGGTGTGGTTATTGCCGTTTTCAATAATTAGACACAGTATTACATTTTTCTTAATCCAATAAATAACATTTTGCGGTATGCAGGTTTTCTTGACAGGACCAGCAATCATAGCCAACATCCTTCTAGAGAGACAGAAATTCTCTCCAAGTCTAACTCCTCCCAGTGAAACTCAGACAGTGCCAAAGATTGGCCTTGCAACTCCTATCCACAGGTTCCCTGCCGTGCTCATTTATCACAGGAGTTAACCATTACACAATGAGAAAAATCATAAACCACGCTTATACTTTTATTCCACTGGCAGGGACACAATAAAATTATAGCCTATTTGAAGCCAGCCAAACTGATATCCTGACACATTGGCATGTTGCTCAGCAAAATAATAAGTGCTCATACTCAGTGGTATGCTGTTTATGAAGTGAATAATGGTCTCCGCTTGACATTAAATAATAATCTCATGCCTCAGATTCCAAGTTTATAAAGTTTACATTTTTTACATTTTTCCAAGACGTATATCAAAGATCTTTTTTTTGCAAATTCCAAATACAGACTATTATAGTGGGCTGTACTATCAACACTGATTTTACTGCTCACCAAATGTTTGTGTGAAAGTAGTCTAATCCTGAGAGATGAAAATTTTATGAAATTGAGTGTCATCATGTCTTGCATTTGACAAGAACTTTGTCATGGAAGGAAAAAAAGGAAGGGCGTTTCATAGGCAGGATCATCTGGATAGTATATAGTATGAGCAGATTTGGCATCAAGGCACCCAACTGAGAAAGCATGTGTTAGGAGGCAGACTTTTAGGTGTTTATCTTCCAATCGTATTGAAATTGCTGTCATGGACAATTCCCAAGGCGTTGATTTATACCACGTCTTTGGTCATTAATAACAGCAAAAGAGGTGGACTTTTTGGGGTTCATTCCACAAGGATTGGTGGAAGAGTTTATTATTAATAGTAAGTTACTGTATTTGTACTTTTCATCAACGATGCACGTTAAGGCTAAACCAGATCATTTGACAAAAAAAGGGAAAAAGTCAGTTCAGCCATATAAAAGCCCAAAGCAAAAAGACTTAAAGTGCCGCAGAAAAGCAACTGAAGAAGGAATAGAGTCTAGAGTCAGCCTTTTAAAGGGAACCTGTTACCCCCAAAATCGATGGTGAGCTAAGCCCACCGTCATCAGGGGCTTATCTACAGCACCGTCATCAGGGGCTTTTCGGCCTTACTAACTATGTTACTATATACAATTATTAGTTTCTGTAGAAGGACGTAGATCTGGGGATTTATTATGATGGAATATAGGCTGAACTGGATGGACAAATGTCTTTTTTCGGCCTTACTAACTATGTTACTATGTTACTATGTTACAGCATTCTGTAATGCTGTAGATAAGCCCCTGATGTTACCTAAAAGAGGAGAAAAAGAGGTTAGATTATACTCACCCAGGGGCGGTCCCGCTGCGGTCCGGATCTGATGGGTGTCTCAGGTCCAGTCCGGAGCCTTCCATCTTCATTCCATGATTTCCTCTTCTGGTCTTCAAAGTACTGCAGTGCGCAGGTGCCGGAACAGGTCAAAAAGGTCCGGCGCCTGCGCACTGCAGAACTGCAGTTTAATTTTTATGGCATTCAATGTGCAATAAAAAGGATCTGAAAATGGGTTTCTGCAGGTCAATCTGATTATGGAAATACCAAAGGTATTATTTATTTATATATATATATATATATATATATATATATATATATATATATATATATATATATATATATATATTAATACTTTTAAATAAATGCACAACTATTTATTGAATGGTTTGTTTCAACATACTCTGAAACACATTATTTTTCACCTATGGAGCTTGTGTGAGGGCTTAATTTTTTCAAAGGCAAGCTGTAATTTTTCTTATGCTGGCTTTTTATTCCAATGGGGTGAGGTGGCATAAAAACATAAATTCTGTCAATTTTTCTTGATTTACGGTGATGGACTTTTACAGATGTAGCAATATCAAACATGCTTTTTAATTCTGTACTTTTCTACTACCTTAGAGAGCTGTCACACAGACAGCTCTCCAGCGACCAACGATCCCGAAGTCCCCTGGTAACCAGGGTAAACATCGGGTTACTAAGCGCAGGGCCGCGCTTAGTAACCCGATGTTTACCCTGGTTACCAGCGTAAACGTAAAAAAAAAAACAAACACTACATACTTACATTCCTGTCGCGTCCCTCGGCGCTGTGCTTCTCTGCACTGACAGTGAGCGCCGGACAGCCGGAAAGCACAGCGGTGACGTCACCGCTGTATTTTACGGCCGGCCGGCGCTCACCAGTCAGTGTGGGAAGCTGAAGGCGAGGGACCTGACCAGACACCGGGAATGTAAGAAGGTAGTGTTTTTTTTTTTTTTACATTTACACTGGTAACCAGGGTAAATATCGGGTTACTAAGCGCGGCCCTGCGCTTAGTAACCCAATGTTTACCCTGGTTACCAGTGAAGACATCGCTGAATCGGCGTCACACACGCCGATTCAGCGATGTCAGCGGGAGATCCAGCGACGAAATAAAGTTTCAAACGATCTGCTACGACGTATGATTCTCAGCAGGGTCCCTGATCGCAGTAGCGTGTCAGACACAGCGAGATCGTAAGGATATCGCTGGAACGTCACGGATCGTGCCGTCCTAGCGATCAAAGTGCCACTGTGTGACGGTACCCTTAGTTCTCTTGGGGTAATTGATCCTGTAATTGATTGATCACTTGTGCAATACACTGCAATACTGTAGTTTTGCAGTCAATATTCAAATGGGTAACTTGAATACTTGTTCACTTTTGAAAGCGTTCAAGACTTATCCAGTCACACGGAGGCACAAGGTCCAATTCATTATAGAACCAATATATAACTTAACTAACTAAAATAAAAGACACAGACAAATTCATTGGATAAAATAGGCCGCGATATTTATTAAGGGTTACCAATAACAACTACTTTAATAACCAATTAAAATCAAATGCTTAAATCCATTAAGAATTCATAAATAAATAAATAATAATCAAATAATTTATATGACCTTTAAAAAGAACCAAGTCCACCCAGCATTAGCTGGGCGACTATTCCTTCTAACAAATATTGCGACGGGAATTTTTACATTTATTAGGGCGGGAGGGAGGGGCACTTTTCTTTCTTGCTGCGCACTGACTGACTGGATTGCGCAGAAGAAGGGCCTTATATACCTCTGATTTTCCCGCTCTTTTCAGTCCTGAGCCAATCAAATCAGCGTTTTTTCCCGCTCAAACCAACTGCCCCTTCTTCTCGCATTTTCTCCTGGCAGTTGCTGGTGACCTGTAAAGGACTTCAAAGCTCGGTAAGTACCATTCACATCATAGCCCTAATAGAGAAGAGGGGGGAGTGGGAGAGACCAATAAGGAGGAACAATGGGGGGGAAAACATAGTACCAGAAATAGACAGTAATGAATGGGCCTGTGCCCCCGTGTGTCCCCCTAGCTAAGCGCTTTGGGGGGCCTTTTCACGGAGGCACAAGGTCCAATTCATTATAGAACCAATATATAACTTAACTAACTAAAATAAAAGACACAGACAAATTCATTGGATAAAATAGGCCGCGATATTTATTAAGGGTTACCAATAACAACTACTTTAATAACCAATTAAAATCAAATGCTTAAATCCATTAAGAATTCATAAATAAATAAATAATAATCAAATAATTTATATGACCTTTAAAAAGAACCAAGTCCACCCAGCATTAGCTGGGCGACTATTCCCAAACGCCAAGACTCATTAGAGGCATGGCCCCCCAAACAAACATCGCAGCCAAATATCCACAGCATTCTGCAAACCAACATTAAAAATATCTATGCCTACATCAGAAAAATGAACTTTATCTGCCCTATATAGGCCCGAAACAAAGCCTTCCAGGTCTGTATGCCTGTAGGAGAAACCTCCTATAAGAGGAAGAAATTTTTCCATGGTCCTATTGACCCTTCTCCTTATCTTGTCCATAAAAACAAGACCAGGTGTAGACCAAACCAATCTGGGAGCAATTTCTGAAAAAACAAAAACAGAATTAGGAAAATAATTCTTAAGGAGAGAAAAGTCATTCTTCATCTTCCAAATCAAGTCTAAAGTTTTCATTTTACCAATGTCATTGCCACCTGCATGAATAATAACCAAATTTGGGTTAGGCCATACTATACTTAAATCCATTAATTCCTGAATAATAGAAGACCATTTTAGGCCTCTCACGCCTGACCAGAATACACTGCAAACTTCGCTGTTAAACGACAAGTTCTCAGAATAATTCCTTCTTGAAGCCCTCTTCTGAGCCCAAAAGATGAATGAGTGGCCTACAATCCATACGACTAAAGGACCTACGGAAAATAATATGTTAGTTAATTATATCAATAAACTAGGTCGGACATATAATTTGAACCTATCAGATTCCCAACGGCCCAGTTTTTTGATGATGGATTCATCCAGACCCATCCTTGCTGCCTCAGTTGCTGCCCCGATCCTAAACGAGTGTGAAGAGATATTTACATTGCCCAAATCTAACAAGCGCAGACATTTTTTTAGAACCGAATTAAACTGAAACTTTGTTATGGGAGAGAGGTCCTTATGTATTAAAAATGACAACTCTCCTACTGGTCTCAATGCAAGCCAGCTTCTGACATTAGCTACTGGACACAGTGGCGATCCATGAAATGCATTCAACTTTATCCAACAGCCTCTTCCTAATTGATCAGTTTTAGATCTTTTCAGAAAAATCTCTACTGATTCCTGTTTTAACCGAACATCCTCGTAAAATAAACCAGAATGGATGGATTTCTTGTCAGACACCAATTCGCCAATCCGAAAAGCAGCAAAAAAAGCAAGAACAAAGGCCGTTCTAAATAAACAGAGTTCAAAACTATCAAAACAAACCTTAGATAAAACTGACCATAAGTTACTTAACAAGCTCATAGAAATCGGTCGTCTCTTGTCCACCGCGGGAAACGACTTGCGATACCCTTTAAGCATCTGCTTTACTGGGAAAAAATTATTAATAGCTTGGTATCCAAACAGTTTAAGAAAAAATGATATACCTGCCAAAATCCTGTTCACAGAAGAATAAGCTAACTGCCTTTGCATTAAATCAGAAACAAAAAATAAAACTACACTTACCTCACTATAACAATAATCTACATTAATTGAGTTGCAGAATAATATCCAATCCCTCCATGCTGCTGCGTAACCAGCCCATGTTTTGGGGGCTACAGACTTTTTTATGTTTTCCGAAATCAGCTCAAAACCAAGTCCCATAAATGATTCGGACAAGGGATCCCATCTTGCTCCGCCTCCGGCGCTAACTCCCGAAATCTTCCCCACTGACAACGAGAAAGTGAGTCTGCTAAATTATTCTTTTTACCTTCTATGTACCTTGCTTTTAACCAAACGTTCATATTTAAGCAGCACAGAGTCAGGTGCCTCAATAAATTGACTGCCATAACAGACTTTGAAGACAGCGTATTAACTGCAAAAACTACCCCTTTGTTATCACTATGAATTAAAATTCTCCTATCTCTAAAAAATTCACCCCAAATGCACAAAGCTACTAGTACTGGAAAAAGCTCCAGAACCACAATATTGTTAACAACTTTATTTACAAACCATGACTCAGGCCAAACCTCTGCTGACCATTTTCCATTGAAAAAGGCGCCATAACCACAATTACCCGCTGCGTCAGTAAATAAATTTAACGATTCCGCCTCAATAAAGTCCTGTTGCCAACAGCTACGACCATTAAACTTTGCTAAAAATTGAGACCACACCATCAAATCATCTTTAAGTTGTTTGTTCAGCCTAATATGCGCA
The DNA here is from genome assembly GCF_032444005.1 of Ranitomeya imitator. Taxonomy (NCBI): domain Eukaryota; kingdom Metazoa; phylum Chordata; class Amphibia; order Anura; family Dendrobatidae; genus Ranitomeya; species Ranitomeya imitator. The sequence continues at coordinate 83,143,805 of NC_091287.1, forward strand.
AAAGGAGACTTTAAACCTCTGGTTGAGAAATAAAGTCTCCGGGAGAAAACTCTGCCCATGGGCATAACTTTCAGTGCAAAATTCAGAAGACCTAACAACGATTGCATTTCTTTTAACGTTGTCTTCTTTTTGGATAACATACGATTTACCGAAAGCCTTATTTTACACAGTTTCGAGTCCGGTAATTTAAATTCCATTATTTCCGTGTCTATAATAATGCCTAAGAATTCCAAACAAGAACAAGGGAATACTGTTTTTTCCTCAGCTAAAGGAATACCGAAGGAACTACATATACCGATAAATGCTTGCAACAGGCGATGGCATAAATCAGAGTCAACATTACCCACAAATAAAAAGTCATCCAGATAATGAAGAGTACCTCCCTCAGGAATATTCCGCTGTAAAACCCACTCTAAAAAACTAGAAAATGCTTCGAAATAAAAGCACGACAAAGAATAACCCATTGGAAGGCACCTGTCAAAATAGAATTTCCCATCAAATTGAAATCCCAAAGAACTAAACCCATCCGGGTGAACAGGAAGGAGCCTAAAAGCAGATTTTACATCCGCTTTTGCTAGCAACGCACCCTTGCCAAAAGTCCGTAACAATTGCAAAGCTTCGTCAAAAGAAGAATAAATAACTGAAGCATTAGTCTTATCCACCTCATCGTTCAAAGACAACGTCAAAGGAAATGACAGATGATGAATCAATCTAAATGATCCCGGTTCCTTCTTTGGAACAATACCTAATGGTGATAATCTGAAATTGTTAAATGGTGGAGACATGAAAGGACCGGCAAACCTGCCCAGTTCCAATTCTTTTAAAATCTTTTCTTCAACAACATTCTTATATATATCAACAGATTTCAGATTATCTACCCAAGCACAACCTTTTCCTTTAAATGCTGGAACAACAAAACCATCCCTAAAGCCTTCAGTGATTAGAGCTGCTTTCTCCCTGTTTGGGAATTGCTCTAACCATGGTAGCATTTTTTGAAGAATCACTGGTGTCCAAGCCTTTTGCCACTTGATCACGAAATCCAGGCTGATTTAGGTTGTATTGATTTACTTTTTTATAACACCTAGCCATGGGATGAGAGCCCCCACAAAACGAGCACTCATGCCTGTACCTGCAATTGTTTAACCACTTGCAGGAAGATTCATTATATGCAAAACATAAACCTTTTTTTATATTACCTTGCGTTAAACTAGGTTGCTTTTGAGGCATTGTTCTTTGCGGCAGCATGACGTTCAACCACAAGCCTACATCTTTTGTACCCCACCTTAGTGTCGGGTACACCGCTAATTTCTGGCGAAACATTTCATCGTAGTTGAACCAAGCCATGCCGCCGAAATGGCGATATGCTTCCAGAACAATGTCGACATGTTGAAAGAGGCCACAGCATTGATCCGGGCATTTTTCACCTAACACAGAAGCATATATACAAAAGGCTTGGAGCCAGTTGTTAAATGACCTTGGTAAAGAACGTTTCCTATCCTCTAAATCATTCTTTTCATCTTTTTTTTATCACGTACAATGTGCTCCTTAGCTGAAGGGAGAAGTGATAATAAATCAATATATTCCCTCCTCCAAATGCGCTCTTTTATATTAACACTAAGATGAAATCCCAAAGGAGACAATTCACAGGGAAGTGCCTCCTTAACACAGGTTTCCGTTACACCAGAACCCTTGTCTAACATTAAAGGGTTAACTATTGTACTGTTATTAACCCTAACAGAAGTAGGAGCAACATTAGCTGTACTGGATGGATTAAGCCATACTTCAGCAGCAGGGTTATTCCCAGTACATTTAGATAACATTTCATTCAGTAACTTAGCAAACCCAGCTAAAATAACAGCATTGTCAGTAGGGGGAAGACAGGGGGAAGACTGGGGGACATAGATGTTCTCACCATCTGCTGGTGTCTGTCCAGACGGACCAGGAGCCTCATCTTCTGTGTTTCCAGCCTCAGGAGTAGGCGAGCACTGGTGCTGCCTAGCCACCTGGCTGTTCTGCACCTCTCTTCTTCCAGAGCCAACATCAGATGCTGCTCTGATCAGTGAAGGGGTTAACCTTGTAGCCTGTGGATCCTCTGATAAGCGGTGGCTCTTCTGTGAATGTTTACATCGGGTCACAGCTTCACAGTCCAGCGCACATCCAGCAGGCAGGACACCTGAACAGTGATGTCTTCCCAGGGGAGAGTTGATTCTCACATCAGCTGTCGGATCCAGCCCTCCTGCAGCTTCATGGATTCCAGTGCTGTGAATTCTCCTCAGAGACACTTTTGCCGGCTCCAGACTTCTTCCTGGTCTCTCATGTGACCTGTTGTGATCTGACACTCCCCCAGCTTTCTTTTTTCTTCCTGCGTCACTCCTTCTGCTGGAGCTCTGCAGTGGAGGTGAATATACTTCTCGGCTCCGCCTCATCCTCTTGGGAGGCCGGCCCTCATCTCCTGTGACAAGCCCCGGAACTTCAAGGTCTTCATGAAGATCTTCCTGCAACCCCTCTTCTGAAGGTGTTTCTTCTGGAATGGCTCTGTCAAGCAGCGTCATGGCCTCATCCTCAGCTGTCAGCTTTGGGATCTCCAGGCATCTTCTGAGCCAGTCTTCTCCTCCTGCAGCTCCAGCTCTCTGCATCAGCTGTTTGAAGAGGTCCTCCATCTGCACTTTTCTTTCTTGCTGCGCACTGACTGACTGGATTGCGCAGAAGAAGGGCCTTATATACCTCTGATTTTCCCGCTCTTTTCAGTCCTGAGCCAATCAAATCAGCGTTTTTTCCCGCTCAAACCAACTGCCCCTTCTTCTCGCATTTTCTCCTGGCAGTTGCTGGTGACCTGTAAAGGACTTCAAAGCTCGGTAAGTACCATTCACATCATAGCCCTAATAGAGAAGAGGGGGGAGTGGGAGAGACCAATAAGGAGGAACAATGGGGGGGGAAAACATAGTACCAGAAATAGACAGTAATGAATGGGCCTGTGCCCCCGTGTGTCCCCCTAGCTAAGCGCTTTGGGGGGCCTTTTCATTTGCTGATGTTCAAAAATGTAAGATCAGTCCGGTGGTTAATCTTTAGTGTCTTGCCTTTATGTTCTGATGGATATTTCCTGAGGAACACTAATAGAGTCTCCACATCTGTGGTTGTATGATATTATTCTTAGCTTCTCCTTAGTGTTCCATTGTTGGTGTACAGAAGGAGTTTGGTAGGATTTTTGTGGCAATATCATGCATGGTATGGTGGTTGCTGTGACATCATTAAGAGGAATTTGCAGTTGTTGATTTGACATCATCTTTCCTTCAGTTTTCTACGGTTGCTATGAACACGCCTTTCATGCAGCACGACATCACTACTTCATCAGAGGGAATTTGCTGAAGCTGTTGCTAAGAAATGCAGTTTAATACAGTTGTATGATGTAATCACCTTTTATGTAGTTTACTATGGTTGCTATGACAACGTTTATGCATATTGCTAGAAACACTATGACATCATCACCTTTCATCATTGTCGTTCCCACCAACGGTAGCTTACGAAGAATGTTTAATTACTCAGAACTAGCCTCCATCCATCCAATTCAATAACTCATATAATATGTAAGTGTCTGTTTTTATATATATATATATATATATATATATATATATATATATGAGTTTAGGATCTACTTTAACGACATTCACCATGTGTAATGTTTTTTACACATATTCATTAAAGATTCGAGAGAGCTGCGAGTTAAGTCTCAGCTCCTACTTTCTAATATTTTTCTGGGATCCCTTGAATAACATTGTTATTTTTTTTGGACATCCCTATGTAGTTCTTTGGCTGAGGATTGTGTTCCTCCTACACATTTCCTGTCTGCACCATCCTAGGCGACTCCAATGCCTTTTATAAGGATTAATTCAGCTGAGTAAAAATCACGAGGTTTTTACCCTGAGAATAGTTGGTGTTTATGACTATTTGCAACCAATATTAACTATTTAATACTCCAGTTTCGAAAAATAGCAGTGTTAAAGAATAATAAGCAAAGTAATGAAAATGTTTATTGAATTCTTTTAACAGGACCGACATATTTTCACTGTCTTAGAGAACTGTTGTCAGTTATGTCCACTGTAAAAGAGGAGGATTAAATTTTTACATTGCAAAGAAAAAAAGTTTAACTCTTTTTTTTTATCCATGTGGCTATTTTTGCATTATATTACTATTATTATTATTATTATTATTATTATTATTATGTTTCATGCAGATTAATATGATATCATCAGAGGAAGTTTGTTGTTGTCTTGTCACTATAGATGAGTGGATTTGCCAAGTTTCGAATTCATCAAATGATGAAGATTTTGCTGGGAAATTTGCAGAAAAGTAATTAGAAGCAAATTGAATGTTCCTTAATGTGTTCTGGGGACTCTCTAGACCCCAAGATCCCAGAGTACAAAAACTGTAAAATGTAAAAAAAAAAAAGTACCACACTGCTCACCTGACCTGCAGTCTGCGTCCGATCCTCAGTGCCTATTTTTTCCCCCTTTTCCTGACCTACAGCCTGCGTCTGATCCTCAGTGCCTCTTTTCCCCCTCTTCCTGACCTGCAGTCTGCGTCCGATCCTCAGTGCCATTTTTTTCCCCTTTTCCTGACCTGCAGCCTGCGTCCAATTCTCAGTGCCTCTTTTTCCCCTCTTCCTGACCTGCAGCCTGCGTCCAATTCTCAGTGCCTCTTTTTCCCCTCTTCCTGACCTGCAGTCTGCATCCAATCCTCAGTGCCTCTTTTTCCCCTTTTCCTGACCTACAGCCTGCGTCTGATCCTCAGTGCCTCTTTTCCCCCTCTTCCTGACCTGCAGTCTGCGTCCGATCCTCAGTGCCATTTTTTTCCCCTTTTCCTGACCTGCAGCCTGCGTCCAATTCTCAGTGCCTCTTTTTCCCCTCTTCCTGACCTGCAGCCTGCGTCCAATTCTCAGTGCCTCTTTTTCCCCTCTTCCTGACCTGCAGTCTGCATCCAATCCTCAGTGCCTCTTTTTTTCCCCTTTTCCTGACCTACAGCCTGCGTCCGATCCTCAGTGCCTCTTTTTCTTCTCTTCCTGACCTGCAGTCTGCGTCCGATCCTCAGTGCCTCTTTTTTCCCCCTTTTCCTGACCTGCAGCCTGCGTCCGATCCTCAGTGCCTCTTTTTTTTCCCTTCTCCGATTGCTCACATTCTCTTCATATTCTTCACTCTAGGCCATGACTTCCATCTGGACTAGGCCTAGAACATCACTACAGCCGTGCCATCAATCAAGCAACTCAAATCATAATGTTGGATGTCATGCCATGATGACATGGCATGAGAGCCACAGTTGTGTCTGAGGCCCAGAACAGGAGGAAGATTCAAAAGACAATGAGTGGTGCGAGAAGGGGAAAAGAAGCAGCGCTGATAACCGGACAGTGCACTGCGGGGGCAGTGGGATAAGTGAGCAGTGAGATATTAATTAATCATTTGCCTTGAACACTATGGTACTGCAAAATGGTGGCTGTCATTTTGTTGAATTAGCATTAAGTGAATTGTAAAAAATCAGCATTTTGGAGAATACAGATTTTCATACAATTTGAAGGTAATTCAATTCCACTAAATTTGCTTATCTGAATTTATACACTGTATAATGTGTTTGTTAATATACTAACCTACTGCCTTCTTCTCCGTTATTAAGCAGCTTTCTGCTCCTCTTCTCAATGACATCTTTGCTCTTCAGAATATCCGGATCACTCTGTGTGAGCTGGAAGTCTCTTTTACAATCTATTCTTATGCCGTCTTGTTCTGACGCTCCATAGATTTACAGTGTAAACTCCACTTTCGGGTTATAAAGAGCGCTGTGTGGCACAGACAGTTTGAAGAGCTGTCGGGGATGTCACTTGGAAGAATAGCAGAATGCCACTTGATAACGGAGAAGACAGCATTAGGAGAGAATATCAACACACACATTACACTACATATGCAGATGAAACCAGAAGTTTACATACACTATATAAAAAGACACACATGCATGTTTTTATATTTTTTTATTTACCATGTTCACTATGTTGTAAATCTAACCTAACCTGGCTTTTTATTAAGTGGTGAAAAAAAATCTGAAATGTATATACATTTTTTTTCATATTTTTGCCTTTTTACGAGACCCGTAGCGTTTTCATATTTTGGAATCATGTTGTGGGATGGCTTATTTTTTGCACCCTGAGCTGATGTTTTTATTGACACCATGTTGTGGCAGCCAGAAAATGTTATTCTGGAGTTTGTTTTTTTTCCTCATTATTCCGTTTACCGATCTTGTTAATGTGCTTTGTATTTTGATAACACAGCAATATCATATATTTGTATGTACATACACATTGCAGTGCTTCATCACTGCTATGTTTAGCAGAAATAATGATCTCCTATTAACGCTGGCCGGTGTTCACAGGAGTATCATAATGACAGGCACAGTGGTCTCCAGTAGACCCCCGGCTGTTATGACAACCCATTGACAGTGATGACAGTGCGTTTTAATTGGTTAACAGCAGCGGGTGGAGGTCTGATCCACCCGCAGCTGTTAAAGGCACATGACAGCTGATTAAATTAGCTCTCATGTGCAGGAAAAGATGCTGGCTCATCGCCAGAGCCCACATCAAAGTAGGGGGCTTGATATATGACATAAATATACGTCATATGTCATGAAAGGGTTAAACCCACCTCCCCACAAATCATCATTCATGTTTAGTTAACTATTTCCTACCTCCTTAAAATGTTTAATCTCATATTCTTCTTCATTTCACCCATTTTCATGTGCCCCTGAGTTTATGAGTTTTAGTTTTTTGTTTTTTTTTTCTATTTACTTTATGCATAAATCATGAAAACCGAACTCAGATTGGTTGTTGTGGACAACAAAGTCAGTTTTACATAAAATAATGAGACTTCAACCTCTTGGATCTTTGGTTACCGATAATACATTTCACCTAAAAAAGTATGCAAGTTTAAAAGATTGCAGGTTTCTACCATTTTTATTGATCTCATATTTTTTAGTGATTCCTAGTGTAGTCCTGCAGGTCCAAAATGAAGAAAGTTACTGGAAACTTCAAAAGAAGGCCACGTTCCCACCTTCAGGCTGCCGTCACACTAGCAGTATTTGGTCAGTATTTTACATCAGTATTTGTAAGCCAAAACCATGAATGGGTGATAAATGCAGAAGTGGTGCTTATGTTTCTATTATACTTTTCCTCTAATTGTTCCACTCCTGGTTTTGGCTTACAAATAGTGATGTAAAATACTGACCAAATACTGCTAGTGTGACGGCAGCCTCAGTATGTGGTCAGTATTTCACATCAATATTTGTTAGCCAAAACCAGGAGAGGAATAATCAGAGGAAAAGTAAAGTATAATAGAAACACGTCACCACTTCTATATTTTTCACCCAATCCTGGTTTTGACTTCTAAATACTGATGTAAAATACTGACCAAATACTGAAGGTGGCAATGTAACCTAAAAGAGACATCTGATACACAGAATCCTGGAGACTGTAAGGCTGTGTGCACATGTTTAGGATTTTTCACGTTTTTTTCACTATAAAAACGCATACATATGCATCCCATCATTTATAATGCATTCCGCAATTTTTGTGCATATGTTGCGTTTTTTTCTACGAAAAAAAACACATTGCGGTAAAAAACGCAGCATGTTCATTAATTTTGCGGACTTTTCACTTTTCTACAGCTATTTAATTGCATTGGGAAAAATGCGAAAAAAACGCGGTAAAAATGTGAAAAAAAACCGCATGCGGATTTCCTGCAGAAAAAGTCCGGTTTTGTTCAGCAAAATTCAGCAGAAAATCCTGACTTGTGCACATAGCCTAATTCAGAGTGAGCAACCCGAATAAGATTTAATTTCTTTTTATGTATAAAATGTATTGATTTTTAATTATAGTTACATTAGGTAATAAAACATGTATTGCACACACTGTCATGGTTTCCCTCTTTCCCAGCGAGAGTGGGCGATCATATGACCGCAAGCACATAAACTGCATACTCGCATTTAAGTGATGGCTTAGTTGTCCTGGGAGTACATGGGAATCATTACAGTAATCTGGAATCAGTAATTGGTAATCTACAGTTGCATAGACAGACTGTGGAAAACCCCTTTAAAAAAAGAATATAAACTAGTAGACCAGAAGGAACAAGACCCAGAACTCCGATGTACATTTCGCCTTAAACTTTAAGGAGTGATATAGATAAGGGCATGACCCCTTTTTTAAACTAAACCCAACCAATGAAAAATTATTTAAATAAATGCTTATTAAATAATTTTTCATTGGTTGGTTAAAAAGGCGCTCATGCCCTAAGTCGGAGTTCTAGTTCTTGATCCTTCTGGTCAACTACTCTTTTGACATATGGTATGTTGTCATCTGACACTTCTATCTATTTACTTGCACTTTATCCCACTGTAGTATTCCACATATACTGTATATATTATCACTCTATCCATATAATGTCCCATGCACAACCACTTTATTTAGTATTGACTATTGACCATGTATTTTACCCATTTATATGATATGCTTTTCCACAATGTTCCCTCTGTATGATCCTCCCATTTTTAATATCACTTTTTTACGTCATTTTTTAGTTTTTCTTAATAAATTGAATTCATAGTATATTCCTTGTTGAGTAGCTATGTGTTTTTGTAGGTTTTATAGTTATAACTCTATTGTTATAACCTTGTAGGCATAAAGGACACTTGGACCAAAAAAAAATAACCATCACATTTTGACAAGGATTGAGACAACCCCTTTATAAGGTCCCACTTTTCGTAATTATGGGTCCCTAGTGATCATACACTTGTCACCTGTTCTGTGCATAGATAATAAAATATTTGAAATGTCTTTTAACAATGTTAATCAGGACAATAGGCTCAGTCAACATGAGCTTAATAATTAATAAATAAGTTCAAATCAGTAGCTATTCCCCGGCCCTAAAGCTAGATAATAGACCTTCTCAGTTATCATGCAGAAGAATACGTATGAGGAGTTCTTCAGCTCTGTTCCTTAAATGGACACAGCTGACTAGACCACCAAAATCCTGCTACTCCTTCTTTAAAAATCAACTTTGAGCCATAAACTGTGTAAGAAAAGCAGCATTCACAAAGTATGATTATCGCACAATAGATATACCCAAGTGTTATCTCTTCCATGAGGATCTAGGGGCCTAATATAGACTGTAAGGCTAGGTTCACATTGCGTTAATGGCAATGCGCTGATGGCATCCATTACATAGCAGCACTAACGTTGTGTAACGGATGCGTTAGCGCACCCATTAACTGCCATTATATAGCGCATTGATAACACATGTCATAATCGGCATGCATTAGTGATGTGCCGTCATTCTGTGACTGACCCTCGAACGCGGTCTGCAGCGTTTTCGGGTCTGTCACCGCAAGCACAGATGGAGCATCTGCGCTAGCGCGATCACATAACGTGATCTTTAAAAGGCACTTGTGTTGCGCAGTCCGTTTAACGCATGCGTTGAACGGACTGCACTAACGCAATGTGAACCTTAGCCTAACCTAAAAGTATCAGCAGATGCTTATTCTTATATACAGTTGAAACCAGAAGCTTACATACACTATATAAAAAGACACATCCATGTTTTTCTCAATATCTGACATGAAATCAGAATAAACCTTCCCCGTTTTAGGTAAATTAGGATTACCATACTTATTAATATTTGTTAAATACCAGAATAATGAGAGAGAGAATGTTTAAGGCATTTTTATCACTTACTGCAAAGTCAAAAGTTTACATACACTAAGATTACTATGCCTTTAAACAATTCTGGACTACCCATATGATGATGTCATGTGTTTGCAAGGTTCTCATCTGAGTTAATTAGAGACACACCTGTGGATGTATTTTAATGCACACCTGAAACACACTGTTTCTTTTTGTAGCATCATGGGAAAGTCTCAAGAAATCAGTCAAGATATCAGGAAGACAATTGCGGACTTGCACAAGTCTGGCTCATCCTTGGGTACAATTTCAAGATACCTGTAGGTGCCTCGTTTATCTGTACAAACGATTATATGCAAATACTAACAAGATGAGATTGTCCAGCCATCATACCACTCAGGAAGGAGATGGGTTCTGTGTCCCAGAGATGAACGTGCTTTAGTCCGACATGTGTATATCAACCCAAGGACAAAAGCAAAAGACCTTGTGAAGATGATGGCAGAAGCTGGTAAGATTGTAACATAGTAACATAGTAACATAGTTAGTAAGGCCGAAAAAAGACATTTGTCCATCCAGTTCAGCCTATATTCCATCATAATAAATACCCATATCTACGTCCTTCTACAGAACCTAATAATTGTATGATACCATATTGTTCTGCTCCAGGAAGACATCCAGGCCTCTCTTGAACCCCTCGACTGAGTTCGCCATCACCACCTCCTCAGGCAAGCAATTCCAGATTCTCACTGCCCTAACAGTAAAGAATCCTCTTCTATGTTGGTGGAAAAACCTTCTCTCCTCCAGACGCAAAGAATGCCCCCTTGTGCCCGTCACCTTCCTTGGTATAAACAGATCCTCAGCGAGATATTTGTATTGTCCCCTTATATACTTATACATGGTTATTAGATCGCCCCTCAGTCGTCTTTTTTCTAGACTAAATAATCCTAATTTCGCTAATCTATCTGGGTATTGTAGTTCTCCCATCCCCTTTATTAATTTTGTTGCCCTCCTTTGTACTCTCTCTAGTTCCATTATATCCTTCCTGAGCACCGGTGCCCAAAACTGGACACAGTACTCCATGTGCGGTCTAACTAGGGATTTGTACAGAGGCAGTATAATGCTCTCATCATGTGTATCCAGACCTCTTTTAATGCACCCCATGATCCTGTTTGCCTTGGCAGCTGCTGCCTGGCACTGGCTGCTCCAGGTAAGTTTATCATTAACTAGGATCCCCAAGTCCTTCTCCCTGTCAGATTTACCCAGTGGTTTCCCGTTCAGTGTGTAATGGTGATATTGATTCCCTCTTCCCATGTGTATAACCTTACATTTATCATTGTTAAACCTCATCTGCCACCTTTCAGCCCAAGTTTCCAACTTATCCAGATCCATCTGTAGCAGAATACTATCTTCTCTTGTATTAACTGCTTTACATAGTTTTGTATCATCTGCAAATATCGATATTTTACTGTGTAAACCTTCTACCAGATCATTAATGAATATGTTGAAGAGATTGTGTCAATATCCTCTGTGAAACAAGTACTGTAACAACATGGGCTGAAAGATCATTCTGTCAGGAAGAAACCATTACTCCAAAAGAAGCATAAAAAGCCAGATTGATGTTTGCAAATGCACACAGAAACATAGACCTTAATTTTTGGAGATATGTCCTGTGGTCTGATGAAACTGAAATTGAGCCTTTTGGGCATAATGATTATTGTTATGTTTGGAGGAAAAAGGGAGAAGCTTGGAAGCCTAAGAACACCATCCCCAACTGTGAAACACTGGGGTGTCAGTATCACATTGTGGAGTTGTTTTGCTGAAGGAGGGACTGGTGCACTTCACAAAATAGATGGCATCATGAGAAAAGAAAATTATGTAGCAATACTGAAGCAACATCTCAAGACATCAGCCAGGAAGTTAAAACTTGGGTGGAAATGGGTCTTTCAAATGGAAAATGACCTGAAGCATACTGTCGAAATGGTATCAAAGTGGCTGAAGGATAACAATGTTTTGGAGTGGCCATTACAAAGCCCTGATCTCAATCCTATTGAAAATTTCTGGGCAAAGCTGAAAAGGCAGGTGCGAGCAAACAAAAACCTGGTATCAATTACACCAGTTTTGTCAGGAGGAATGGGCCCAAATTCCGACCAACTATTGTGAGAAGCTTGTGGAAGGATATCCCAAACGTTTGACCCAAGTCATTCAGTTTAAGTGCAATAGTACCAAATACTAATGAAATGTATGTAAACTTTTGACTTTGCAGTAAGTGATAAAAATGCAATAAAACATTCTCTCTCTCTCATTGTTCTGGCATTTGGCAAATATTAATAATTATGGTAATCCTAATTCACCTAAAATGGGAAAGTTTTATTCTAACTTCATGTTAGATATTGAGAAAAACATGCATATACAGTGTGTCTTTTTATATAGTGTATGTAAACTTCTGGTTTCAACTGTATTTAATTTGAGCATATTCTGACTATACCTATTACTATTTGTAAAAGTTGCAGATGTTTGGGTACTGTGACCTACTTGATGCTCAGACATTCGGTGCACCACCTACTTCCTGCAATGTTCTCTTATCCAAGTTTGCTGAGCACAGACATGAAGTACTTTCTGAACCTTTTTAAAAACAGGATACAAAGGTAACTTCTTTTACGAGTGTTAAAAAAGTCTTCCCAAATAAATTAAATATTTGCAGATTAATTATGCTGAAATCAATATGTTTGCAGAAAGTACCAAAGGCATCCAAGAGATTGTGTAAAGCCAAATCAGAGCTATGAAGTTGTGTCCCAAGACAGCATGGCGTGCCAGGAAGCATAAACTTAATACGAAAACTAAATTTTTTCAAAAGCAAAAGTATAAATTTACTTTCTTCCAATGTGGTGAGCTTTCAGAAGGCTTCACAAAATGGTAATTGTAGAAAGTGTGTGTGTTTTGACAATTCTACTGGTCACTACTCAATAACATTACATATAATTCTATCAGGTAATTTTTTAATTTTTTTATATATATTTTTTGTCATTTTATTATTATAATTTTATGCATTGCAATATGATACTGCTATCCATTCTGTCAGTGGGTAATTAGTTTTTACTACACTCTAGTTACTCTTTTACTTAATAGGTGACTCCCCTTACATAAAGTGATGGCATATCATTAGGATAACCCTCCCTTACAGGCATATATTTTGCAAATATCTTATAAGCGGGATGAATGGTGTAATTTATGTTTAATTTTTTAAGCTTTATATAAAATGTTAAAAAAAACTGAACCTGACACCTTTACACACAGCTCTGGCAAAAATTAAGAGACCACTGCAAAATGTTCAGTTTGTCTGATTTTTCCCTTTATAGGTATATTTTTGAGGAAAATGTAAATTGTTCATTTATTCTATAAACTTCTGACAACATGTCTCCTAATTTCTAAGCCTTACATTTTTTACATTTTTTTCTGAAAAAGGGGAAATGGTCAAAATTAAAAACCGCCAGTGCTTTCAGACCTAAAATAATGCAAAGAAAACAAGTTCATAATCATTTAGAAACAACAATACTAATGTTTTAACTCAGGAAGAGTTCAGAAATCAATATTTTGTGGAATAGCAATGAGTTAATCGATTTCATGCGTCTTTGCATGCTTTCCACCAGTCTTTCACACTGCTCCTCGCTCAAAAATGTAAGCAGTTCTTCTTTGTTTGATGGCTTGTGACTATACATCTTCCTCTTGATTACATTCTAGAGGTTTTCAATGGGGTTCAGGTCTGGAGATTGGGCTGACTATGACAGGGTTTTGATGTGGTGGTCTCTTAATTTTTGCCAGAGCTGTATGTAGGTTAGTAGCATATCTGTGAATAATAGGTTGTAGTCCCAACCCAGCCAATTTTCCTGAAGGGAATATTAAAGGGAATTTGATAGTAGGATCAACCCTCCTAACATGTCTGCATGGAAATGCATGTCATAAAAATTTGAATAAAAAGATACCTTTATAGCTGCAGTCGGATGTCTTATTCCAGAGAAATCAACATTGTTCTTAATAGGTAAAAGAGCTGTTAAAATCTAAGGATGGGACACAGATCTCCCCGAGAATCTGTTTCCAGTACTTATATTAGATGGGCATTGCCAGCGCTGAGACATGCAGATCAGAAAAACAGACTGTCAGTCATGATGTTACACATGTGGTTCTGGGAGACCATCTATTAGGTGTTGGGTTCCCGCCTCTGCACGGGGGGAGTCTCGAGCCATCTCCTCTGCGGTCTCCCATTCTTCTCCAGCCGCAGTGGAGTCTACTCAGCGGAGACGTCGGTCCCAGCGTCTGGCTCAGGCTGATACTGGATGACTGGTTACTACTGCCCTTCCAGGCTCTGTCCTTGTAGCCAGCAATGTTCAGCAGCGAGCAGGTCTTTCTGGGACTAAGTCCTGCTTTTCACATACTGAGCATGCCCAGTGTAAGATCTCTCATTGGAGATCAAGGGTCACATGCTTAGATACTGCAGCAAATCCCATTGGTCCTCTAGGAAGGTCCTGAAGGTGCTCAACTTCTGTGGCAGCCTCCCATTGGTCCTTCTGGGAAGGTCCTGTACTTACTGCAGCTATAAAAGGTTTGCATGACTGCATGGCCATGCGCTAGTGTATACTTGAAATCATGTGTGTGTTGATGTGTGAAAGTCGCTCATTAATCATCCCCTCCCTTGTGTATGACTGCTCATGTAAGGTGGATGTTTGCTATCTAGCGCCCGACAGAGCCATCAGTGCTAAACACACAATACAGCGTCAATTGCTGTGACCACCAGTGCGGTGCCGTGTGCTATTAGAGCGCTTTCCTATCCCAAGTCTGGGTGGTTAGTGGCATCCGCCAAAGCGGCACAGCACGCACTTTTGTCCATTTAAATTATATTTTCAGTTTTTCTGACACCCCAGTTACAGTGTCGAGCGCAAGTGGTCTGAACGTACTCTAATCCTGTGTCTTGGGATAGAGTCCTGAGACTCTTTGCTTGCGCTCTTGGTGTGGTACCGCGGCCCTGTGATGCCACAGGGTTTGCTTCCTTTACACAGGGTAAAATTAACCTGTGTGTGTATCCACATTGTACCGCCCCTTCCACCTCACCGCCCCTATGACTGTCCTATTGACCTCTTGCCTGATGCTTAGCCTCCCCGGGGTCGAGTCTATCCGTTATCTCTCCCGGAGATGGATTCAATGTCACAGTACATCCAGGAAAATCTTTCAAGAGGATTCATTAGAAAGTCAGTGTCACCTGCAGGGGCTGGGTTCTTCGTACAGAAGAAGAATGGGGAACTACGTCCATGCATAGATTACAGGGGTCTTAACGCCATCACCATTAAGAACAAGTATCCAGTGCCCCTGATATCTGAGCTCTTTGATAGGCTTCGAGGAGCAAGGGTATTTACTAAACTAGATCTGCAGGGTGCTTATAACCTGATTCGCATCTGTGAGGGGGACAAATGGAAGACGGCTTTTAACACCAGGGATGGGCACTATGAATATCTGGTGATGCCCCTCAGGCTCTGTAATGCCCCAGCCGTTTCAAAGAAGTGCATGTCGCTTCTTTTGGGCAGTTCTGCAGCGCTTCTGCACCCCTCCATGATAAAAATCTGCAGTGGTAAAATCTGCATAAAAACTGCACCAAAACTGCACAAAATCTGCAACAGAAACGCACAAAAACTGCAGAAAATCTGCACCTGCGGATTCTGCCAGGAGATACAGATTTAGTGCAGAAAATTCTGCACCACATTTCCTACGTGTGCACATAGCCTAACACCATCTGACTCTTTGCTAGAGGCCCTGATGATAGGGTTAGACTTGGCTCCAGATGGACGCCAGGTGCTACTGCAGGATGGACCCAGGTAGCCGTGGCAGCTGACCAACAAGGGGGACAGGGAAGAAGAAATGGCCAGGAACTGGTTAGCAGAAGAGTACAGCTGGTAGACACGTGCAGAATCAAGCACAAACAGGAGTGGTACAGGAACACAGGACATCTACAGGTATGGGATCACTGGTGCAGGTACACAGGTGCAGGATCAGGCGTATCAGGAGCAGGACTTGGAAAGTCAGGATTGATTTGGGGTGAGCATAGATAGATAAATTAACAGGCTGGCGTCTCTGCAGAGTGGAGGCACTGCTGTAACACATTACATGTCTCATACTGGTAACACCTGTATTTCACTTAAAATAAGCTGTGGAGGTGGATTCTCAGGGAGCTCAGTGCCCAGCCCATAGATCTTAACAGTTAATTTACATATTAATAACAATGTAGCTTTCTATAACCTGCATGCCCATATAGATGGCTTAGAATGGTTGATCCTACTGACATATTCCACTTAGAGCAGTATTCCCATGCTGTTAAATTAGTTTAGTTAATTAGAAATATCATTTTTTTTCTATCTGCTGTCTGCTGTCATTCCCCTGTAATGAGAACTGTAATGAGAACTTTTATTATACAGTGGGTATGGAAAGTATTCAGACCCCATTAAAGTTTTCTCTCTTTATTTCATTACAGCCATTTGGTAAATTCAAAAAAGTTCTTTTTTTTTTCTCATTAATGTACACTCTGCACCCTATCTTGATTGAAAAAACAGAAATGTAGTAAAGTTTGCTAATTTTTTATAATTTATTATTAAGGTGGACAGCCATTTTCAGGTCTCTCCAGAAATGCTCAATTGGGTTTAGGTCAGGGCTTTTGGCTGGGCTAGCCAAGAATGGTCACAGAATAGTTCTGATGCCACTCCTTTGTTATTTTAGCTGTGTGCTTAGGGCCATTGTCTTATTGGAAGGTGAACCTTCGGCCAAGTCTGAGGTCCAGAGCACTCTGGAAGAGGTTTTCATCCAGGATATATCTGTACTTGGCCGCAATCATGTTTCCTTCAACGACAACCAGTCATCCTGTCTCTGCAGCTGAAAAACATCCTATAGCATGACGTCTCCACCATGTTTCACTGTTGGGATTGTATTGGGCAGGTGATGAGCAGTGCCTGGTCTTCTCCACACATATCGCTTAGAATTAGCACTAATGATGAGCGAATGCGCTCGCCACTACTCGTAACTCGCCCGAGTATCACTGTAATCGGTGTACTCAGCGATCACCGAATATTTCTGGGATTACTCAGCGGGAACTCGGGTCTCCACCCTGCATTTTTGGCGGTCTTTAGAGACCCAATCAACATGCTGGGATTGTCTGTCAGGCACTGTAACACCGCAGCCATCTTTGTTGTGGTCTTGCAGTGATTGGCTGGCCGCACAGCATTATCAGGGGTATAAGAGACCCGACACCGTCCTGCTCGGCGCATTCAGCTCCGGAATCAGACAGTGTAGGGAGAGCTGCTGATGAGATAGGGTCAGATTTGGGTATTTCTTAGTCAGTGTGGGGTCTACCATCCTAAACTACTTAAATCCAGCTAAAACAACAGTCCTTTTAAGGACTAATTCCAGAGTATATAGGTTGCAGTGTTAGGTAGGCAGGGGAGTGTACTTCGCCCTATACATGTCAGTGCAAGGCATGCAGGAACTCTATGTTTCTATATAGATATCATTGCATACATCAAGAGGGTCCATTCCATTACTGTCTGTTGCTACTGCTACCTATAGCATATATCGACCATATATATTCCTAGCCCCAGGTATAATTTGCTATGAATTTTTTCTTGCCAGGTTAATAGAAATTATTTTATTGCAAAGCAATCCAGAGCCCTTTTTTCTCTATTTGCTTTTTGACGCTACAAAATACAGCCAGATCCTTTTCCTAGCACAGCGTGAAAATCCAGCAATTTTAAAGGGGTCACAAAAATCACTTATGAGTGTGCAGAAAAATCTTTCATTTTTTTGTGGTACGGTAGAGTAGAATTTTTTTGAGTGTCTTACACAATTTCTTGACACCATTTTGCTGAACCCCCCAAAAAAATACATACAGGCCACATATCTTACAGTGTGGTATATCTGTGACACATTTCATACATCCGTGTGCTAAAAATTTGGGCATTTTAGGCCTAAATTCCATTTTTTTGCTGTCTGTTACTCTAGTTATATACAGCACTATTTTGCCACATATTTGGGAGTGGTTTCTCCGTGACGGGCCTCATATATCTGCGTGTTTGGGCATTTTAGCCAGCATTCCAGTGTTTTTCCTGTCTGTTACTTTAGTTATATACAGCACTATTTAGCAGACCTAATAAAAAATACAGGCCAGATATTTGGCGGTGTGGTATCTCGGTAAAAATACTTCTGTTTCAAATTGTCATGGCTGCTTCATGACTGTCTTAAATGCTCCAACTACTACCACCATCATCATCTACTACCTAGAGGCAGTCACTGCGCAGATAGAAAGTCTGAGGAGCAGAGGGTGAACGCTTGGGCGGTGTTGTACTCTGTCTCTGGATTGCAAAGGTGAAATCTTCTAGATTAAATCATGACTGAAAGAGCAAGAGCACATGGAAGAGCACAGGGCCAGGACTCGCAACTTCTGAAGCCTGGTGTTCCTGGGCCGAATTCTAACAATCCATCACCTACTAATACTGAACTGGTTGGACGAGGACGTCAAAAAGGAGTCCCTGCATTTTCTATAACAGAAGCTAGATATTTTGACATTTCGGCTGTATTTCAAGAGCTTTCAATTGGAGAGCATGGTGGTCATAGATGTGACTTCTACACCACCTGAGCTGCTGCCTCACCACCACCCGAGCTGCCGCACCCCTGACCTTCTGTCTCTTCCCCATTTTCCCATAGAATGTAAGTCCTCTCCCCTCTGTACCAGTCTGTCTTTGTAAATTTGTTTTAAGTAGACGATATCTATTATTTTGTATGTAACCCCTTCTCATGTACTGCACCATGGAAGCAATGGCGCTATATAAATAAATAATACTATATGGGTGTTTCCACTAGACAATCCATCCAACATGTTATTCAATCAAAATCTTGTTTTTCTGGCAACTCCATTCAGCTGTACACAAACTATGTCAAATTGGTAGCTAGACCCCAGTGGGTCTTGTCGCAGTGTCATGTTGAGTACAGTCCACAGATGTTATCTAAATCCCTAATCTCACCTCTACTTTACCAGCATGATGAATTAATAGGAAAAGCATGTGGTATTGATGGAGCTGTTGTTTTCTTGCAAAAGAAACTCAATAAGATCAATGAGGTGGTTAGCCGCACATGGAATGGAGAAATAGTAAAGATGACAATTACTTTCACATTTGAGTTAAAACACACTTCACCAACTTGCTTTCACTTTTACAACATTATATTCTGAAGCCTTGAAGAAAAAGATGAATATATTGTGAAGCAAACAGGTATGAATAATTATCACCCAAATGATGTTACATAAGTCAGAACATACACAACCTATACACAACTTATCTGTGTTGAAATAATTTACCACCGAAAATTTGAAGCATGAGACTAGTGTCATCTTGCAGATTGATATGAGCTACAAAGTCCTTCAAAGTGAAACTGTTCTGGATGTAATGTACAATTTTACTTTGAAAATAAGAAGAACATGCCTTCTATGATGCTTGCATTAAAGAACTGATTGGCCAGATATGTACCGAGTCAGGATGACCAGGCTGCGGGTGCCTGTATTGCGCTGGGTTCGGAACTGCCGGGTCCGGAAATGTCCCCTATTCCTTCCCAGGGGAAGGAATAGGGGAATGGACAGGCCCCATTACCCAGAAAGAGGGGGCATGTTTAGACAGGGAATCTAGCCGTAAGCTGAGGGAAAAAATGCAAAGCAGGAGTGAGTCCCAAGCTGTCAGCTTGTGAGCAGCAATGGGGCAATGCACTATGCACCCGAAGTGCCAGCGCTGCAACCAACTTTTGCAGGCAGACCCCGGTGACCGAGAGGCAGGGGGGCCAGCTTAAAAGAAATCGGACACGACAGACAGATTTTTGGAGTAGACAAGCTGCGCATAAGAGGCTGAGCAGCGTGCTCCGTCCTTAGAGTACTGGCGCCGCAAAGGACTGTTGCAGTTGGCTCCTGCCACTAAAAGTGGCACTGCCAGAGAGCGAGGAGCCGTATGCTCAGTGACTGCCAGAAAGCAAGGCGCCATGCACTCCATGACTGTGAGTACAGCGCACGTGCGCAATAGAGAGAGCCAGTTCATGCTACATGTTCAGCTTTGCTAACCAATAATTAAAAGGCACAGAGGAATGACAGAGGACATTGGTACGGTCAGCAAGGTACTCCCTCAGCATTTTCCCAAACTTTGCACTCCTTGTGAGATTCCCCCATGCCTCAGGGCCAGGGCGATGGTAGAGTCTGAGAAAACTCTCCCCAAACTTTGCCAGTGTTCCAGTGCCTCTGCTGGATTGGAGTTGTGCCTCTCTCACCTGTACTTCTTGCTTGGCCAACTGTGACCTCTGCTGCCAGCGCTTTCAGATGGAATTTTTTTACTATCTCTGCAAGAAGGGCCCTCTGGTCCTCCAACATTTTAGTACATCTGTCTGCCTCTGGAATAAGAGATATAAAGTTTTCCTTGTAGCGTGGGTCTAGAAGTGTCACCAATCAGTATTGCCTGTCACCCAAAATTTTGAGAACGCAAGGATGACAGGAAAGGCAGCGTAACATAAACTCAGCCATACATGCAAGACTGCTAACAATTAGTACTTCCTCACCAAGAGGACGACTGACCTCCTCCTCCTTGTCCTCATGCCTCCATGACTTTTGACAAACCTCAGCAATATCATTGTAAATACATCATTGTAAATACATTATTGTAAATACACCCCTGTAGTTTTTATCTCCACCACCTCATTGTAGATTGTAAGTTGTCACGAGCAGGATCGTTTTTTGCAGTTTAATTATTGTTATCATTGATACTTATTGTAGATTGTAAGCTGTCACAAAGCAGGGTAGTTTTATTTGTTTAATTATTGTATTATTGTTATCATTGTTACTTAGTATAGATTGTAAGCTGTGATGAGCAGGGTAGTTTTATTTCTGTTTAATTATTGTATTATTGTTATCGTTGTTACTTACGACTGTTGTCTTTGAAACTGTTAAACTGTAAATATGTTGGTGCTATATAAATAACTATAAATCTTAATATTAGAACACAGAGAAGCAGGATGGAGACATGAATTATGGCATCATTGCTGCTAACCCTCTTGGTGGATTCCTAAAAGTTTTGGAGGATGGTACATATGTCTGACATCCATGTGCACTCCTGAGATCTTATGTGTGAAGTCAGAACTGAATACCGACTGCCTTGATGATGCTGGTAGTCACCAACTGCCCTCTTCTGCTCGCAAATCACACACCAGTCAGTGAGCCAGAATCTGCAAACGCTGCTGAAGCACGGCAAGGGCGTATGAAGCTCTAGCTGACCTTCTAAAATGGGTACGCAGAGCCTAGGACTTTTCCTAGCAGATCTGGCAGCTCTGTGTCACCTTTCTGGAAATGTTGAACAATGAGGTTAAGCACATGGGCCCGGCATGGCACATGTGTGAGCTCTTCTCACCACAGAGCAGCCACCAGGTTCCAGCCATTGTCTCTCATGACCATGCCTGGCTATATGTTCAGCAGTGTCAGCCACAGATCTGCCTGTTGTTTGTTTTGTTTGTTTAGTTTTGCTACCCCTGCTTCTCCATCTACACCTTCGGCCTGGGACAGCTGATGTAATGGCACGGTTTGCAATATCATCAGTACATCAATGACACGCAGATCTACCTATCTGTACCTGACATCACCTCCTTACTGACCAAAATCACATGTCTTCCCGCTATTTCATACTCCTTTTCTGCTCACTTTCAAAAAGTGGACATGGACAAAACAGAATACATCATCTTTCAACCATCTCAAGCTAAATAGACATGAGAGCTGTATATGCATCATTTGGTACTACTTTAGTAAGAGAGAAAGTTTGCCCAAGAGAAAATGATTTTCCAGACATTCATGGCCTTTTTTGCACATTTTTTGCAGCAGTGATCTTCTTGGTGTGGATGTGGTAAATTTCAGTCGTCATCAATACCATCATTGTCCATATCTTGTAAAGAGGAAATCTAGTGTTTCCCAGGGTCATGGTTATCTATGTTTAGTGGCATTTCTTTAACTGTGTTCGTTACACTAGAACAAATAATTTTCGACTGGATATTATTGGTAATATGTAGGGGTGTAGATGAAGAAGCTTGTGCTACAGGTGTGTTTATAGTTACGGACAGTGCAATCCTCTTTAAAGTTAGTTTTTCACAAGCATTTGTCAGACTGTTTGGTTTTCCTCCAACACTGATCTGCTTTCTCTAATTCAGCATCTCACGAACATGTTGCACTTTGCCCTTTAGATGGTTACGTGCATCTTTGGCAACATATTTTTGACAGGCATTTTTTAGGTCGAGTCTCACACGCGCATCTGTTACATCGATCTTCTGATGGGCATGAAACACATTCTGGTAATAATTGGTGATAGCTAAACGACTAATCATTGTAGGTTGTACCCTGGATCTCATACCTCCCATAGCCACCGCTGTTATTAATCATGTATGTTCCCATTCCTGTCATCACCATGCCCTTTTCCTGATCACTTCATCCAACGATTCGTTCACCATATTTTTACTAAAAACCTGCACCTTCCCAGCAGCAACATCATGTTTGTCAGCCAATACACTTGTACACTTAGTGTATGGGCATTCCAAGTATAGTTGAAACGCTCCTATGTAATGTGAATTTTTTTTATCAAACCCTCCTCCACGTTTCTTCCAAGGGGGATTGTGGTGCGTGCAAATTAGGGCCAGGCCTTGAATTCAATTCATGGACAAACTTTATGGTAATTAAAAATAAAATAATAATGGAAACTTTTGTTTCATGTGGCCATCCAGTACGTGGTTTCAAAGGCTTATTGGGGTGCATGTAACATTGGTGCAGGGCAGGCATTGCAGTCAATGCATAAGAAAACAGTATGGGAGTACAACATGAATAATGTGAAGTGGATTTTCCTGTGGCCATCCAGTATGTGGTTTCAAAGGCTTATTGGGCTGCATATGACTTGATAGCAGGGCAGACCTTGCAATCAATGCAACTTTTTTCAGGAAGCCCTCCTGTACCTCTCATGAAAAGGGTACGGGGGGGGGGGGAGGATTGTAATTCTTGGCAGCCCAGCCACTCACTGCATAGGCAATAACAGTATAGGAGACCCACTGTTTAATAATGGCCCTTTAAGAATATTAATGCCACCTGATGCCCCTCTAAAAATAGGCTTTGTGACTTTAAGAGTCCCTCCTTCATAAATGAAACAAGATGTGTCTGCTTACAGTATGTGTCACACACCACATGGACAGCTAGGGTTGTTAAATGTTACAATGACATTTCCCAGTGAATGCATTTGTATTGGTTGAAACTAAGCAATGTTAAAAATGCATCAAAAACACTGCGTGTGAACATAGCCCAAGTGGTGAAGGAACATTTTGGTATGGGGTTAATTATTTTGACTCATCTACAAGTCATCATTAACCTGGAAAGGATATACCTTAACATATTTCCCAGCAAAATCCATTTTGGTTCCATTTTTGTATGTTTTTTGGTGCACCTGTAAAAATGGCATGAAACTCTGACAACATTGTTTACAGCTGTGACCTAGGAGTCAGAAATGCTTCCAAGGGGCGATCCCCATGATGTTCCCATGTCATTTGAGCAGTGTTTCCATCATTTTTGTTTTTTAGACCTTAAAAAGACCCCTGTTGGGGGTCATGGTAAAAATGCTCGGGTCTCCCATAGATTTACATTGGGCTTGTTGTTCTGTCCAAGTACCCGAGTATTCCAATTTGCTCGACCAGCGCAACGAGCACCCAAGCATTTTAGTGCTTGCTGATCACTAATTATAACCAAAAAGGTCTATCTTCGTCTCATCAGACCACAGAATCTTATTTCTCAACATCTGAGAGTCCTTTATTTTTTTTTTTAGGAAACTCTATGCTGGCTTTCATATGTCTTGCACTGAAGATAGACTTCTTTCGGACCACTCTGCCATAAAGGCCTGACTGGTGGAGGGCTGCAGTTGACTTTGTGAAACTTTCTCCCATCTCCCTACTGCATCTCTGGAGCTCAGCATCAGGGATCTTGGGGTTCTTCTTTATCTCTCTCACCAAGGCTCTTCTCCCATGATTGCTCAGTATGGCTGGACGGCCAGGTTTAGGAAGACTTCTGGTGGTCCCAAACTTTTTCCATTTAAGGATTATGGAGGCCACTGTGCTCTTAGAAACCTTGAGTACTGCAGAAATTCTGTTGTAACCTTGGCCAGATCTTGCCACAATTCTGTCTCGGAGCTCCTTGGTCAGTTCCTTTGACCTCATGATTCTTATTTGGTCTGACGTGCACTGTGAGCCGTGTGGTCTTATATAGACAGGTTTATATCTTTCCAAACCAAGTCCTATCCATTTAATTAAACACAGCTGGACTCCAATGAAGAAGTAGAACATCTCAAGGAGGATCACCAGGAAATGGACAGCATGTGACTTAAATATGAGTGTCTGAGCAAAGGGTCTGAGAACTTATGACCATGTGCTGTTTCAGTTTTTATTTTTTATTTAATTTGCAAAAAATTCCACATTTCTGTTTTTTTCAGTCAAGATGGGGTGCAGGGTGTACATTAATGTAAAAAAAGTATTTTTAAAAATTTTTCTAAATGGCTGCAATGAAGCAAAGAGTGAAAAATTTAAAGGGGTCTGAATACTTTCCGTACCCACTGAATATAGTGTAAAGCTGGTTTCCATAAAGTTTAGCCCCTAGTGCCTGCCCAGATCCTAACCAAGTGTGCACAGTTTATACATTCCGGGAGAGGGGTTAACTCCTAACATTCCAGTCACCTCTCAACATTCCAGTCACCTCTCTCCCGCTCATTTTTTTCTATACAGTAGCTAGCTGCTTACCTCCCTCACTGTCTCATTCAGCTCCTGAAAAGCTGCTATTATAAATCTTCAAAATCACCAGCCCCCAACATTAGCTGATTTCAAAGCAGTTTTCATAATCACTGCTCAGTCCTGTGTGTTTGTTCAAATGCTTGGTTATCTCTATCTCTGTATGTTATTATACAGATAACACTTGCTGCTCGAGAGAAAACTTGAGAATAATTAAAATTATATTAAGTCATGCTATTAATGTTTTATTAAAATGTTTCTTTCTGTAAGGTCCACTTACATGATGCTACCATTCAGAAGCTTCTCAAAAGAAACACGTATGCAACTTGGGTGACCTACAAGACTGCTGTCAGCTGTAGGACAGTTAATAGGTCGTATAGAATAAAAGCTTTCCTTACAAAATATTACAGTTTTATTATTTTACGGTAACTATGAAATATCCATTCTGTGTTGCCATACTCTTGCATTTGCATGGTCATACTATTCCCTTTAGTTTTATCCCTATTATATTCATGAAGTAACTTATGTCATTATAATAAAAGATTGGCAATTATATCAATGTATAAACGTAGACCTAAAACAAGGATTAAAAGGTCAATTTTAAATGTAAAAAAATATTTTTTAAGCACCATGTACACTTTTCATTCCCACAAGGCAAACCAACTTTTCCAAGGGTTGAAAGAGAATGAGCTACAATAGTATTTACTGAATACTAAGTAATGGGGCAAAAAGGCACCCCTTTCAAAAAGTGGAGTTAAAAGGTTGACATTTGTTTTACAGGAACTTTAATGGATTTTGTCAGCAGGTAGCAGGATGCAGTGACGGACAGGAGGCAGAGCAAGGGTTAACAGGTTTAATAGCAGGGGAATACTCCACACAGGGAGGTAAAGAATAATGGTTCTAATAACAGCAGTTCCTGAGAATCACTTGTGTCAGAAGTTCCTCAAACTGTAACTCCTGATGGGAATTCAATAGCACTGGCAACAGCTGGTGAGGTGTCTTTTATAGGAAGGTCCTGTGGGCATCAATACCCCGTCTTCTGGTGGCAGTGGTCGGTCTCCGTTACCTTCCGCTGAGCCTAGTCCATATGCTACAGTGGCTGATAAGGGTGCGGGCCACAGTACGAGCCCAACGTGGTTCAGCAAATATAAACTAGCAAAATCAGGGTCTCCCGTGAGCGGAAAAGTATATGCTGATACGGTGGGTTACACAAGTCTATACAGTACTTGGTTCTCTTTGCAGCAAGTCCGCTGTACTCACGGTCATGAAGCACACAGCACCTCGATCTCTGTCAGCTACTGGGCGCACTGCACTCTTTTCACTATGCTGCATGCTGCCTGCTCCTGCCAAGACTGAAGCGCCATCAACCACTGGCGCGCTCCTTCTCTGGCTGGGTGCTGCACCCGATCTCTCTCTGGCAGCACACACACAGTACTCACTAGCCCGGAAAGTTTGACATCTTGCTCCAAGGTGATCAACGGGCACCCTGCACATCTCTCCTCACAGTTTCTGTCAGCGGTGGCGGTGGGGGTGCTTGAGCAAGGGGCTGTGCTATACGGATTCTCCGGGACTGCCGCACTCACTGGTCCCTGTGGCTGGCGGTGGGAGAAAATGAACGCTGAGCTGCGTGCGGCTGGTGCTCCCAGGATGGGCATTTCTCTCCCTGGCTGCTGCTGAACACACCTGGCTCTGCACTCTCTGCAGCGGTCCCTCACTCTAGATTGCTGCTGGGCACACTGCTCCCCTCAACATGGTGGCCCTCTTCAGATGGTAGGGCCCTGCCACAACAGCGGTACTCTGTCGTGGGGAGAGGAAATGGAGCATGCTGCTCACCTCTGTGCTCACTGGCCTTGGTTGGCGCCAAACTCTCCTGCCGTGCGTGCCTTTCCCTTTTATATCTCTGCCCCCCCCCCCCCCGTCAGGAGGAAGTTCTCCCTCACTCCAGCTTCTCCCAGGCAACAGAGGAAGGTGCACCTCACTAAAGCTTCTCCCCGGGAACAGAGGATACAGCCTTTTCAGTTCCGGCCCGGCACACAGGTACCCGCGGTCTTGTTGTCCCCCTTACAATTTGACCATGTTGTTACTTATCCTATGGATAAGAATAGCTTTAAAACTTGGTACAATCCCTTTAAATTAGTATTTCCATTTTACTATGCGATGGAATATGTCAGCTATGTGGGTTTCTGCAGTCCCTCCATTCTTAGGTGCTCTTCAGTGGTGGCTGGGGACACCCATGTTAAGATTTGGAAAGAAGACTGGAGTAGTTTTGTGACTCTTTCATTCTCAGGATCAGTGGGGATCTCATCTGTCAATAAGTGATAGCATATCCTAGCAAATTGATAGGTTTTCTCAATCTACAGTACATATTAACAACTTTTTCTTAATCCATTGTATCATTTAGAGTAAAAAGGATGAACAAAACTCAGACAACCCTTTCACAATGTTAGGGCTAGCGGAACGCACCAAATAATTAGAAAGATAGAGTAAGGTGGGGTCGCAGCCCGGGGTCCACCGTGCAGAGATGGAACCTGCTGTTAAGTAATGACAGACTATATGGCAGTACAATATGGATTCACACATGAGTTAAATTCACCCAGTATGAAGAAAGCGAACCCTGTTACGTCACAGGGCCACGGTACCGCTCAAAGAGCGCAAGCAAGGAGTCACAGAACTCTACTCCTAGACTCTGGATTAGAGTACAACTAGACCTATTGCACTCGACACCGCAACTGGGGTGTTAGCGTAACTGAAATAATAATTTAAATGCACGGGAGTGCGTGTGGTGCCGCTCTGGCGGACGCCACTAACTACCCAGGCTTGGGCAAGGAAAGCGCTGTGAAAGCGCACGATGCCACACTGGTGGTCACAGCAATTTGACGCTGTTTTGTGTGTCACGTGCTGATAGCAAATCGGGCGCTAGATAGCAATCATCCACCTTATATGAGCAGTCATACACATGGGAGGGGATAATTAATGAGCGACTTTCACACATCAACACACACATGTTTCCAAGTGTACACTAGCGCATGGCTGAGCGGCCATGCGAAACTTTTATAGCGGCAGTGCTACAAGGCCTTTCAGATGGTCCAATAGGAGCTGCAACAGGACCTGAGAATGTGGCCCCCGACCTCCAATGGGTCAAATGGTTTATTTTTGACAACTTGGAGAACTGCTGTCAATCACTATATTCACAATGTAAAATAAAAATAGCCTGTACTCTACTCCAGTGCCATTCCAGAGATGTCAGTTTCGGGACTCCCTGGTTCCTTGTGACATTATCATGCCATGTGAGTCCTGCAGCCAATCAGCAGCCAGGGCCACTTTAGACTCACTTCCTTTGGACGAAAGTGACATCTGGAGGAAGTCAGAGACTGGAAGACGCTCTCACTTCTTCTGGATATCAGTTTCATCCGAAGGAAGTGAGAGTAAAGCAGCTATTAGGGGCCACTGATTGACTGTAGCACTCACGTGACATAGCAACATAAGGCAAGTCGGTGCTGAGTATAGTCTGTTTTTATTTTACATGGAGGGAAAATAAGTATTTGAGAAGGGGTTGTCCAGGTAGTAGACAACCCTTTTAAACATAATTGTAAAAAATATTAAAAGGGGCAAAAATAAACTTTACCATATTTTTAAAACATCTAATTTTTTCTTCAACATGGAATACAAAAGTGGTTGCTTTAATACAAATGATCAGAAATCCCACTAACTTGGATGTAGACTGTAAAAAAAAGTAAAAAAAAAACAACCTATATTCTTAAGATAAATGGGCTAAAGGAAACATGTTTTAATGAAACACAGATTGCATACAGTATTAGTGATATACCTCCTTTCTCCAGATAGCCAAAATGTTGAGATTTATTCTGTGCATGCCTTGTTTCATGCTGAGTGTTGTTTTGACTCTTCCACAGCTCCTCCTTTTATAATGTAAAGATTTAGCTTTACATACAAAGTCAGTTGTTTTTGCAGAACTTGGCATTGGATGGATGCCATATTATATTTTATAAACATGGAATTCTCTGCTGTCTGCAAGGCTTACCCTTGGGATGGGTGCATGAAACCAAACTTATATCAAAGCATCTCATGTTTGCAAACTTTGTATCCCCCTGGTCTCTTTCTGTACTGGTCTAGGATGATCTTGCACAGCTTGAGAGCCCATTTCTCAACTAAACAAATGCCATAAGCCCTTTTTTTTTACAGCCATTTAAAGAAATAATATTAAATGCCAATGGTCATGTGGCTGGGCTTGTCTCCTCAAAGTCCTGAAAAATGCTCAATGTCTGTTATCAATTTCTTTGGAGTTGTCCAGGGAATACTGGGGGGATTCAGATCTGAGTTATAGATGACACCTCAAAGCCACAGAGGCTTTTGAACCTGGTACCCATGACAACATCAATGTGACAGACTGCTTTTGTAGCTGATAAAAAAAAAAATTAAAAAAGAGTGCTGGGGAGTAGCTTTTCTCCTTTTTCACATAGTAATGTCACACAGACAGGAAAAAAAAACCTAATGACATGGATGTAGTAGTATTAATTCCAAAACATAACTAGCTCATTTCACTGTATCCTAAAGGCAATATAAAGTGGATTTACCAGTCATTTTTTGACCTATGGAATAAAAAAAATCAGGGCTCATACATGGAAGTAAAAGCTTAGATGACATCTTTGAGTCAGAGTAAGCATGGTGTAAAAATTTCCAAGATTTCATGATTTGTTTTTAATGGAACATGTTGGTGCTATATAAAGAATGGTGATAGTAAAATAAAAAAAAATAAAAGCTAAAACACCAGAAGTTGTTTCTTAAAAAATATGGCTAACATTAAAACCTTGTTGAAACTATAGTCTTTTTTCTCATATATTACACATGCATTAAGGGAGGACAGAACAACTACTCTAACTAGGAGTTGATCCCTTCATATGTATAATTTAAAGGACGTCTGTCATTCCAAAATTGCTATTTCAATGGAATCTGTCAGTACGATCATCCCCCCCCCCCCCAACCTGTCTATATGGGCATATAGGTCATAAAAGTTGAAAAAAATGACATATTGATATCGGATGATCTGATGTATTATTCCAGAGAAATCTACATTTTTCTTAGTATGTAAATGTGCTGTTATGTTCTATGAGCTGCACATAGATCTCGCTGAGAATCTGTCTGATTTTGCAGATTTTCCATAATCACTGTACAAGTCTTTTTTGCCTGTAGGGTGTAACCTCTTGTGGGGTCCACTTTCTCCCTCTCTTTTTCACACTTGTAGATGGTATGCTCTTATGATCAAAAGGGACCTTTCTCTCTTTTTGTGCCTCTACACAGTAATAATGCCCCATCTGAGTACTACACAGTAATAATACACTCCTTTTGTGTCTCACACAATAACAGTGACTCTCCCAAGGTTTGGTTCGGTTCTACGAAAATCCCGATGTTCGCCGAACACACCCGAACCTCATTAAATTCAATTGGAGGTAAAACCAAATGTATATACAACACCATAAGGGGTGACAAAACTTTCCCCACACAGCTAAAATTAGGGACAGACAACATGAAAAGTGGCATCAATTGCTCCTCAATAGAACATTTTATAATGGCACAGAAGCAGTCAGCCATAGGCCATGCATGAGGTGTCAGGGTCTGGGACAGCATTTAGAGTTTTGAATTGAAGTTTCAATTAAGATCTGGTGGTTAAGGGAGCAGTGTAAGCCTTCTTTCCTGGGAGCCCTGATACCTCATGCAACAAAAGCTCAAATATTTTTTTCCCAGCCACATTCAGGTGGCATAAACATTAGTTGCATAGAGTACTATTGGTGGAAAAATGTAAGGAAACTAACACAGGTATTTGACTGATTTATTGACCCACAGTCCGAAGTCCAAAAGTTGATGGCTGTTGCAGTCCCTCTGTACCAGTTGCCCAGTCGCCATTACTTTTCTAAGTGTTACACCAGCATGTCACAGACAACATCACCCATTTCCTGAAAACATCTAAGTCTGTCAGAGTGCATTTCACCATTGAAACCTGGACGATCAAACATGGCCAGGGGAGTGACATCTCACTAACAGGGCACTGGATGACTCTGGTGGTTGTGAAGGCAGGCGGACTAGAGGCTACTCTACAAGTCTTTGAATCCCCAAGGCTTGCAGGACAAACCTCTGTATCTAACACTTTCTCCACTGCTTCTGGCACTTCCACCTTCTCTAGGGCCTTCACCTGTGGCCTCAACCTTTCTCTTAATGAGACACGCATTCCAACAGTGCAGAGAGAATCCCCTCCAACTCCGTATTGCAAAGCCAGTGCTCACTGCAATCAGGCAGTATAAAAATCAATATGCCTTGGAGATCGCAGTCACACAGCTCAAAACTTGACAAATGGCAGTCTCTACTGAACCTGGATGTTCTCTTTTTATATAGACAGGGACATGTGACTTCGGCAGCCAATCACAGAAGACCTTGTGTCACGATGTTGTGGATGGTTCTGCACACTGATTGGCTGCCGGAATGTACACATATTTGAGATTGGTGAATGTTTTCCGAACAAGTTCGCTCATCTCTACTCACAAATAATGTTCCCTCTGCAGTTCCTTGCAGTAGTAATGCTCACTTATATCTCCTTACAGTTATACAAAACTCTATTGGAATTCCTTTCATGTTTCCTCCCATGATGATACCTCTTCCATGGTCCCCCATAGAGTATGCCGTCCCAAAAGCTGATCCCACATTCCTCCATCTTCCAAGTATTAATGTCCTACAAACCTCAAACATTATGATTGTCTCTACTGCCCCCACACAGTATGATGGTCCCCACTTTTCCCAAACACAGTATGATAGTTTTCATTAGAGATGAGTGAACCTTTCAAGATTCGGTTTGGTTCAGTTTGGATTGGCAAACATCCCGATCGCCGAATAGTTCACCGAAGAGTTTGCCTAACAGTTCGTCGAACATATCCAGCACAGGGTGACCAGACAGAATAAAATAGATAGAATAGATATAAACACATAGAATAGATAGATATAAAGATGTCAGTCACATATATAATTAGTACAGTGCTTGCGGAAGCCTTGCTATGTGTAGCACACGCAACCAAAAGATCACAGTTTCTAGTCTCCCATGAAGACTATTGAAGCCAGAAAAAAGTTATAAAAAAGGTTTTAAAAATTAAAAAAAAATTAAAGCCTTTGCACTCATGCAACATTGCCCTTCAGGCCCTCACTATAGTGACTTACTCTTCACTTACAGCACTTTTACTACTGAGGTTCAACTCTCCTTGCCAGGACGTTTGCTCATTAGTTCCTTCAGGCAGTAGACACTTGTTACTCTCTCATGGCATCTAGATCTACCTGTATCCTCAAGAGACGGCTTCTCATCACCTTTCACTGTGGAGCCATCTCTCTTTTAATGAGACACCAAAAGCCACTCTTTTTTCTTGCCTATGGATAGCTCTGGCGGCAGCTCTCTAACTGGTCTGTCTCTTTCTCCTCTCCTTTAGATTGGCCATGGTTTTGTCAACCCAAGGCAGTCAAAAAGGCAATCTTCCCTCCATAACCTGGAGCTATATGCAACTTAAGATGTGTCCTTCTCTCATTAAAAAAATTGTGGGCTGTTACAGGCAGCATTCTCTGTTGTGAATTCCGCTCTTGGCCTCCCTCCGGTGGTTGTAAGTGGCACTTTTGTGAGTTCTGCTCTTGGGCTCCCTCTTGTGGTTTCTAGTGGTATGGCTGCTCCTTGGAGTTAGCTGTCATCAGCTGCCTCCACTTATCGTCTCTTCTGCTCGGCTATTTAGGCCTGGCTCTTTCTTCAGCCAGTGCCACTTGTAAATGGTTCCTGGTTGGATTCACATCTCTTTGGAGTTCCCTGTTATCCTGACCAGTTCAACTAAGCTAAGTTTTTGCTTGCTCTTTTCTGTCCATAGATTGTGGACTTATCCATTCTGTGCTTTCTATGTTTGTCCAGCTTATCAGTGTGAATTTATTCTGTCTTGCTGGAAGCTCTGGGAGGCAGATTTGCCCTCCACACCTTTAGTCAGGTGTGGAGATTTTTTTGTATACTCTGCGTGGATTTTTGTAGTGTTTTATACTGATCGCACAGTATTCCATCTTGTCCTATCTATTTAGCTAAACTGGCCTCCTGTGCTCATCCTGGTTTCATTCTGTGTATGTCTTTTCTTTCTCCACTCACAGTCATTATTTGTGGGGGGTTAATCTATCCTTTGGGGATTATCTCTGAGGCAAGATAGCTTTCCTGCTTCTTTCTTTAGGGGTAGTTAGCTCTTAGGCTGTGACGAGATGCCTAGGGAGAGTTAGGAGCATTCCAGGGCTACTTCTAGTGTTGTGTTGAGCTTAGGGACTGCGGTCAGTACAGTTACCACTTCCTTCAGAGCTCGTTCCATGTTGCTCCTAGACCACCGTATCATAACAGTACAAGTGG
Source organism: Ranitomeya imitator (assembly GCF_032444005.1). Classification (NCBI taxonomy): domain Eukaryota; kingdom Metazoa; phylum Chordata; class Amphibia; order Anura; family Dendrobatidae; genus Ranitomeya; species Ranitomeya imitator. The sequence continues at coordinate 83,176,777 of NC_091287.1, forward strand.
CCAAAAATGATTTAAATGCATCTCAAAAGAAGAAAAAGAAAGTTCAGAACCATTTTTTTTTCTGTGCTCTAGTTTGTCTTTTTTTTCCTCTTGATATCTGGGTGGTTCAGGATATATGCTTTGGCATGGATGTTCAGGGTTTGTTTTCTCGTGTGGATCAACTTGCTGCAAGAGTACAGAGTATCCAGGACTATGTTGTCCAGACTCCGGCTTTAGAGCCTAGAATTCCTACTCTTGATTTGTTTTTTGGGGACAGATCCAAGTTTTTGAACTTTAAAAATAACTGCAAATTGTTTTTTGCTTTGAAACCCCGTTCTTCTGGTGATCCCATTCAGCAAGTAAAAATCATCATATCCTTGCTGCATGGTGACCCTCAAGACTGGGCTTTTTCTCTTGAAACAGGGGATCCGGCATTATTGAATGTAGATGCATTTTTTCAAGCGCTCGGATTATTGTATGACGAACCTAATTCTGTGGATCATGCAGAAAAAACCCTGTTGGCCTTGTGTCAAGGTCAGGAAGCGGCAGAATTATACTGCCAGAAATTTAGAAAATAGTTTGTGCTCACTAAATGGAATGAAGAGGCTCTGGCTGCTATTTTCAGAAAAGGTCTTTCTGAAACCCTTAAAGATGTTATGGTGGGCTTTCCTACGCCTGCCGGTTTGAGCAAATCTATGTCTCTAGCCATTCAGATTGATCGGCGTCTGCGCGAGCGCAAAGCTGTGCACCATATGGCAGTATCCTCTGAGCAAAGTCCTGAACCTATGCAATGTAACATAGTAACATAGTTAGTAAGGCCGAAAAAAGACATTTGTCCATCCAGTTCAGCCTATATTCCATCATAATAAATCCCCAGATCTACGTCCTTCTACAGAACCTAATAATTGTATGATACAATATTGTTCTGCTCCAGGAAGACATCCAGGCCTCTCTTGAACCCCTCGACTGAGTTCGCCATCACCACCTCCTCAGGCAAGCAATTCCAGATTCTCACTGCCCTAACAGTAAAGAATCCTCTTCTATGTTGGTGGAAAAACCTTCTCTCCTCCAGACGCAAAGAATGCCCCCTTGTGCCCGTCACCTTCCTTGGTATAAACAGATCCTCAGCGAGATATTTGTATTGTCCCCTTATATACTTATACATGGTTATTAGATCGCCCCTCAGTCGTCTTTTTTCTAGACTAAATAATCCTAATTTCGCTAATCTATCTGGGTATTGTAGTTCTCCCATCCCCTTTATTAATTTTGTTGCCCTCCTTTGTACTCTCTCTAGTTCCATTATATCCTTCCTGAGCACCGGTGCCCAAAACTGGACACAGTACTCCATGTGCGGTCTAACTAGGGATTTGTACAGAGGCAGTATAATGCTCTCATCATGTGTATCCAGACCTCTTTTAATGCACCCCATGATCCTGTTTGCCTTGGCAGCTGCTGCCTGGCACTGGCTGCTCCAGGTAAGTTTATCATTAACTAGGATCCCCAAGTCCTTCTCCCTGTCAGATTTACCCAGTGGTTTCCCGTTCAGTGTGTAATGGTGATA